>NW_006297026.1:37165-59108 GCF_000327345.1 Myotis davidii | reverse complement strand
CGTAGGACTTCCACTCAGCCAGTGTTCCTGTGGTTCTGGATGATGTCCGTTCAGTCTTTTAGTTTCACTTTTGAAGTGGTCGTTCGAGGCAGCAAACTCCGGAGTTAACCTATGCCGCCATCTTGGTTCTCCTCCTATATGTTCTTGCATGGTAGCGTCCATCAAGGCTCCATCCACAATCAGTTCCTTAACTATTTACCCTCAGAGGAAAAATTGCCATGATGAATGTTAACCATTTTAGCTGATTATTTTACTTTCTTCGCTGAGCGGTTGCCTTAAACACACTCCTAAGATATATTTAGCAATTTGTGGTCTGGTGTACTTTTTCCCAACAGGCATATAGATTGCTAGTCACACATCGCCATCAGATTCTGACCTGCAGTTATATTTGTAAATGACTTTTCAGCCTTTTCCACTATCCACTCTGATCTGTGTATCTATAAATAACTTCTTCTCTGAGATCCCTATCATTTATTTGCTTTCCCACCTTAACTCTCTTTGACCTCCTTTTATACTTATCCTAAAAGATAGTATGTGTCAAAGACTAGTGCCTTATCTTCCTCTGCCCATCAATCTATATTCTTCTAGAACTATTTTCTTTTGCTGTTGGAGGTGGAGGTTAAAAATAGCTACCATCTATCATGTAATTCTTATTTCTGAGTTAAAATTGCTCATGACTATATTTTTCTATAATTAACAGGCATATTTTGTTTTCCACCCAATGAAGTATTGATGAACATATTAAGTAGCATCAGCTTTAGGGTCAGTACCTTGAGAAAAAGAACAGTGTGCTTCCCTGTCTCTGGTTCTTACTGAATTATCAAAAACTAGTTTGTCAATATTATCCTCTAGTGCCAATTGTATATGATCTGAACCATATTTTTCAAGCTAGTTAATGAGTAGGTCATCGCCAGGAGCAGAATAAAAAGCCTTTCTAAGTTCAATACATATTATGCTGTTTGCTACCCTAAATCCATTAAGCTTGTCGTCTATTACCAACAAAAATTACCTTGGATCAACAGGATTTTTTCTCTTTATAAGGTAGTGTTGATTGTTATTCAGTACATTGTGCTGTTCTTACCTTTATTTTTATTGCGGAATTATTTTTTATGTCATCCTATGAGTAAAATTAGGTTTATTTTATCTTTTATGTCTACATTGACC
Organism: Myotis davidii; assembly: GCF_000327345.1. Taxonomy (NCBI): domain Eukaryota; kingdom Metazoa; phylum Chordata; class Mammalia; order Chiroptera; family Vespertilionidae; genus Myotis; species Myotis davidii. The sequence continues at coordinate 57,944 of NW_006297026.1, read as the reverse complement.
CTTTACCCTTTCTGAAAAGGTAGGTGGTAACTATGTCTTTTTTATTTTTTAAACTCTGGATTCCAAGAATTTCCAAACATGGTACAGTCATTCTTCAAAGAATCCATATGGTTGTTTAAACACTTTAGGATGAAAGTCCTATTTTTAATGCCCAGTAGCAATTAAGATTGCTCAATATCCATTCTGTGCACATGGAAATTTAGGCAGCCCATGTTGCCTGCTGTGACTGCGTGTGTGTGTGTGTGTGTGTGTGTGTGTGAGAGAGAGAGAGAGAGAGAAAGAGAGAGAGAGAAAGATGCAAAGTTTTCTTTTAATTTGATGTCTTTTTTTTCAGTGGCTTCCCACACAATGAAAGAACTTCACTATTTCTACTTCCTTTGATACAATATATATAACATTTTTCTCAAATTCCGTTGTTAGCAGAATCTTATTCCTTGATTTGGCTCTCTCCATTTTACCTTTAAATGTAGCTGTTTCAGATCTTTTGTGGACAGGAGAAAGGTGTTAAGATATAATCTATTCCTTAAATGTTCAAATAGATAGTTTGTTATAATCCACTTATGCCAAGAAATACAATTGTTATTTCCTGCACATAGTGCTAGGGAGGAGGATAATGCCTGAGAAATCCCCTTCTAATCCTACAGTGGGGCGTGGTATCCAGAGTTTAAATGACTAATCTCCAATTAAATAAACACCATGATTTTCTCTACATAGAACAGTAAGTCTTTTCACAATAAATACACAGTCAGAACCTGTTCTCTGGTCTTTGATATTTAGAGTTCCTCCTCCTTTGTATCATGATTTCATTTTCATTAATGTAAGTAAAGTGTAAAAATTAGAGAAGTAATGTTATGGATGCAGGCATACATCCAACCCATCTTCACATTTGGGCAAACCCCAAATAACACCACCCAAACCAAAAACCAAAAACCTCTTGTAAGTTTTCTCTACATAAATTAAAAGAAAACTTAACAATATTATTATAACCAATAATAGCTAATTTACTATGCGCCAGGCTTTGTGCTAAGTTTTATTATACAACTAGAGGCCTGGTGCACAAAATTTGTGCATGGGAGGGGGGTCCCTCAGCTGGCTGGCCTGTGCCCTCTCCAATCCAGGACCCCTTGGGGGGTGTCCTACTGCCTCTCACAATCTGGGACTGTTGGCTCCTAACTGCTTATCTGCCTGCCTGCCTGATCCCCATGGCTGGCTCTGCCCCCAATCAGTCCCCCAACCCCAAGGCTGTTGGGGATAATCAGGCCAGCAGTGGGGGCGATCAGGCTGGCAGCCAAAGTGGTTAGGGGTGATCAGGCAGGCAGGCAGGTGAGCAATTAGGAGCCAGAGGACCCAAATTGCGAGAGGGATGTCCGACTGCCAGTGCGCAATTGGGCCTAAGCCAGCAGTCTGACATCCCCCGAGGGGTCCCGGATTGGAGAGGGTGCAGGCCTCGCTGAGGGACCTCCCCCCCTCTGTGCACAAATATCATGCATGGGCCTCTAGTGTTCTTATTAGAATATTCATACTCAGGTCCCACAATATTATTATATTTCCTTTTTATCTTTTATACATAATTTTCTTATTGTTTGTTTATTTTACATAGATGTGAAGATACTCTACATATAATTTTTATATTTTAACATTTTTATCTTAATAGCATAAACATTTTTCTCTGCTGTTATTTTTTTAAAGGCTACTTGATAATCAAATGAGTGAAATATACAGTTTACTTAAACTTTTCCACATGACAGCATTTAAGCTGCTTCTGTTTTTAGTATTATAAATATCACTGTATTTAAAGACTTCATTCATAAACTTTGCTGTATCTTTAATGATTTTACAGAAACGAGATTACTGGATCAAAGAATGTGAACATATTTAAGTTTTTTTTTATAAATGTCAAAATTTATTTCTGAGCTCATTGTACCAATCAACAATTTCAAGGCATAAAAGATAGTTTATCAAGCAAGAACTATTTTCATAGCTACCTAACAGTGCCCCTGAATTTTCACTATTTGATTCATTTGTAGAATCATAGAAGGTTAAAGCCAAAAGGAAGCCTGGGAATTATATATCACAATGTATCTTTTAATAGAAAAGAACACAGAGGGGTTGTGATTCATGAAAGTTCTCCATGAGAGTTAGAAGAGCCAGGAATTGAAACTCTGGCCCTTGACTTTTTGTTACATGTTTTTTTCCACTACTGTTTCACATACTCCCATCCTGAATCCTACTACCTATTTCGTCTTATAAGGATCTTATGAATATTTACATTTTTAGAAAGAGTTATAGAAAGAGGACAAAGCTTAAGACACAGACGTAGATTAGTGATGTTGGAGTGCCTTACCCTAGTGAGGGAAATATTTTGGACAAGGAGATCTTTTTGGACATGTCCAGTTGTACCATGTAGACTGACACTACTTCTGCTGGCACACAAGGCTAACTGTATTCAGAAATGGTTCTGAGAAAAGCTCAACTCTTGCTCTTCAGATATCAGCTAGTCATTCAGTTCTTTTCATGGGCTTACACTGGGGCATCTCAGAAATAGAAAACCCACTCCTGCTCTCAGATATCTAACAGTGGAGAGGAGAAGGCAATAATTGCATTCATGACAAAATTAAAGAGGTTTTAGAATATATACCACAAATAATTCAAGTATAAGGAAATGCTAGGGTGGTGAAGGTATGTAGAGCAGGCTCTGCACAGGAGGTGGGTAGAGCAAGCATGTGGATGGGCTGTAAGAGAGGAGGCATCCTAGGTGTGGGCATGGAGCCAGAGGTCATAGTTAAGAGAGTATGGGTGTACTATATGGAGGATCTAGCCAGGGTTAGGGAGAGGCTCAAGTTAGAAGGAAAGAGGACTCTAGAGATACTTCAGAACTTCGGGTCCATCTGCTTCTTTGACTAGATGTTAATAATACCTACAGTGAACATTTATATCACATTTACCAAGTACTCTCCTAAGTTCTTTGCAGATATTAAATAATTTAATTTTTATAACAACTCTGCAAACATTTACACTTTGCAGATGGGGAAATTCAGACATGGAGAGATCAAATAACTAGCCCAGGGTCACACAGCTAGTAAGTGGTGGTGTTGTATTTGAACCCACGCAATCTGGCGAGAGAGTCCATGTTCCTAATGCCAACATTGTGCTGCCTTACAGGCAGAGGAAAAATTTGAGGCCCTGAGAATGTGAATGACCTACCTGCTTGAGATCATTCAACAAGTTAGCATAAGAATTTTTATTAATGTCCATGTTAGTGAGCTCTTCTCTCTCCTCATTGTAGCTTAAGCCATTTAGTGCATTCAATTGGCTAAAGTGGAATCAAAGTGCTGGCAGGTAACCAACCAGAACATATAATCCTATTAAAGTGAAGTGGACCACTCTGTTACCCAAGGCTTCCTCATTGCTTGTCAAGAATCCAAATAAGATATATAGGACTGAGAAGTGTTCCCTGTCCAATGACTTGAAACGCCATATGGCCTCGTTGGTGGCACTTGCAGAATCACTGCTTGCTGCCACCACTCTTCTATTCTAACCCTCCCGTCATCTAAGCATATATTTCCTTACTGCCATAGCTTTGATGAGACACATTTCCACTAATTAATAATAGCTTTTTATTGCTTTATGATCTCCTTCCTAGATAGCTCCCTATTTATGTAATCTTGAATCATACAGAGCTTTAGGAGCAGGGATGTAAAAGGAAGGAGAGCAGCAGAGGCTTTGTAAAGATTCTGGAGACAAGTTACTCAGACTTATGAAATTTTTATAAGCCCATTCACCAAAACAGTAGATACTTCAATGCTTTATGCCCCTGTTCTCAGGCTTCATCACTGAGCTGCTATACAGCTTTCTAACCGTCCTCCCTACCTCTAATCTTCATCTCCTAATTTAATCCCCATTCCTTTGTCAAATAGATATTTCTATAATATGGAATTGATCATATAACTCTTCCACCATAAGTGCCTCCAGAGCTCCCTGTTCTGTCAGGATGAAGTCTAAACACTTGATCATGGCCTTCAAAGCCTTGTGGGACTTGGAACCTGCTTATTCCTCTAGCTATTTTCTTTCACTACTCACACACATTTCCACCAAACTGAATAGTCCATGGTTCCCAAAACTCATCATGGCTTTTCACATCTCAAGGAGGGCCTCAGTTCAGCACAAGGAGCTTGGGCTTTGGAGTCACCATGCCTGGGCTCTCCAGTTCCAACCCTTCCACTTACATGGCTCTACTAAACCTATAAAGTCTGTTTGCTCATCTGTAAAATGTGCACAATAATATCTACTTTACATGGATGTGTGTAGATTTGAAATAACATAGAAAGCACCTACTGTAGTACCTATAACATAGCAGGTACTTTCCTCTTATACCCATTTTATTGAGTGTTTTAAGCACAAATGCATGTTGTATCCTGTCAAATGCTTTTTCTGCTTCTATTATTTTTGTCCTATATTTAGTTAATGTGGTGCATAACACTGATTGATATGCATGTGTTGACCCATCCTAGTGCACCTGGAATGAACCCCACTTCATTGTGATGTGTTGCCTTTTTAATGTATTAGATTTGCTAGTATTTTGTTTAGGATTTTTGCATCTGTTTTCATCAGAGATGTTGATAGTTTTCTTTTTTGTGTGTATTATCCTTGCCAGGTTTTAGTATCAGGGTTTTGTTGGCTTCATAAAATGTGCTTAGAAGTATTGCCTCTTCTTCAACTTTTTGGAAGAGTTTGAGAAGGACAGGTATCAAATCTTCTTGGAATGTTTGGTAGAATTCACTAGTGAGTCCATCTGGCAATATTTTTCTCTTTTTAAATTGCAGGTGTCCTAGCTCATTGATAGTCTATGAAACTAGCCAATTCTCTTCAAAGACCAGCCTGATTGAGCAGCTACAGGCTCATCTTTATGATAGCATCAGTACATCTAGCTATGTGGTCAGAGCCATTACTCTCAATATCAGCACTGCCCCTGCCAATAATTATGATAAGGACTAACATTTATTCAACAGTTAATTTGTGCCAGGCATGCCAAATACCTTGTTTGCATGATCTTATTTGATTCTCATAACTACTCTATAATGTAGATCCTGTCTCTTTCCCCAGAGAAGTTAAATGTTTGCTGAAAGCCAATAACTAATAAATGGCAAAATTCAATCTCATTTCACAACGTATGCCCTTAACTACTAGAATGACGATATCTAGAATAAGGATATCTGGAACACATTCAAGAACTGCTTTTCCTGCCAGTGTTATGTCTCGGCCAGGACCTCAGGCTTTACTCACTTGACCTGATTGCTCAGTAATGACCTTTCCCAGCCTTAAATCTCACTCTGACATGGGTAGTGATGCTGGATTGGGTGGACTAGGATAAGGTATTGTGTGCAAATTCTCACCCAGAGAAGTTTGTATCTGTGACCACAGCAGGTGTACTCTAAACTCAATGAGGCAGCTGGTAGAGGAGCCAGAATTAGAGGAAAAGCCTGCCCAGTTTACGCTTCACATTTGGAGACACGATGCTCATGCCTGATTTAATTGAGTAATCAGGAGCTACTGCACAAAGAGTAAACAGAATTATTTAGGCAAGGCTTTTTCACCCCAAATGATTTTTACCCAGAGACAGAGCTCTCATTGCTTCTGTTAATACCACTTAATGGCATTGTGACTGCCTTAATTTCTGCCATTTTGCCCTAGCAGATGAAGTATCTGTTGATTTATGACCCAGGTGATGCACACGATTTAGTGTAATAGCATTGCTTCCACTCTCAGTGGCAGATCAGCCAGTACCCAGGCAAAACACAGATCATAATTTGAGTCAATTAGGAAACTACTGAGTGGTGTCTCTTTAGTTACTCAGGCCACATTAATGCTACGTGCTTTTTAGTTCAATATTAGTGCCATGGCTATAACTGATGGCTGTCACGTATAGGCTGCTACTGCTCCTGCTGCTTTCTTCTGCCTTGGCTTCTCCACTTCAGCAGTATGGTGACTTAGCTGGTTGTGTTTCAGACTTCCCCCCCGTTGACAATGAAGTCAAAGTAGGCTGGAGGCTGGGTGTCCACACTAGTGGCAAACAGGCAAGAGGCATCAAGCCTGCAGCTTTTTAGGGGTGGGAATCTTTGGGCAGTTCAGTGAGTCTTTACTAGGCCCTTATTATGTACCCTTATTTGGGCTAAGTACTGAAGGGAAGGGTGTAGAAAGAAGGAGGAAATAATCCTTTATCATCACCATCATCACTGCCGTCATCATAATTATCACTGTTGTTTATCAAGTACTTACCACGTGGTACTGGCATACATTATTTCAGCAGCCTTAGGACAGAGACACTATCCATATAGAAACTTACTCAAAGCAGCCAAATCATTTATCCAAGCTCATACATAGCTAATAAATGGTTAGGCTATGAAAAGAACAATGCCTCTCCATGGGTAATTCATGTTTTATTCGGGACTTAAAAACAAGTAACGATAAAATCATTTTAAATAACATTATGAAAGAGCATATGGCAAATTACCAAATGTAATAACAGCAGGGTTAAAATGTACATCATTGATAAATATCACGGTGTAGGCAGGGGATAATCAGAATGTAAAGAAGTCAAAGAACAGCCTATATGTCATGGAAGACTCCTTAAGAAGATGGGATTCCAACAAAGTTTGGGGAGATGCATAGGATGAACAGAGGAAAAATGGAGGAGTCCCAGGTGGTAAGAACTTCAGAAATGAAGGCATGTGGCCAAAAAGGAGCCCGTGCAGAGAAATGACGGTGAGCAGAGAGTGTGATACAAAGCAATGACTATCATTTTACCCTACTTACTATTCAATTCAATTCAACTCAACATTTATTTCTGGCCTATATGTGCTGGTAGTGGACTAGATAGGTGGAATATTGCAGTAAGCAAAGCATTAAAAAATAAAAGAACTCTTGTTTTCTTGGAGCTTCTATTCTATTACTATTGTCATAGCATTATCATTATTTCAAACTATCTTATTTACTAGTATGTATTTATTTGTTTACTTATTTATTCTCTGATTTTCCCATCCCTCCCAAGAATGTATGCTCCATGACAACAGGGACTGTAAGAATGATTTTATTGGCCTTTCTAACTTTCATTCGTCCTCCTGGCAATGGCCCCCTGATTTATGATTTGGGAAACACCCCAAATATGATTTTTAGCTATGTGGTTGGGTTACTAAGTTGACCCCATTGCCTACTCAAAGCCTAACTGCATAATTTACTCCCCTTCTGAAGTTCTGCTAATTGTTTCAGAGCTGGGAATATAACCCAGGCTTAAGCTGACCCAGTGAAGGTAAACTGCAGGACATTTGCTGTGAATGCCTAGAATGTTTCTCTCTTCCATGAGGCTTGTGGGTGCTATAGCTATTTATGACCAGGAGAGGAACATTTGCTGCGGAGGGCATACTGTGAAACCTTAAGATAAAGCCAACATTGCAGTGGACAGGACAGAGGGACAGGAACAACCTTGGTGACATTATTGAGCTGCTAGATCAAACCTCATTTGAGATTAAATCTGCCTCTAGATATTTTAGGTACATAGGGTAGTTTGAGTTCAATTTCTTATCATTTGTAACACAAAAGGTTTGAGACAAGGATTTTGTGTTCCTTATTCCTGCATCTCCAGTGTCTTTTCTGGCACATAGTAAGAACTCAATATTTGTTTTGTGAATCCTTGATGAATGTGTGAAAAAGGAAGTTAAAGAGGAAGTGACCCCCTACTTTTCTCTATTTTAAAAAATTAATATATTTTTAATTTTGTGAAGTACATCACACCTACAGAAGTGCATGTCTAACAGGCATATCATATTTTAAACAATAACATTAAAGAGAAGACCTGTACAACATTCACCCCAGTTAAAAATAGAACAGTACCAACATCTCGGAAGATTTGCTTCTTCCTAAACCACATTCCTCTTTCTCACCCTTCCAGCAACCACAGTGCTGACTTTGTTTTAATTATTCCTTGTCTATCTTTCTATTAGTACAACCTGGGTATATATCTCTAAAGTTTAGTTTGCCTGCTTTTTAAAAACTTTATGTAAACGGAATTATACAGCATGCTTTTATAAATAGCATAGTACACTCTACATTTGTGAGATTGATCCATGTTCCTGCATGTACCAGTATTTCATTCACTTCAATTTATGTGCAGCATTCCATTTAAAAATATTCCACAGTTATAAATTAAGCTTATTGTCATTACAAAGTGATCCTCTACATGTTTAGATATACTTTTTGCCTCAAAGTAAATTTTGACAACTATAATCCAGTAGCAATGTATTTCCTTTTCTTTAGCATGTTCATGAAATAGCTTCATTCCCTATTTTACTTTCAACCTTCCTGTATCTTTATTCATCTGATGAGCCTCTTATAAACATTTTGTGGATCATTTTACTAATCTAGTCAGAACATCTTTGTTGTTACCTAGAGCTTTAAATCTACATACACTTGATATAATTAATGACCTATTTGGATTTATATCTACCATAATATTTTATGCTTTCAGATTGTCTCAGCTCTCTTGTTTTTATTTGTACTACCTGTTTTTAGATGGATTTAATGTGTATGAGTATTCCATTTTCTCCTGTTCTAATTTGAAAATTATAGACTCTACTTCAATGCTTTCAATGGTTATCTTTGAAATGAAACATGTATGCTTAACATATCAAAAATATTTTGATCATGCTCTTACTATCCTGGGCAATTTTTAGACCTTATAGAACTAGCCTCATTTATTCTTCTCCTGATATAAATATATATTTGCTATATGTTTTAGTCCTATTCTGTTCTTTTGGCCTCACAAGACATTACAATTATATAATCAGTGTTAGACTCCCTACCTTTTGTGGTTCTGAGTTTAAACTGTCACTCACACCTAAGGAGTCCATGAAAATTCAAATTGAGATTCTCCCTGTTTAGTAAATGCCCTTAGTTCAGAAGAACTATTAATGCTCAGTTTAACTCTCTAAGTTCCAGCCTTCATTTACATTTTGGTTTGGTAACTACTAACTCTTTTTCTAGTTCTATAAAACTTTTAAAATGTTTGGAATATTTCATTCAACATTTTCCATTTTTTAAAAATATATTTTTATTGATTTCAGAAAGGAAGGGAGAGAGAGAGAGAGAGAGAGAGAGAGAGAGAGAGAGAGAGAGAACATCAATCAACTTGCCCTCTGCATGCCCCACACTGGGGATTGAGCCCACAACCCAGGCATGTACCCTGACCAGGAATAGAACTGTGCCCTCCAGGTTCATAGGTCGACACTCAACCACTGAGCAACACCAGCCGGCCTCAGTTTTTTTTTTTTTTTTTTAAGGCAGGAACATCAGTCAAGATATTCATTCTGCTAGATCTTCAGAAATAAACTTGGCCTTGTCTTTATTTATGCAATTTTATTGAAGTCCCTCTCTTAAAATTTCCAGTATATTTGCTTCAATCACCTTTAGTTTTACTTTCTCTATTCAGTTTACCTCATGGAAGTTTCTTTTTTCTCTCCCTCTGAACTCATCTCATTTCTGTGTCACAAAGAATAAAAAATGACCCTAATCATGTCTGAAATGCCTAAGAGCAATGATAGTGATGCACTTGAATCAAGGAGAAATTCATACATTATAGTATGAAATTATACAAAGAACCAGTGCCTTAAACTGTGAAAGTCCTTGAAAATGCCCAAAGACCCCTTCAGAATCTTAACACAAGTCCCTGCCCACATTTCTCATCCTCCTCTAATTATACTGCTTTTCCTTAAGTACCATTAGCATTCAAAAGAAGTAAATTGGCCTTTTTTTTTCCTATTTTATTACAACAATGTAGTTTTATACTGCTTTTCTTAGTTTTCCTTCTTTTTCTTTTTAAATTTTATTTTTATTACAGATGACATTTAATATTATTTTATGTTAGTTTTTGGTGTGCAGCATAGTGATTAGACAACTACAGAATTTATGAAGTGATCCCCCTGATAATTCAAGTACCCACCTGGCACCATATATAGTTATTACAATGTTATTGACTATATTTCCCTATGCTGTACTTTACATCCCCATGAGTATTTGTAACTACCATTTGTACTTCTTAAACCCTTCACCTTTTTCACCCAGCCCCCCAAAGCCCTCCTATCTGGCAGCCATCAGTTTGTTCTCTGCATCCATTGTTCTGTTTCCAATTTGTTTTTATGTTTATTTTGTTCTTTAGATTCCATATATAATATGGTACTTGTCTTTCTCTGACTTATTTCACTTAGCATAATAGTCTCCAGGTTCATCCATGTTGTCACAAATGGTAGGATTTTATTTGCTTTTATGCCTGAGTAATATTCCATTGTACATATGGACCACTTCTTTATTTGAACTCTTTATTTACTCGTCTATTGATGGGCACTTAGGTTGCTTCCATATCTTTGCTATAGTAAATAATGCTGCAATGACCACAGAGGTGCACATACCTTTTGATTTAGTGTTTTGTGTTTCTTTGGATATATACCCAGATATTGAATTTCTGTGTCATAAGGTAGTTTTCTGTTTTGAGGAATCTTCAAACTCTTTTCCACGGTGGCCTTGCCAATCTGCAGTCCTACCAGCAATTCATGAAGGTTCCCCTTTCTCCACATTTTCACCACTTGTTTGTTGATTTATTGATGATAGCCATTCTAACAGGTGTATGGTGATATCTCATGGTGGTTTTAATTTGCATCTTTCTGATTAGTAATGTTGAGCATCTGTATGTCCTCCTTGGAGAAGTGTCTATTCAGGTCCTCTGCTCATTTTTTAATTGGATTGTTTGTTTTTTTGGTGTTGGGTTGTATGAGTCCTTCACATATTTTGGATATTAACCTCTTATCAAATGTACTGCTCTTCCATCAGAAACCCACACTATTTGAGCTATAATTGGCTAACTTCAGTAGGATAGTTTCAAATCACTTGAGACTCCCCAAAAGCACCATGCGTGTTATTTCAGTGTACCAGACATATGACTTATAAATGAATCTCAGGACCATAATCTGCTTTATAGATAGGGTCCACTTATAATTTAGTTTTCTAAATTTTGTTTAAAATGTTATGACAACATTAAAGGACATGCTGGCTGGTGTTGCTCAGTGGTTGAGTGTCGACCTATGAACCAGGAAGTCACTGTTTGATTCCTGGTCAGAGCACATGCCTGGATTGTGGGCTGGATCCCCACTGTGGGGTGTGCAGGAGGCAGCTGATCAATGATTCTCTCTCATCATTGATGCTTCTGCCTCTCTCTCTCCCCCTCCCTTCCTCTCTCAATCAATAACAATATATTTTTAAAAATAATAAAAATGTTTTCAACCTTTACCAACTAATTATGAATTTTCATTTATCCTTATTACTTTCCAAATTTTATTTATATACTTTAATAACTTAATTGTAATCATGGTAAATATACAATGCTGAGTTCTCCCTTTGAATCCTTCCAGTGTTTCATAAATACTCCTCCCTGTTGTTACATGATTTCTTGTCTTTCATTTTCAATGGCTGCTTACTATTCCCCAAAACTAATATAATTTTCTGAATAATTTCCCTGTTGTTGGACGTTTAATCCATTTCAGCATTTGTCCCATTATATTACTAAAATGTGTTTGTGCAAATATCCATTGAGAAATTTTTAGAGGTGAGTTTATTGGTTTTGAGGCTGGTATCATTTTATGTTTTATTTTTCTTTGCTTTTTAAAATAATATATATAAATGGCGCATGTATTCAACATATGTTTATTAAACTCGTATTGTGTCAGGTACTGTGGACACTGAGATGAAATATGGGCACTTCCTAGGAGGAATTTGCCATCTAGTGTATAGATACGGAGAAGAGAATGTGGCAAGTGCTATCATAGAGGCCCACATACATTTCCATAAGAATGCAAAGGAGAACTAGATTAAATATATTTTACCTCAGTTTTTCTGGAACATGGGCAGATTTAGCATGGAAGTAGGAGTTCCCCAAACTGACAAGGGACACCTCATTTTTGTTTTAATTTACATTTCCTTATTTATTACACCAATTCCCAATAGGTTTGCTTGCTTTTTGGAATTTCTCTTTTATGAATTATATGTTGTTTTATTGTATTTTTAAGTTTTATTAGTAGTAATATTTGGGGTAACTTAGTATCACAATTAAGCAAAGCTAACAAAGATAATAATGTCACAGCAACAATTTACTGAAAGGAAAATGAGAAATGTTCATCATGCTGATTTGAGTTGTAGAACATGATTATTTATCTCTGAGAGAAAAATGATCCTCCCAAATTAGCTTCCAAGACAGGAAGAGTTATTTTGTCAATGACTTTTTGAAAAAGACATATAATTTATTCACAAATACAAATATGAATACATATTGATATATATAATTATATGTATAATATGAACACAGTTTAGTTGTAGTACTTGGTTTAAAAATCATTTTATAATTCATTTATCTGTGAATTGTGGCAGAATTCTTCCCAAACTTTAGGCCAGGCTTGTGAGCGGATTCATTATGTTTTAAATATAATAAATAAAATGTAGTAGAAAGAGCATGGACTTTGGAGTCAAACAACCTGGATTTAAGTTCTGGTTTGAGCACACATAAGCTGTATTACCTTCTTTATGTTTCTAGTTTCTCATCTGTTATATGGGGGTTAATTATACCTACCCTCTAGGGATGATGTTAGGGTTAAATTAGATAATAGGTATAAAGCACAGTCATGGTACATAGCAGAATTCAATTAATTCTAGTCTTGTTACTGGCACTGGGTTGGGAAGGTAAGACATAATTCTAGGAAGGACTAATTCTATTCCTCCTTGTTGATTATAACATGAATTAAAGAATCCTGGAAGGAAGACTCCCCATACCACAAAGATGAGGAAAATTATGTTATGAAGACATGACTAATCAAATAAGATAGTGGAGAGGTAGCAGCTCTCAAATACTTTTTAGGCAAGAAGAGTGCTATAGTACTATTCCCACACTCTGGCATGCTGAATAAGTACAGAAACTAGAAAGCCTGCAAAGTGTATGCTTTCAATCAACTGGTCAATTGTATGTTTCAAGTGTGTGCTTTAGTAACATCATTACAAACTGAACAGAAGCTTGGCAACACTGAGAACCTGATCTTCAAGGACTGAACTTTAAGGCCCAATCCTCTCACTTTCTTGATGGGGACACAGATGTCATCATTGCCATCATCCTGCCTCTTAGTGCAGAGTTGATTCTGAGAGAAAAAAATTAGATGTCCCTACTTTCTGATCTGTTTCCATTAGATCAATGGTCTCCAAATTATAGAACCACAAATTGTTTGGAAGTACCAGGAAGCATTTGAAAAATGGACTGAAAGCAATTTCTGGGAGCGTTTTGTAGTAGTTGTTGCCAGGTGGGTGAGTCCTTTTTGTTTAGATTTTCTCAAGTGCGTATGATCTAACAAAGGCCAGCATAAAAGGAACACACATGTAAAGAGACCACTTAGCATTCCTCTTCTTGCTGCAGTGAGACAGCCATTACCTTTCATTAAATACGTAATATTCTGAGCAATCCACTTATTATTAGGGGCCATTAGTAGCTACTCTTTGTCACACATTATTCCAAATGGAGCTCTATCAAGGGTTTTATGAGAGAGCTGCTAATTTTCAAAGAGAAAATCAGTAATGCTGGAAGCAGAATTTAGATTTTCCTCTAAAGCTCTTCTAACTATTCTCCCTTTTCCTCTCTGCCCTGAAAAATAAAACATCCCACACAATAATTATGGCGAGGCTTAGGAACAACCTCTGCTTTGGGTCTACGCCACAGTGGCTGCAGTTCGGTCTTTGGTCACAGGGGAGCACACTGATCTCTGAGTTGAAAACTTGCAAAATACTTGCTGACTTCTCTGGTCTTTTTGGACCTTAATCTGTCTAATTTGAGGACCAGGACATTTAGTCCAGCCAGGAGGCCACCGAGGAGTCCTCTTTAAGCCAAACAGATAGCAACTCTCGTCTGTCTCAATATATCAATGAGAGATTTTCCTAAGCTAATTCGTAAATGCAACTGTTCAATGAATGGATTTGGGTTGGCTATAACAAGTTGTTTTTATATCTTGATGGCAAATCTATGTAGTCAGGCTAGAGAGGTTCTAGTTAGTAGGCATGGCAGAGGTAAGCTACCTGACCTATAGGTGAGATCCATGAGAATTTCCTTTCCACCCCCACTTTCTCCATACTCATCTTCTTTCTGATCCATCTTGTTATTTTAATTAGTATTCTTTTTCAAAATGGAAATTCCCCTAGATTTGCATAGCTTGGTGTAAATTGTTTGAGCAGATCATTCTCAAAGTGCTAGCCTGGGCATCAGTGATATTACTTAGCTAGATATTCAGAAATAAGTAGGAACAAGGAATAAGAAACCAGAGGAAATTAGGGCAGAAGAGCTTAAAGGTTATTTTCATTAATAAATCCACAGAAAAGCATAGTTGATTTTCTTGGCCATCTGGATGTTCATCAATTTAATTTTTGGGTTTGAAATAATAAATAACAGACCAGTGGAGACATTGGATAGATCTTATTTCGTTTGCTGGGTTCAGGATTAGGAGATAATCCTGAGACTGTTCATTGTATATTCTCAACACATGTAAACATCAAACCCATCAAGAAGCAGGGCACTTTGGGTTAGAAGACAGTTCCAATTGCAAAAGCTTTTTAATTAACAGGGGCTTTGTATCAGCTTTCCTATCTACAAAGCTAAGTTCCCATGTCTGGGCAGGTGCATCCTGTTGTGTATTAAAGAACAACAAAGGGCAGTACAAGGGCAGGGCACTTAAGGGAACTATGCCTGAATGAATTCATGCTTCCCTGCTCTCTGCCTCCTGCTGTTTCTGTTGCTCCTCCTGCTGACTTCCCCAAAGAAATTTCCTCTAAGCACACGGTAGCTCCAATTGCTTGCTTCATTAATTTGTTCATTCATACATTCAACAAATATTTACTGAATAACTTCTCTGTGCTTTGTGCTATGGTGGGCCTTGGGTATATAGTGCTGAATAAGGAGGGTTCACTATCTAAGATAGAAGGCAGATATTCATGACATCATAGAGGTAAAGTAAAATGAATATTTTAATGCCAGAAGTCTTGGAAAAATTTTCCACATGGATTGTCCATTTTTTCTCCTCAACAGTGTTTCTTTCTCTGCCTTTAAGAGCCTGCCTCTGATGAAAATGGACTATGATGCCATGATATCCCAGAGAGACTGTTCCTGTCAACTTGTTCTACCTATTTGACGTAGCAAGGAGTTCTACCAAAGCCAAGAGCTGATAGTATCATAGAACCCAGAGTTCTACAGGTTACATAGAGCACAGAAACAATGGGGTTAGGCTGGGGCAATGATCTTCCTAGTTTCCAATTTTACCTACTTGGCCTCACCAGCAGACTCATCAAAGCCCGATATCTTGGGCTGATCATGACCTAGAGTGGGGAAACAGAGGGTTGGGAACATAGTATTTATACCGGTACATAAGGATCATAGAATTTCAGAGCTTGTATGATCCTCAATATACTTGATACTCATGGTATGGCTCATGGACCAGCAACAGAGACATCATCTGGGAGCTTTTTGGAAATGCAGAATCTCAGGCTCCACCCCAGACCCACTGAATCTGAATCTGTCTTTTAACAAGATCCATGGGTGATTTGGAAACATATTAAATTTTGAGAAACAGTGCTCAAGATGATACCTACACATTATATGAGTTTTCTCTGCAGGATACATTTCTCTAAGTGTGGCCAACGTCGTAAACATTTCAATCCTATGAATGACATATGATAAGCTATATCGTGGTTTAGATCAACTGATATAGCTTAATCCCTTCATTCTATAAATGAGTGAATTGCCTAGGTCCCAGACATAAGCTCATGGCAGAGCTGGGACCAAGAATGCACAACTTCAGCTGTTTTTGAATTAGTCTTGAGTTAAAGGGGATTCTCGTTCTTCCCTTTATGACCTAACTCCTCATGGTCTATGTTTCTGTCATTTGTGTCTCAGGTTTAAGATTATAGCTGCTAATGTCTATCAGTAGTGCACCCACCTATCTTTGAACAGCTTGGCAATCTTATTACTGTTGGTCACCGTAAGGCATTTTCTGGCCTGGTATGCCCTTTCATCTATAAAAACCATTCTTTCTGACCTTGACCTTCCAGTTATGCTACATGGAACTATTGGCACTTGGGCTTTATACCTTGACCTCTGTGAGGAGCACACATTGTCCAGATTTTTGCTTTGAACTTGCTGTGTAAACTCATATCTCCATGAGAACATCTCCCACAAAGCAGATTCCACAATGAAGGACCCATATTTAGACTTTTCCATCCTTTAGAGCTGGAAAAGCTATTGAGCTCTGACTCCTGCATCCATATTTTTCTGTTCAATCCTATCCAACCTCTACTGACATTACTAAGATCACATCCTGACCACCCTCTCTTTTTATTTCCAAAGAATGTGATAAGAAGAAGATAGTCTGGAAAGCAAATGCTAATTTTCAAATTAACAAAGGGCTACTGAAAGTTCAAGAGAGTAGCTTTCCTTTCCCAAAGAGGAAAATAAGAGGGCCTCCTCTCTATGTTAAGGGTATAATTCAATGTCACCCAGACTGATTTAGTATTGAAAGATTTTAGATTTCCCAAAGTTCAACATTTTAAAAAGAAAAATGGCAAGTAAATAGTATCTTAATTTTAAGGCAGTTTAGTTTCTCTTAAATCTTGATACCTTTGCTATTAATGAGGAATGTGTCCCTGAACCCAGCTCTAATCAATATGGCAAAGTCCCTGAACCACCACATCTGCACTTGGGGACCAGAGCTTGCTGGAAAATAGGTGAAGCTGACATAAAACATCCCTTTTCTATAGTCACTACTTTTGGTTCTATCGCCTCTTTGGGTAATACTACCCTTTTACTTTGTTTTCAGTGCTCTTTTCCTGCATGTTCTCCTCCCTATAGCAAATGAGGCCACCTGCTAAAAATATCTGATGCCATGTAAGCCATAGCTAGAATATCTGCACAAGAAAAGATACACGGAGAGGATAAAACAACCCAAAGGAGTGATTGCCGAAGTTGGAACTTGAGGCATTAAAGATGGGAGAGGTCTATTGGTAGTGGGGCCTTAAAATCCCATCAATAGTTGCTTGTTTGCTCCTCCCACAATTAGGTCAGATTTGAGGAGAATGACACCTGCCCCCACCTTGCTTCACAAGGATATTAGTAAGGAAAAATTAGGTCAGAGATGTTAAAGTTCTTTTGACACAAATCAAATCAGGGCTTTGATTTTTCCCAATCTAATAGAGCCCTGCCTTAGGGTCAGTTTCTGCCTCAGTCTCTCCATCTTTCAAAATGAGAATAATGTACTCATGCTCATTTTCTCAAGGCTGCTGGATGAAAAGGAAACACTTGTGTTTATGGTAATGTCCATTGGATCAAAAATGTGTAAGCTAATTGCCTTAATGAGACCAATGGCATCACACAAGGAACAAGGTGTTGTATTCAGCCTGTATTTCAAATTGATCTTGAGCTAATCAATGTTGAGGCAGGTGAAAATATAGCACCTTGGTACTATTCACCAGAGCAATGAACACTCTTCCTGTGTTTGATGGCTGGAGGACAAAAGCAGTTCCAATTCATTTTATTTTATTTTTAAAAATATATATTTTATTGATTTTTTACTGAGAGGAAGGGAGAGAGATAGTTAGAAACATTGATGAGAGAGAAACATCGATCAGCTGCCTCCTGCACACTCCCCACTGGGGATGTGCCTGCAACCAAGGTACATGCCCTTGACCAGAATTGAACCCAGGACCCTTGAGTCCGCAGGCCGATGCTCTATCCACTGAGCAAAACCGGTTAGGGCTCCAATTCATTTTAAAAACAGAGTCCCTCTCCACCCCCCATTGCCATTTAGTTTTCTTTTCTCAAAGATAACCCAGGTACCTTCAGAGAACAAAGGTAGTGGTTCCTCGTATTTTTTTTTGAAGGTGTGGTCCTTTGATCCACTGCAACAGAATCACTTGCTTCTACAAATGCAGATTCTTAGCTCAAGCACCTTGTCAAACCCACTGATTCAGGATGTCTTAGAGTGGGAGCAAGAAAGCCATTTATTAAACAAAAAGATGATTCTCTGGCAAACTAACATGAGACCCACACTCACCAGTGGATTGAATTCCTCAAATATTACTATAGGGCAGTGGTTCTTAACCCTGGCCACACAGGATCACCTGGACAGCTAGTAAATAGCACCAACGGCCAGCCCTAGCCCTGACCCAGCTGTGGGCAAACTACGGCCTGCGGGCCGGTTCCGGCCCGTTTGAAATGAATAAAACAAACAAACAAAAAAGACCGTACCCTTTTATGTAATGATGTTTACTTTGAATTTATATCAGTTCACACAAACACTCCATCCATGCTTTTGTTCCGGCCCATTTTAGGAACCCATTGTGGCCCTCGAGTCAAAAAGTTTGCCCACCCCTGCCTGACCAATTAAATGAGTTTTTCAGGGGCTAAGCCTGCCATCTGCATTTTGAAAGCTCTTCCAGTAATTATAGGTGTTCAGTCAGGGTTGGGCCATCTTAGGATTCACTCCTCCACTCCCTCTTGGGTTGCAAGGGACCTAGTCAAGGTCACTCACAAACAGGTACACTAATTCCTAGCCCTACTCAAACTTCTTTTATGCTGATACATTAGAAATCTGAAAAGCACCTACTGTGTGCTACATATACTGATGAAGTTAGCAATTAACCAAACAGAAATAGACTGCTGTCAAGGAGTCCACAGTCTAATAGAAAAGATACACCAATCACAAAAGTGAGTAGATGAAGAACTGATCCTTGTAGTTTCCCCTGTTCACCTCCTGAGTACTTGAAATAAGAACCTTGGTCTCCCACATACCAGAGAATTACTTGCTTATGAGGATCTCTTGTTTTACCCTTCCCCTACCTCCTTGTTCCAAACATCTTTTAAAACACCTGATTTTGAGAGTTTCTAGAAAGCATTGTAGTTCTTAAGTTCAAAATAACTTGTTTGAGTTTCTACCCAGATCCTGAAGATTCCCTCAGGTGTGAGATACAAACTGTCTCATCCCTTCAGCACTTGCCTGTTAGCACATGAACATTGTAGCATAATAGTAGACTGACAAGTCCACTCATGGGGTTAAAGAATGAACTACTCTTCCCTCTGCTTAAAACATGCCTTTATGTTTGAATTCAGTGCCTGAGAAAATCTATTTCTTAAACTAATTTGTTGGATTATAACTAGAGATAACACAGCTTTTAGGTAGCTATTCTAGTTCAGGCTAATTATGGAATAAGGACTTAATTAAAGTTAGGATTTTTCTCTTTAATCACCTAATGCATGGCCATTAGACAGCTGAAATGATCGAAATGTGATGTCTTTAAACAGCCTAGTTTTTAAAATGTTAGCTTTTGCTTCTTTCCTTTCCTGTAACAATTTACTTTTTATAATTAATCAGCTGAAAAATTATTTGTGAAATGTCATGTCCTATATAACAGCAAGATGTATTCTTTTCATAAAAAGAGAGAAGAAAGTTTTTGGCAATGATGACCTGGTTTAATTTGACATTTAAAGGAGTCACAAATGAACCTTTCCCATTTTATTTACTATATTCATATGTCCATAGTCCTACTATGATTTGGTATACCTTTCTTAAATCTAGTTTTGTGAGAAAAATATTTTTTTAAAATTTTAACCCTAACTTGGAAATGGTGAATGCTTGCCTAGAACAGATCATTTAGACCTCTAGCTTCTCAATTAATGTCAAAGCACATCTCTTTTATTTATACTCATTTAGAGAATGATTACAGTTTTAATTAGCAACAATTTGAAATTCCTCAACTATTCAATGGAGGAAAAGTGGCTTTAATACTTTACTTGATTGCAGAAATAATGGTAGGCTGTGGCAACCTATCTAAGCTTAATTATAAACTGGGTAGAAAGACACTTGGGGTGAGGTAGCCCTGAAGAGTATGTAGGAAATTAATCTAAGGAGAAGTAGTAAGGAACTTATTCTGAAAGTCATTTGAATGAGAGAGAGAGAGAGAGAGAGAGAGAGAGAGAGAGAGAGAGAGAGAATATGAGAAACATTAATTGGTTGCATCTTGCACACCCACTGACTGGGGATCAAACCCAAAACCTAGTATGCGCCCTGACCAGGAATCAAATCCACAATCTTTTAGCGTACAGGACAATGCTCCAATCAACTGAGCCACCTGTCCAGGGGCCATTATTTTTATTCTTTACAAATACGCTATATAATAACAATGATTAGCCCTTCTGCTTCCATTTACTTGATTAGTTATGTTACCATACATGGTAAGCAGAAGTGGTGGAGGAAGGAGTTAGTTGTTCAGGAGCAAAATAAACATTCCAAATTCCCAAATAGTCCATTATCAACATGGAATATGCTAATGGGATTTCTAAAAGCTTCCTTGAGATATAATATGGCTCATGCTACAAACATACAATGCAGTTCACCATTCAAAGTGTACAATTCAATCATTTTTTGTATATTCACTCAGTTGTACAATCATCACCACTATCTAATTTTATTTTATTTTTTTGTGTTTTTTTTCATTTATAGTTTTTATTTTTTTTTATTTTTCAAATTTTATTTTTTATTACAAAGGGTATTACATATGTGTCCATTTTTTTCCCCGCCCTAGACAGTCCCCTAGCCTCCCCTATTCCCCAGTGTCTTATGTCCATTGGTTAGGCTTATATGCATGCATACAAGTCCTTTGGTTGATC
>NW_006297026.1:33187-36186 GCF_000327345.1 Myotis davidii | reverse complement strand
TTTTGAGAACAGTGGCTTTGTAATACATTTTGATGTCTGGTATTGAGATCCCACCTTCTTTGTTCTTTTTCAGGATTGCTGCAGCAATTCGGGGTCTTTTTTTATTCCAGATGAATTTTTGGAGAGTTCGTTCTAGATCTATGAAGTATGCCGTTGGTATTTTAATTGGAAGTGCGTTGAATTTATAGATCGCTTTGGGTAGTATGGACATTTTAATGATGTTGATTCTACCACTATCTAATTTTAAAACAATTTTATCACTACAAAAAAAACCCATACCAATTAAGCAGTAACTTCACTATCTTCTCTCCCTTTAGCCTCTAGCAACCAGAAATCTACTTTCTGTCTCTGTGGATTTACCTACTCTGAATACTTCAGATAAATGAATCATATAATATGTGCTCTTTTGTGTGTAGCTTCTTTCACTTAGCATAGTATCCTCAAAGCACTTAGCATAATATCTTCAGGTTTCATCCATGTTGTATCAGCACTTCATTCCTTTTTATGGATGAATAATATTCCATTCTATGAATATACCACATTTTGTTTATGCATTCATTAGTTAAGGGGCATTTTGGTTGTTATTATTTTTTGGTTATTATGAACTAGAGGCCTGATGCACGAAGATTCATGCAAGAATGGGCCTTCCTTCCCCTGGCTGCCGGCACCGCCTTTGCTCTGGCCACAGCTGCCTTTCTGCCTTCGCTCCAGCCCAGAGCCACCTTTCTGCCTTCCCATGCTGCCCAGAGGCCTGGAGCAGGTGGGGCGGTGTGGAATGCTTGCATCATTGCCATGGTGACAACCAGATCGCTTGGAGCCTGTGTATGCAAATTAACCTGCCATCTTTGTTGGGTTAATTTGCATACTCACTCCTGATTGGCTGGCAGGCATCATGAAGGTATGGTCAGTTTGCACCTTTCTCTTTTATTAGTGTAGATGATATTGCTATAAATATTTGAGTACAATTTTTTGTGTAGACATTTGCCTTCATTTATCTTGGATATATATCTAGAACTGGAATTGCTGGCTCTAATAATGGTAACTTTATGTTTATCATTTTGACTAATGAGTTCTTAAGCCATGGTTTTAAGCATTCTTCTATAAATTTAATTGAATTTAAAGAGATTGTAAATGAATATGCTATATAAGCTTAATTAATCTTATTTTTTTCTTGATACCATTTATGTAGTTGAATTTAAAACTCAGAGTAAGTTCATACAAAAACATGAATCCTTCCATTTGCCTTCTAATTGTATGATTAGTCATATCTGTACATTTAAAAATCTTATGCAGATTCAATGTCATAGAAAACAAGATTACCTACATAATAATGCATTAGATTATTTTAATGGTTTCCTGGATATTCCCCCCTTAAATTTGCCTAGACATGAAAGAAGAAAACATAGCTTTTTCACATTTGAAGGTAAGTAGTCAGCTATATTCTTTGTTGTTATGGCCACAGGTGTGACAATATTGGAGCTTAGGGTATTACTCAAGTGTAGACAAGTCAGATTCAAATGGAATTAACAAAGTCCATCACCTACTTCAGGAAGCCTTCTTTAACTCCTCTTCTGTTCCTTCATAATAGCCTATGATAGCTTTATATTGTCTTAAAGGATTTTCCATATTGTATCTTAATTGTTTATTTCTGGATCTCATTGTTTTAATTGTGACCACCTTTAGAATGGGCATTCTGTCTCATTTGTCTTTGTATTCTCAATAGCTAGCACAATGATTGCCACACACAGAGTATTTAATAAATGTTTGTTGAATGAATAAATAAATTAATATTTGGGGAGCACCTATTATAAGCCAAGCCCTTTGCAAATGTCAATTCATTCAATCCTCAAAACAGACCTGTAAGGTATGTAGCAATATGTCAATGTTGATGAGTAAAGGAGTTAAAGTATAAATTTTTCAGTTAGTAAGTGGCAGTGCTAGATTCAAAGCCAGGCCTCCATGACTCCCACATATGGCTCTGTCCATGTACCTTTACTGTTTCTTACTGTAGAAAACGGACTCTGGATTTCAAACATGTATTCTACGTGATCATATACCATGGAAATGGTCACCAAGTTTCAACATTTCCACATATAAGTTACATCTCTCATATTTTCTCTCATATTTAGAAGTAGCTCACAGTATTTCTGTCATATAGCATACCCTGATTTATATTTGATAGTTTTGTGAATACGGTCATAGAAATTTTTCTGGAAGTCCAGACCTGATTCTTTTTTTCTATTTAAAAAAAAAAATTTTATTGATTGATATGAGAAAGAGAGAGAGAGAGAAAGAGAGAGAGAGAGAGAGAGAGAGAGAGACTCTGCAGGTTTAGAGGCACTCTGAGGTTTTTTAAGATAGAGAATTTTTCCATATTATAAATATTAGCTAAATTTTCACCCCCAAGTTTGAGTTCTTTTCCTCAATTATTTTGGTGACTGGTTCATATTTCTCTCTTCTTCGCTGTCGTCCTTGATGATTTTAGCAAACACACTGGCATCATAACCTCAGTGCCACAAAACACAAACTTATGCTACATTAGCCACCTGCAATGTAGGTGAATCTCTGCATTCCACCTCCATAAAGAAATGCTCCTCCTCAGAAGAGATCTTGCATTTATAGTTTCCCTCCATTAAGCACAACTTCCACTCCTCCCTCCAATGGCCATTTCCCAACCACACTATACTGGCCTTTTACCTTCTATTCACTTTGCCTTTGTTTTTCAGTTCATAATGTCCATTAACATTCTCCTACCCAAAGTTAACTCTAAGAAGTTTGACTCTGTAAATTTCTATTTTATTTTTTATTTAAATTCTTTATTGTTTAAAGTATTACATGAGTCTCTTTTTTCCCCTCATTGACCTCTCCCTGGCTGCTCCCACTCCCCAGCACATGCCCTCACCCCACTACTCTCTGTGTCCATTGGTTATGCTCATATGCATGCATACAAATCCTTTGGTTGATCTCTTATCTCTTCACCCCCAGTCTTGCCTCAGAGG
>NW_006297026.1:31104-33096 GCF_000327345.1 Myotis davidii | reverse complement strand
TATTCCTAGAAGTAGGATTACTGGCTCAAATGGAAGTTCAAAATAAAAATCTTCTGCACCACAAAAGTAACCATAACAAAACAACAAGAAATCCCACTGCATGGGAATGCATATTTGCCAATGCTATCTCCAATAAGGGTTTAATCTCCAACGTTTATAGGGAACTCATACAACTTAACCAAAGGAAGAGAAACAATCCAATCAAAACATGGGCAAAGGACCTAAAATAGACACTTTTCAAAAAAGGACATACAGAAGGCCAAGAGACATATGAAAACATTCTCAAAGTCACTAATAATCTGAGAGATGCAAATCAAAACAATAATGAGGTACCATCTCACACCTGTCAGAATGGCTATCATCAACAAATCAACAAATGACAAATGCTAGAGAGGATGTGGAGAAAAAGGAACCTTTGTGCACTGCTGGTGGGAATGCAGACTGATGCAGCTACTGTGGAAAACAGTATGGAGTTTCCTGTAAATTTCTATTTTAGTTCTCCCTTTCTATCTTATGGTGTATTGCTCTGTCTCTAAACCAGTCTCATTGCTCTCAGTCTATTTTCATGCTTTCTGGAGGTAGATCATGGCTGTAAGAAAGGCTGAACATTCTAATTTGAACAAACTGTTCCTTTCAAAAATTCACATCTGTTACTTGTCTGACAAGAAACTAGTATGGTACCTGGCACAGAATAGGGATGCGGTGGATATGAGTCCCTTTCCTGTTCCTTTTTATTTTTTTCTCTTGTTGATTCTTGTCCACACATTCCTTAATGGCTATTTCTCATCTCCATGCAACTCATGTGACACATGTTCTCTCTTATGCACATAGCTCTCTTATCTACTTGTCTTCCTGTGTTCCAAAGAAGACATAAACAATACACTATGAGTTTTCTATTCATCTTCTCTCTATCTTGGCCCATCTTCCAAGGCCTTCCCTAATATCTCAAGCATATCAATGCTGCTGCCTCAGCAGAATATTACATTTCCTTCAGTTCACAGTCAAACCTCTAGATTGAGTGGATAGCAGCTGCTCCATCATAGAGTGGAAGTTCCACAAGGCCTAATGGAAGGTTGGTGACCAGGCTCATTGGTGAAAGAAAGTGGTCTCTGCCTCTGCTACCTCTGCTTTTCACTGTCTATTCTTTTTTGAATCCATGTCCATTGGCTTCCTACTCAGATACTCAACACATTTTTTTCCTCAAAGATATCCAGTGATATATAAAACCGTGAAGCCCTATAGCCTTTTCTTATAATTCAGTCCTCCTCTGTTACTTCACTGTAAGATTAACACTGAAAGTCTTTCGAGACTTTTGAGACAACACATCTGGAATTTCCCTATACTCTTCCCTGTCTTTCTTTTTCTTCCTACCCCATAAATATCAGCATTTCCCCGAGTTCTGTCCGATGGCTTTCCATTTTCTCTTGTTCCATTCACTTTTTCAAACTACATATGCATTCCTACCACCACATTTGCCCCTTAGTTGCGGAACCCATATAATTCTTCTTCCTTCCACCTGCTTTCCTTTCTGTATTTAAGCCTGTATGTCTAGCTATGCGCTGGACATTTCCATTAGATGCTCAATTGCCACCCAATACACACATTGAAAACACAACATAACCTCTCTCCTTCAAAATGTGCTGCTGTCATAAACTTTCCATTCCTATCAATGGCTCTACCACACTGTCAGTTATACAAACACAAAACCATTCTTTGCTTTGTCTTTTCTAACCACTGAGCAACCAAGCCCTGTTAATTCCAATACTTCCATTAAGATAGCGGACACCTCCATATGTTTTTATTTTATTTTATTTTATTTTTAGTGTTTAAAGTATTACAAATAGTAGTACATATGTCTCCTTTTTTTCCTAATTGACCTTCTCCCGGCCTCCCCTATACCCTTCCCCCGCACATGCCCTCCCTCTCCCCCCTCAGTGTCTTGCATCCATTGGTTATGCTTATATGCATGCATACAAGTCCTTCAGTTGCCAC
>NW_006297026.1:7774-30789 GCF_000327345.1 Myotis davidii | reverse complement strand
GCACGCCCCCCACCGAGGATCGAGCCTGCAACCTGGGCCTGTGCCCTGACCGGGAATAGAATCATGACCTCCTGGTTCATAGGTTGATGCTCAACCACTGAGCCACGCCGGCCGGAGCCTCCATACGTTTTTTAATTTCAGTTATTAGCATCACTACAGGGTGGGGCAAAAGTAGGTTTACAGTTGTTCATATAGAAAATAATACAGTAATTAATTGATAATAATATAAAAATAAAGTGCTTTGTGTACTCACAACTGTAAACCTACTTTTGCTCCACCCTGCATTTTATTTTATTTATTTTTTGTAAATATATTTTTATTGATTTCAGAGAGGAAGGAAGATGGAGAGAGAGATAGAAGCATCCATGATGAGAGAGAATCATGGATCGGCTGCCTCCTGCAGGTCCCCCCCTGGAGATCGAGCCCACAATCCGGGCATGTACCTTTGACTAGAATCTAATCTAGGACCTTTCAGTTCACAGGCAGACACTCTATCCACTGAGCCAAACCAGCTATGACTCCACCCTGCATTTTAATTCAAATATTTGTTGTAATATGACAGAATTAATCAAATTATTTCTTAAGTATTTTCTTTTCTATAATTTCTTTCATATCCGTACACACAAAGTTTCCAGATTTTTTAAACATTTATTTGATCATGTCACTTCTCTGCTCAAAAAGCATCAAAAGCATCAAGGACTCTACTGGACAAAGTGCACACTCTTTGCAATGCAGTTATGTCCCTGCACTTTCTGGCCCCAACTTATAGCACTTTGTTCATACATCTATTGGAGCCTTAATTACAATATTGGGCAATTATCTATTAATGTGCTTGTCACCCACACTGAACCGACCTCCCAGAGGCCCAGGACTGTGCTGTATTCATCCTTGTAGTTCTAAGATTAGCTTGTATTGGGTGTTCAATACACAGAAGTTAACTAAAATAAAATTATTGTGATTTTTGTATCATAGAAGTCATATGAGAGTGGGGTGGGTGGTGAGGGATTCATTATAGTACTTCCCTTTGAGTTAAGGAGCTCTTCTTTCTCACTTTTTTCCTCTCTTGTTTTTACAAATGGAAAACAAAATTTCAAATTTTAGGACATCTGTTTGTTATTGTAGATTTTATTATCCTCCTTATTCTGACACATCTAATTGCTCCCCACTTGACCTAATAAAAATTATTTCACCAATCAAGACTACTATAGAGAGTAATCAGGGTATCTGACCAGTAGTCTGCAGGTACTCTGTCCACATTCATGAATGGTTCTCAGGAAACTACATTAATGTTCTACTTTTATAAAACACTAGAGGCCAGGTGCATGAAATTGATGCATGTGGGGTGGGGGTCCCCTCAGCCTAGCCTTCACCCTCTCCAATCTGGGACCCCTCAGGGGATGTCCAACTGCCCACTCCTGGATCGCTGGCTCCTAATCGCTCACCTGCCTGCCCGCCCTGTCACCCCGAACTACACCTTCTCCCTGGCCTGGTCGCCCCCAACTGCCCCCCCCACCAGCCTGGTCACCCCATGCAACCTGCTGTTCAGTCATTTGGTCATCCCTCACTAACCTCCCAGCCGGCCTGGTCATAGGCAGCCATCTTGTGAGAGCATGAGGGTAAATTTGCATATTACCTCTTTATTATATAGGATTAGCCATCCCTGACCTTGTGGCTTGGCTGGTTGGAGCATTGTCCCATACACCAAAAGATTGCGGGTTCGATCCCCAGCCAGAGTTTTTATGGGAGGCAACCAATTGGTGTTTCTCTCTTACATCAATGATCCTTCTCTCTTCTCTCTCTCATCTCTCTCTCTCTCTCTCTCTCTCTCTCTCTCTCTCTCCCTCACCTTTCCTCTCTAAAATCAATTTTTTAACAAAAATAACCTCGGGTAAGAAGAAAACAAAGAAAACACTAGTCAGTGTGACCATCTGCAAGTCTGAAAATACTAATGACATTGCACCCTGGATATTAGGACTTCTAGCTAATTTCTAAGGGTTCAATCATGATGAACTAAATTTGTATGTTAGTAGCAAAGTGAGAGAAAAAAAGGTTCTAAGAAAAAATATAGTCTTGGGAATATTTCATCACTTTTCAACTAAAAAGTATTTATATAATTAGTTTAAGCATTCATTTTACTGCAAATGCATTTAAAAGTGATAATAAAAAGATGGCATTAATAATATTCTCTCATGTACTTTGACAATAGTTGTAAATATAACTAGAAGTAGATCTTGATTTCAGAAAATCTGAGATAATAAAACCTGAATTTATAAAATGGATAAATTTGAATCAGCAATTATTTGTATTAAAGAAATATTCTTCACTTATACTAGAGGGCTGCTGATCTCATACTTTTCTATGCTTTGCCAGTATATTTACTTCTATCTTTTAAATAGCCTGTATTATTTAAAGTATTAGTTAAGTTTCATTATCAGATAAAATCTCTGATCTTGTGAGTCTTATTTGGCATCTAATACTTTGTGTTGGCTCAAGGTCATGTGAAAGCTTTCGCTGTTAATAAGGAATAGCTCATTGAATGATTTTAAAATACAACCCCAAATCTCCTCTTCTTATATTTTATGGCTCAGTAAATTGTACAACCACCCACCCAGTCTGCCCCAGCCAGAAACCAAAGAGTCTTATTGAGCATCTCCCTCTCCTCTTTCTTCTCTCCCACACATCTAGGTGATCATCAAATCCTGTTGATTCTCTTATCTAATATCTTTCTCACCTCTTCACTTATCTACATATTTCATTGCATCCTCTCTGAACCATTGTAGTACCCTGATAATTAATCTTCCTGCATTTAGTCTTGCCATCCTAACCACTTCCCACCAATTTCTTTGACACCCAGCCAATTATCTCATAATTTCATTTTCCTGTTTATAACCCATGAATGCTGTCCTATTGCCTTAAAATAAGCCCAGCTCCATTACCTGGAATGTCTTCCCCAAAATTCAGGATGAGCCTGGGTCAGGGGCCCCTCTGTGTTCTTTCAGTAAGTACCCTGTGATCAGTTACCTTCTTGAAACAGTCTCAGCTTGGATTGAAAATTTGCCACTTTATTTGTCTCTCTCCTGACTAGACTGAAGACGTGGAGGGCAAGGATTCTGTTTGTCTTGTATTTCCAGGACCCAGCTCAGTCCTGCTAAATTATTGTTGAATGAAGTAACTCCTACAGTTGTTTGTACTTATGTATTTCTGTTTGTGATACTGCTTTGGACTAAATATCTTTATGTAATTATTAGTGATGAAGTTTGAGCAGGCAAACGGTTGGTGCTTCTGAACTGCTTAAAGTTACTAGTC
Source organism: Myotis davidii (assembly GCF_000327345.1). NCBI lineage: Eukaryota > Metazoa > Chordata > Mammalia > Chiroptera > Vespertilionidae > Myotis > Myotis davidii. The sequence goes on along the minus strand of NW_006297026.1, from coordinate 27,483 downwards.
ATTGGAGAAGAAAGAAGGAGGAGGAGATTGTTGTTTGTTTTTAAATATATTTTTATTGATTTCAGAGAGGAAGGGTGAGGAAGAGAGCGACAGAAACATCAATAATGAGAGAGCATCATTGATCAGCTGCCTCCTGCATGCTCCACACTGGGGACTGAGCCCACAAACTGGGCATATGCCCTGATCAGGAATCGAACCATGACTTCCTGTTTCAGAGGTTGACGCTCAACCACTGAGCCATGGCAGCTGGGCAGAAGGAAATTGTTTTGATTTCAAGAATGGAGGGACTAATTATTGGGCTCCTACGGCCAGTTCAGAAGTTATACTTAATGTGGGGAATTGTCCTGTGTGAAATCTTGAATTAGCCGAAGTGAACAGTGAAAAATCTCCCCTGGTCCTCTTCTCCCAAACTAAAGTCTTCCAGCTTCTCCAACAAGATGTCAGATATACAGAGAAAGCAAGAAATCATTTCGTAAAGGACAAAAATAGAAAAAATTGATAAACAAGTCTATATCAGAAGTGTAGGGATTTTCCATTCCTCACCTCCAAAAAACAACATCCAATTACATAATTCAAGTTGTAGAAAATTGAAACTTTCCTCCTAGAGCTGTATTATGACCATGCCAATGCAGTTTTATAGTTGGGATATGCCAATGTGAGGAAACAACTGACAAATTATGTCAGTTGCAGTGATGAGGGCTGCATTAGCTTGTCACTAACTAGTAAGGTTCAAGGTAGAGTGAATGTGGGTGTATTTTCATACACGAAACTAAATGAAAATTAAATCAATTATTATAATAATTCAAGCCTCAATGCCCTAAGATTTGTTTCAATTAGATAATTGATGCAATTCGTGAAAGGTTTTGAGGTAAAATTTTCTGGTCTGAATTATCTCAAATTACTTTAATTCTCCACTTCACCTTGATTACATAGACCCAGCTCATGCTTTAGTGTGAGTGAATTTAGGTAATTTAGGTAAATATTACGCTGCTAGTTTAGATAAATCCTTGCTATTTGTATCTTTTTTTCCATAAAATGTGCCCTGCACACATGTGTATTAGCTAATTTCATTGACAAAACACTGTTTTACAAAATAAAAGTGTAGGACTTGCTGTTCTATGTGTAATTGGAATCAATTACTAAAAAAGAATAGTTTAATGAAATCTGTTTAGGAGTGGACATTTCTGCTTCTAATATTTGCCTCTTTTTGTTGTAGAGGCTAGGCATGGGGACAAAATTGAGTCAAGACAAGTAAAATAAACTTTATGATCAGTCAGACTTAACTGAAATTACTTTATATTGATAAGAACTTATTGCACTGTGGTAGAAACACTTTGATTATCTTCAGGTCAGATTCTTACAAATTCCAAATAACTGTACACAGATATCAATTGAAAAGTCAGTGTCAAATGTGAAATGCACATATCCTTTGACAATTCAATTTCCACTCCAGAAATTTACCTCAGAAGATTTTTACCCAAATGCAAGAAGACACATTCATTTTATTTATCTTTTTTTTTATTAGGGAAAAAATGTAAAAACACTAATGTCCAACCATAGGGAACTGGTCATAAAAATTATAATTGACCCATACAACAGACACTAAAGGGCCATTAAACATGACTTGTGGAAGAATAGTGAAATTCAAGAAAATATTTATGATCTATTTTAAAATAAAATTTAAAAAAATTGCAGAACATGTAAAGTATGATCTCATTCTTGTATATGCATATTTGTATGTGTGTAGATCTAGAAAGGCATTTAGAAACAGGCCTCCACTATGGTTAAAATATGGTGGCTTCAGTTATTCAATCAAATGGGAGATATATGAGTGATCTTTCAACCTTTCTGTATGTTTGAAAAATCTAACAATAAAAAACAGAAAGAAAAAAATGTAGACTCAGACCACTAGGATTTGGTGTGGATTATGTATCATATCACAGGGTTTGCTGATTTGTGAGGAAACTGATAACATCCCAACTGTGATTAGGTATCAAGTATTATTGTAGCACTATCAATGTCAGTCTGTCCAAGTACCATTGGGAGAAATTTCACAATTCCATGCCAGCTTTCCATTTCCCAATGAGGACATCACTTTGTGGATATGCACAGTGCATGCCAACTGAAGTTCTAGACTTTTAAAATATCTCTTATTTAACTCTACACAGTATCATAGGACTAGAAGATATACAGAAGTTGGCTGGCCAAAAATAATGACAGCCCTTAATTTTTTAAACACCCCAAAAGGGTTTCAGTTGATCTGATAGCTGGCTGTTTATGAAAAATAAAATTGCAATGATGACATCTATGACAACAGAAACCAAATAATGTACTCTCTTTCCAAACCCAAGTGTTTCAAAATAAAACACAAACAAAAATTGCTGATAGGCCAAAAACAGCTTCACTTTTCCCCCCCAAGTCTTTAATTACTAGTTAAATTGTCCTTTAATATATAACACTGGACATTTATATATCTTTTTTTTCTTGAATGCTGTTTATGTAGTTTCCTTAGTTTCTACTGGAATATTCATCATTTATTTGTTAGAACTTTTTGTATATTATATCTAATAACCCTTTGTTATGTGTCATAGTGATTTTCCTCCAGTTTGACATTTACATTCAGTATGGTATTCTTACGATATATAAATGTTTTTCATTCTTAATCTCTTATAGCTTCTATTTTTTATGACATCTTTGGGAAAACATTCTTCATGCAAGGTATAAAAATACTTACCTATAGGTTCTTCAGCTAAATTTTAGTGTTTACTTTTTTTGTATTACACTTAAATCTTTAAATTATGTGTAATGTATTTTGCTTGAAGGCATCTGAGAAAATTTAACTTTATTTCCTCCCCAATGATGATCCATTTGTCCCAGTATCACTTATTGACAAATTCTTCTTTTTCCTCTACCTCATCTTATACTTTCTCTGTGTGCCAATGAAAAGGAAGATTTTGCTTATTTTAGTTTTTTTTTTTTTTTTTAAGAATACCAGCATTCTGATGTGTATGGCCTGTAGCTCAACCCTTATGTATAAATCCAATGGTAATTTCTCACCCAAACAAAAACTTTTGTAATTTGCATGTCCAACATTAGGTTCCTCTTCTAATATTGGTATATATACAAATAGAAATCTAACCTTTTGTGCAAAATTTCAGGTTTAAATTAGATCACATCCATATTACATTTACTTGAGCAAGTCACTTCAATGTTATTAAAAATTCTGTTTGCAGGTATGTGAATATTACAGTACGCTCAGAATCTGTGTGTAATGATTTTTCATATTGCGTTAAGATTTTCAACAGCCCACAGGAACCATATCAGTAACTACAGAATATGATATTTAATTAAAATAACAATATATAAATCAATGTATAATTTTTGATGTGGCCAAGTTTCATGAAAACTCATCCTGGGAAAATAGTCAGGAATGTGGCTTTATCCTGTTTCTCAATATGAATATAGTCACCAACAATTTACAAATAATTTGGCCAAGTTATCTTTACTATCTTTCAAGGTTTACTTTTTTATTTAATAATCAAGGAAATGAGTATAAGAACTCAATGCCAATGAGCAATTAGAAAAATGTGGTCTAGCAAGCTATATGATTCAGAACTCACCTGAGCCTGATACTAATAACCAAACTGGTCAGTCCTAATAAAAAAAACTATCAGAGACATTTTCCCTCTATCCTCATGGTTCTTGTTGACACTTTTGAGGTTGCTTCTTGGCAAATATGCCATAACAATGCTACCACTTTTTTATTTCTGTGGAATGTTACAGGATATAAAATGTTTATGTCTATTATTGACTTTAAACATTGTGCCCTGACTTGGCCCATTCATGGAGCTTACATATAAGAATGAGCACTGACCTGGGAGGATGGCTGAATTCTAGTCTTGGCTCTATTTCTTTCTAGCTTATTCTGTGTTTTGGGACAACTTAGCCCCCAATTTAAGGCCTCTTTTTCTCATCTCCAAAATGAAGATGTTGCTTATGCGAGTTTAAAATAATCTCTGTTTTAAAAATACAAATTTAAGTTCACTGTTACAGTTGCAAAGTTTATTTCTTTTTTTTTAAGTTTATTTCTTCACAGAAACTGCCTACAGGTGGAATCTGACAGGTATTGCCATGCATGTTTAGTGGAGCAAGCACACACAGGTATGGATTATGTACTATCATGCCCAAACATGACTTGAGAGGTGGTACACAATTTTCTCTGTCAATTAAATAATAACTGATTGATTGTTACAGAGTTTGACAACTCCACACAAAACAAGCCAAGGAAATTCCCAAAAGGCTTGGCTCTCCCTTTGCTTTAAAAGTGCACAAAGTACAGGCTGCATGCATGCTGTGTCACCAGGCTTATATCCAACTAACTTAACAAAAAGCCAAAATGTGATCTTTAGATATAATCCAGACAGCAATTATTAAATCAGACACAACCAACATTCCAAAAACGGTTTACTTTTTTATACTTAATTTCAAGATGTTGAATTATATTTTTACAGATGGAGAACCATGTATTAATTTAAGAACTTTTGAGCCAACACTTCCTATGAAAATGTACAAGAATAGGATGAGAAGTTTGACTCACTTGATTTACTTCATATGGAAAAGAATGTGTGTAGTAGGCTTGAGGACTGACCAGGGACCAAACAGGGCTCCAAAAGTGAAATTACATGTCTCTGTCGCCATTACTTTTCCATTTTCTCCATACTACACTTCTTGCTTCACACAATACCTCAGAATGAACTGTCCATAATTAATTCACAAAGGAAAGAACAATCCTAGGATATTACAAATAATATATCATTGACTTTATAAATTGCAAACTTACATATTAAGCTCTAAGTAGATCCTTATAAATCAAAGTAGCAATTTTGTGACTCTAGAATATGTGATCATTAACAAAGGATACCTCTAAAAAAACCTCTGAGCCATAGAATTTGAATCAGATATTATTTTTACATCTACTCCTGTCCAGTACCCTGAGTACAATATCATTTTGATTTGTTAGGTCAAACATGGAACAGTGAAGATGTTTCTGGGTGTCTCTGTATCTGCAGAAGAGAGAGACCTATAACCATTTGCCAGCTAAATTAGGCCAAAATGTACCTGTCCCTACCTATACAGAAATGGAAAACAAAGTGGATTTAAGTTCAAGATTTTATGACCTTCAGGAACTTGCCTTGCTTCTTAATTTTTTTAGTGTTCACTAACACAGTGAGTGACAGAATGGGTCTGCACATTTAGCGGTTTTCTGTCATGTCTAGAGCTGGGATCAGGTTTATCTTATTCAGTCTTCCCAACAGGTCTACTACGTACTCCATGTTCTATTATTCCTAGAATTAATCAACTAGGAAGTAAGATAGCCAGATTTTGTAACCCATGGTCTGTTAAACTCCTGCTCACCACTTCAGGACTTAATAGTTAGCTGTAATATGAACTTTTAAAATATGCCTTTTATAGAGGACCAGACTGAGTCAGAGTCTCTCTCTCTCTCTCTCTCTCTCTCTCTCTCTCTCTCTCTCTAATGGGAAGAAAATGTATGTATCAATGTAATTTTATTACAATACTCAAAAGTATTTACGGTTAACTGAGGAGGGGAATAGGCAGCTCAGATATTTGGTAATATTCTTTATTATCTTAAAGTTCTGTGAAACAACAGCACCTTATAACTTTGTTTTAGCTATCTGCACATGATTTTTCACATAGTAAGTGCACAATCAATATTTCAGCAATGAATAAAATATACTTACAACAAAAGGCTTTTCAGTCATGTAAGACCTAGAACTTTGAACCAGGGATAATGATAATGGCTGGCATTTATTGAGTGCTTGCTATTAGCCAGACCCTATTCTAAGCATGTTAGCCTACATAATTTCATGTGATTTTCACAATCACCAAGTATACTCAGTACTATTATTGTACTCATTTTATAGATGAGGAAACTACAACTAAAAGCTTTTAAGTAGCTTGTCCGAGATCCAACAGCCACAGAGTGGCAACGTTGAGATTCCAGTCTAGGAACAACTTCAAATACTTTATTCTCAGTATGAATACCTTCCAGGAAAGCCAAAAAAATCAGGATCTGTCCAAAATGTTCTTTTCCAAGAATACAAGGTAGTTGGCATTTTTTTTTTGCAGGATTCAGTCATTTAACCAAGAAGCTAGTCATTAAATAACTGTTGCTATCTATCTTAATTAACAGATAACTCGAGTTAACACTGATAAAGATCCTTACTCTTGCTTTCACTTCCCTGATAGTAACAAAAACATTCCACATCTGTAACGTTTTCACTGTACCCTTGCCTGGTAATGAAGCATGTCAGCCAAGTCCTGATATATTTTTCATGGCACAAAATTCATAACTCCTGTTGCCTACAAAACAAAACACAACAGCAAAATTTGATTGGTTTCTTTGCCAGCCAAAAATAAACACCAGTGCCTTACAATATACTTCAAGAGCCTCCACAAGCTGACCTCATTTCCCTTTAAGACGTCTGTGGGTTTCTTAGTGAGACTATGTCAATAAATTTGGCTTGATGCAATTTTATGTTCCACCATTATACTATATTTTTAATATTCATCCCCACACATATTCCCTGTATAAATTTTTTAAAAAACTCAAGTTGTCCTTTTGAAATGTTAGACATCTCCTCATGATCATGCATTGTACCTCATCTCCAGTGGCTTGCTGCAATTTGAGTCTAGTTATAGATTTACAAATAAAGAGGGGTGATGGGAGGAGGTCCTAAGGAGAATCAGCATTCTCTTGCTTGACAAACACTTCAAGGGAGGCGATTAAGGTTTCCTCAGGTAATACAGGTGGAAGTGGAAAGGCTCATACCACTGTGGGTGAGAATGCCACTGCCACTGTGGATGGGGATGTCACTCTGCTCAGGGGTACTGTGGGGAGACCTCGTCCACTGGTAAAAAAGACGCATCAGACCTTAGGATATCAGTGTCCCCAGTTTCATCAAGACATTTCTACATCTTCTCATCCCAACTTTTAGGATTCCATTCGTCTCCAGTCAATGCCTTCACTTTAACACTCTGGAAGGCTGAGAATTCAACTTGCACTGTAATTCAGCCAGTTGCAAGATGAAGTTCTGTATTTGAGTTTCAATAATTTTGGCCTTGTAACTATGGGAGATAAGGTCTCCTTCAGAGAGCACATAGAAGCTTTTAAGTCATTTATGCAGTGCTGGAGCTGGATATTTGAATCTGAGTTCATCCTTTCCCTCCCCTCACCCCACCATTTTGTTCAGAGATATTAGGAGAAATCAAGATCATTGTACTTGTTAGTTTTCCCCAAAAATGTTCAAAAGTATATATAGAGTCAATTTGCTTCTTCCTTCTAAGTGGTTGATCAGGAGTATACAATGGTGAGATTTTGCATATCTCTATGGACAGGTCATGCCATGGACAATCAGTGTTCTTTCTACTGCTGGAAATACAGTCATTAGTGTATTGAAATCGAATCAGGTTAGAGAATCAATTCCAGAAACCTCAGAGTCAATTCAGAAAACTCCTACTTAATATTCTGTTCCTCTATAACCACTTACAATACCAAAACCCATTTTAAGATCATTTTGATCAAGACTAATCTTGAAAATATTATTTTATCATGTTCATATGTTTTACCAACTTTTGCTCTTGTGCTCTATCTCTCTTTTTTAGTCATAAAAGCATTAAGATAACAGATGCTTGATTTTTCCGTTCCAATTCAATTATTTCTTATTTTTCTTTTCCAAAACCAAGAATGCCAGTGTATATTTCAAATATCTTCCTACTGGACTCAACCTTCTCTTTATCTGCACCAGATACTCTTCTTGATGTAAAGAATTCTGATGTTATAATTTACAGGCATGGTCTTGCCTTTTTTATCCTTAAGGTCCTGCTCCAATGCCTTAATGGAATAATTAAGTGTTCCAAGATAATTGCTGTGATTTTTTATTATAAAATAAATAACATTCAATAATGTTTACAAATTATTTCCCCTTATATCAGGGTCTGGGAATCTCTTTTCTGCTAAGGGTCATTTGAATATTTATCCAAATCCACAGACTATACAAAATTATCAACTTAAAAATTAGCCTGATATATTTGGTCAAACATTTAATTAACTCACCCTTAATGCCTTGGCAGGGCCAGACTAAATTATTTCATAGGCCATATATGACCTGCAGACCGGATGTTCCCTACCCCTGCCCTATATAATACCCTGGGAACCAGAACAACCTTCACATAATTCTAAAAGATCTGTTGAGTTAAAAGAAAAAATGAAATAAAGAAAGATTGAAAAAAATAGAAAGAAGGAGGAGAGTGGATAATGAGAGGGAGGGAGGAAGGAAGGAAGGAAGGAAGGAAGGAAGGGAAGAAAGAAAAGAGGAAGGAAGATGCTATGAAGTATATAAGGAAATGTAATGCAAAACTAATTTCTGTTAATATTCTAAAAATAAAGATTACATGCCTTTGTGGAACTAAGAGACACACAAATTTAATTAAAGTTTGTCAGGCTTAGGGTGATTCATGCTTCAGAGGACCTAGTCCTCTGAAGTCCAGATTATATGATACTCTTGTGAAACATTAGTTGCTGAGATACAAAACAACAAAATAAAACAAAAAAAAAAAACCTACACAAAGGATACTGTGGAATTCACTATATTTCTGCCCTCCCAAAACCCATCATTTTGAAAGACATACTTTGGCCACTCATCACATATTTGTTATTTTTGTTGAATTTGCTAAAAGTTTCAAAGAGTACACAATATCCATTTATTCCCTCATTACATAAATCAGTATTGAGTGCATACCATGCCACACACTGTCCTTGATGATGGGGACACAGCATTGAACAAAAGTGATAAATATTCCAATTCTTCCAGAGCTTGCCTCTAGCAGGGGGAGATAAGAAAGAAATCAAATAGATAAATGAGCAAAGAAAATCTCAGTTATTCCACATACAGGTATGAGAAAAATTGGCAAGCTCCTCAAGCTAGGTGAGAAAAGGATGTATTCCCCACATATTAATGATTTTTGTCCCATCACTCGAAGAAAAAGGAGAATGAAAGTAATAATGGTTCCCACTTTCTCACTTTGCTCTACATCTTTACTCTTAACAGACTCTATCTGTAATACCAAACTCTGTATTTGAGGGATGCTTTCATAGATTCAAATATTCATCAACATATAATCTATTTAGGGGATGCCACTGCTGCTGCTGCTGTGACTACCTATTCACAACGTGGATTTTAATTAAGGACTCAACAACATGACTGTGAAGTGAGAGACATGACCATCCTCAGAGAATTCCAAGATCGCTGCAAAGTAGCCAGAAGCCCTGTCTGTTTGCTTCCAATACTGGACTGAACTTGTAGCTAAACTTTAGAGCAATTGGGTTGAAAAAGAAGTTGAAGTGTAGCTGGTCTGTCTGAAATATAGAGAGCAGGGAACATGGAGGAAGGATAGGAAGAGAGGTGGAAGGTCCTGTTCTGTCAGCATCTCTACAAAAGTTGGCATGATGTAGTTGGGGTTGAGCCTCATAGTTAGTCAGCCCAAGGGTTGAACCCACACACAAACATGACAACAGCAATTCAGACCCAATTAAAACATGAGGGCCACATAACCCACACAAGGGACATTCCTAGAGCACCCAGCTCATAAGGTAAAGGAGACTACACCACTGGGTCTCACTACAGAAGGCCACTCCACCAAGACTGGGAGTCATAGCAGTATGATCCAACACATAGAAACAAACACAAGAAACAGCAAAAATGGGGAAACAAAGAAACAGGCCTCAAATAAGAAAACAGGAGGAATATCCAGAAAAAAAGCTAAATGAAATGGAGCCAAGCAATTTATCAGAAAAAAAACTATAAAGGAATGGGTTTTAAAATGCTCAACACCATGAAAAAGGACATAGAAACCATGAAAAACTGCCTTCAGAAATGAAGAATGACATATCTGAAATAAAGAATACACTGAAGGGAAAAAAACAATAGGTTAGAGGAAGCAGAGGATTAGATGACAAGGTAGGAAAAAATTACTTAATCAGAAGAGCAAAAAGAAAGAATAATTTAAAAGCATGAAGGTAGCTTATTTCACATAGCATAATGCTTTCCAGATACATCCATGCTGTCACAAAGGTAAGATTTCCTTCTTCTTCTTCTTTTTTTTTTACAGCAGAATAGTACATACACTTTTAATAGTGATTTTGGTTTTAGAGCCACTGGCCTTGGCACCTCAGGCAGCTTCAAAATCAGAAGCAGTGGGGTCTGTAATGGAAAAGAGTGAGAAGGTTATAGGTGCAATCCATGGTCTAAGATGATAGGTTGTAAAGAGAACCACAGTCCATATGCAGAGGTCACTAGGTGAGGCCAAGTTAAAAACTGAGAAGATACCTAAAAAACGTCAGAGTTGAGGATCAGAAACTAGGAGAAACAGACAAGTCATTTTTCATCCCATGGCCATTTTGAACAGGCCATTAGCTTCCCTATGGTTATTGCTATGATGCCTCTTAAAAACATTGCGTAGCAACTAAAATAAGGTCTCATATAACCTCAAAGATTCTCTGATGATTGAACCCTTAGATTTCTATGGATAATAGTGCTTTATATTTTGTTCCAAGCTTATGATAAGCACTTAAAGTGTTAAAGGAGCTACATGTGGCATTGGTTATAATTCTAAGTTTAGAAAGTATAAGATTAATATAAGAACACATACTTAAAGTAGTGAGTCAGCCTCTAGAGTAAAATCTTATGAGTTGAAAGGATGCTGGATAGCAAGGGGTGTGTAAGGGCAGGCACCTGTAGGAGGAAATACATTAAATATAGAATGTTGTTTGTGAACATGTTCAGTTTCAAATTGGCATCTCCTGATTACAAAGCTGCATGTGACATTTCCTTCAAAGCTTAAACAAGCACACAGAGGACAGTATTTCAATCAATGTAAGTGTCCCAGAGCCTGTGGAATTGTTGGCAACACAACTACAGGATGTGGGGGAGCCAGAGGATTAGGTGGAGAGGAGACCAGGAAAACAACAGAAGGGTTAGAAACTCTCCCAGATTCTTCTGGATAGGAAATTCCATGGCCAGTCTTATCAGGCTTTTTTAAAAATTTCTTTTTACAAATAAAGACCCAATCTTCCTATATTTCCAAAGCATTATGCAATTAGGAGGAGCCAAATCCCTCCCACAAAGAGAAGTAGTGGCAGTTTGTAGAACAGGGACAGGACCAGCAGAGCAATTGGAAGGACATCTTTCTTTCATTGCTCAGGAAATGTGTTTAAGGTAAGAGTTTAATAAAAAAATGAAATGGAACAGAAGTTTTCCTGGACTCCTGCAGGTTCCTCATCCTACTATCTTTGTTAGTGCCTAGTACTGGTTACATAAATAAAGACTGGGGACCTTTTTCTTCTGACCATTGACCCACAGGGGGGGAAAAATCAATATCGTTTAAGTAAAAAGCAATCTTGGTCATCTGGTTTTTAAATTAAAAGGTTATATTATATTTGCATATTATCTTTTTAAAAAACATTGTTCTATATTATAACCAATTAATGGAGGGTGGACAAAGAAGGATGAAGGGAACTAAAAAGATAATATTAGAACAAGGATTGGGTAAGAAAGAAAAAGATATTCACAGGGTAACAAAGGCAGAGTAAAAAGATAGGGATAGAGATTGGCTTTTGAAAAGTTGAACGTTTTAGCAATTTAAAAAAATTAAACTCTTCTGCATTATAAGATCATATTACTGCCTTTATTTTCAAATTTCAAAGTTGAATTTCCAAAGAATCCTTTATTTATTTATTTTTTACAGGATCTTAAAGTCTTTGTATGAGTGAAAAATAATGTGTTGGTTGTTTCCTTTGGAATCTTGGAGGTATTTTAAATTTACTATCGAGGCCTCCAAAGTCTTGTTTTGGAGGAAATAAATTGCCTGGTTATCTTATTAGCCTTTTTTTTCTATTTTCATTTCATTTGCTTGCTTTGTTTCATTTCTAGTTGGACATTCATGGAGAAATAATGTGACACAAAGATGAACTAAAACTCAATGTAATTACATTTAAGACCAAGTAGGCATTTTTCATGACTGGTTCCATGAACTGAAAATCTTCATTCTGATAAAGCTTCACTAGATCAGTTGACATTCGTGGAACATGCAACAGTTTAGAGATAGGTTAGCATCTCCTCACTACCATATCTGTCATTTAGGTCAACATCTGCCATTTAGGTCACTGCCATATTACTGACTCCTGTCACTATAACATAGGTCCTCATAGTTCAGCTCTTCCCGGGGTTTATAGAATTGAGAAGCAAATTAAAAACACCATTTTAAGTTTATTAAAAATTAAAAAGCAATCAAATGGTGTTTATTTTCTTTGCTTTGTTTTTTAAACCACCAATAAAAATTACAATATGGCAGTTATCTTTAGAAGTTGAATCCATTAAAAATGTAATATGAATTTGAAGATACAAAATATATAGGTAAAAATTTATATTTTTTTTCAGTCTCAAATGTTGAACTAATTCTACCCTGGTTTTCTTTCCTTGGCCAAGCAATAGCTCCGTTAATCTCACCTTGGTCTTAACACATTGTATGTGGGAAATGTATACGTTTTACGTTGACTGGTAGTAGAGCACGGGACACGTATTAATACGTTTTTTATAGACTAACAGTAGAATGCGGGTAACATATAAATACGTTTATTTTTATACTTTTTTATTGCTCTAGGGGGATGCTAACATGCATGTACTTCCAGGTATAACGGTAATCAATCTATTCAACTGCAAAAATGGCCCGTGTCACCTGTTAGTGCACGATAAAAACTACCCGCAAACAATGTGTTAAACTCAGTTAATCCTCACAGTCCTGTCACTATTAATCCAAATGCTAGTGTTCCTTTTTAAAAAGAGAAAAAACTTTGCCCAACTGAAGAGCATTATCTTATCTAATAAAAGACAAAAGGGTAATTAATCGTACCTCTGCTACACTTCCCATTGGCCAATCAGCAAGATATGCAAATTAACCCCTAACCAAGATGGCAGCCAGCAGCCACGCAGCTGAAGCGAACAGGAGGTTTGCTTGCTACAGTGATGGAGGAAGCCAAGGTTCCCCACCTGCCGTGGCCTGGCTCTAAGCTCCGAAAGCAACAGCTCCAAAAGCATCAAAGTTTCGATTATAGAAGCCAAACAAACCCAAGATATCTGCTTTCAGCCAGCCGCAGTCTCAGAGCTGGGAGTGCCAGTGAAGACAACAAAGTTTCAATTATAGAAGGTAAATAAATCCCAGAGTAAAAAAAAAAGGAGAGGCTGGGAGTTTCGTCCACCGGTCAGCCTGAAAATGGCCGTCAGGCCCTCACCCAGACTGGCCAGGCACCCCAGTGGGGACCCCCACCCTGCAGGGGGTGTGACCAGCTGCAACAGCTATCATCCCCTCACCTAGGCTGGCCAGGCACCCCAGTGGGGACCCCCACCCTAATCCAGGACCCCTTTCAGGGCAAACCACCCAGCCCCCCCCCATGCACCAGGCCTCTATCCTGGGGGTGTCCCCTCAGCCTGGCCTGTGCCCTCTAAAGGAGTGGGCCTAAGCCAGCAGGTGGACATCCCCCGAGAGGTACCAGACTGCGAGAGGGCACAGGCCGGGCTGAGCACCCCCCTCCCCTGAGTCACAAATTTTTGTGCACTGGGCCTCTAGTAACCTTATAAATGCATACTTCATCTCAGTCACTTAAAGCATCATTTCTTACATTGCCAACTCACTCTGTCTACTCTGTGGGTTTACTGTGTGCTCATTTAGAGCCCTTAGGTTTTATGCTGTCATAAAATTCCCTCTTAACCCCACTCAATATCCAAAGAGTTATATAAATTTTTAGAGAAAGGCCTGGTTTACTGATCTGCTGCACTACATGAAACATAAAATTTATCTGTTTCCAGAAAGTATATAAGTCATAAAGGAGCTTTCCAATTTTATTTTCCAGAACTTTGAAATTATTTGAACACACCAAAATATTAAAAACCATACTTTCTACTTAATATATTCACAATGAGCATATGCTATTGTGCCTATTGGTACTTACCCCACTGGTTGATAAAATTAAGTTAAAACTTGGATTTAATATTTGTTTTTCAATCCTTTGCCTTTATTCTGCTGATATATAACAAATTTGGTGACCCATCTAAGGAGTTGGAATAAAGGTTGACAAAAACCTCTCTTTGCATCATCTTGGTGGTATCTGATGAGCCTGTGCAGACAGGAAATCTTCCTCACTACTATCAGTTTCTACTCATGAGAGAGTCAATATTTGCAGAGAACAGATATATTAGCCTAAACCTTAATGTGAGCATCATAACTGCCTGTGCTTTAAAGAGAATTTCAAAGTTTCTTTAGTTCCAAGGACATTATTTCCATTTCAGAAGGAAATACTCTCTGATCTATCTCAAACCCATCTTACCCATCCCATCTCATTCTTCAACTAAGAGTACATCACCCTAGAAAGATAGAATAATTTGCTGCCTTCCTGAATCTCAATCTTTGTGAAAAAGAAATAAAGAACAATTAACCCCTTTCAACTTGTTAATAGATATGTAGCTGCTTACATTTCCATGAAGTTTTGAGTTCCAGGTGTTCTGAGGTGGAATCTGAAATTTTTTCTTGCTCTTTAATTGACCTGGAAGCTCATATCCCAAGGTGGCGACTGTTGTTTCCATTAAATTCGCAAAACGTAGTTGTCAAAAGAAATGAGGAGAAAAAGGAGAAGCAGGATGAAAAGGGTAGGAAAATGATCGTTACTCCTTTTTTTTTGTAAACAGAATTAATTGATGCTCAGATTTTCTGTATGTTTGTTTGTTTTGGTTTTTATTTTGGTGTTTAAATTTCTGACCAAAAAAATCCCCACTATAATGAAAACTGATGTTCTTTGGCACTAGATAGTAAAGAATAGGGAGTGGGGGTTAGTAGAGGAAAGAGATGAGAACCTATAGGTAGTGAATGCTTGGTGTGTACCACTGTGTTGAATAAAAGACTTGTTAGCCACTGTGTTAGCCAATTTAATTTAGATATAATGGACACAAAAAAACTGTTCATAATTAAAATGTACATTTTGATAAATTTTAGCATATTTATATACCCATGATTAAACTACCACCTCAATTGATATTATATTTAATATTGTTCAGCCCAAAAGTTTCTTCATGCACTATTAAAATCCTTCCCATCCGTCCCTCCTCCCATCTCCTTTTGCTCTAAGCAATCATTCTTCTGCCCTCTATCACTACGGGTTAGTTTGTATTTCCTTTACTTTTATATAAATACTAGAGGCCCGGTGCATGAAATTTGTGCACTGGGGGATGTTGTCCCTCAGCCCAGACTGCACCTCCTACAATCTGGGACCCCTTGGGGATGTCCAACTGCCGGTTTAGGCCCAATCCTTGTGGAAAGGATGGGATCGGGTCTAAACCGGCAGTCAGACATCCCTCTTGCAATCCGGGACCACTGACTCCTAACCACTCGCCTGCCTTCATTCCTGATTGCCCCTAACCGCTTCTGTCTGCCAGCTTGATCACCCCCTATCCACTTCCTCGTCAGCCTGACCAAAGCCTAACTACTCCCCTGCCGGCCCGATTGCCCTCAGCTGCCCTCCCCTGCAGGCCTGAACACCCCCAACTGCCCTCCCCTGAAGGCCTGGTTGCCTCCAACTGCCCTCCCCTGCAGGCCTGGTCCCCCCCAAATGCCTTCCCTTCCCTGCAGGCCTGGTCCCCTCAACTGACCTCCTTTGCTGGCCTGATAGCCCACAACTGCCCCCCTCTTCTGCCATCTTGTGGCAGCCATGTTGTGCTCACATGGGGGCAGCCATATTGTGTGAGGGCATGATGGTCAATTTGCATATCACCTCTTTATTATATAGGATATTCATGCAATATGTGCTTTCATTTGTCTGCGTTCTTTTGTTCAACATAATTATTTTGAGATTATCTAAGTTGTTGCATGTGTCAGTATTTAATTATTTTGTAGTGTTTTGCCACAATTTATTTAGCCATTTAGCCCCTGATGGATATTAGAGTAGTTTCCAGGTGTGGGCCATACAAACAGAGCTTCTATAAACATTCTTATAAAGTCTTTGTGTGGAAATATGCTTTCACTTTTCTCAGGTAAATGCCTACGAGTTGAGTGGATGGATAATATAATAAGTTCAGATTTGACTTTTTAACTAAATGTCAAAATATTTTCTAAGGTTGCACCTTTTTAAATTGCTACCAGCAGCATGTAAGTGTTCCAATTCTTCTACATTCTCACTAACATTTCATATGGTCAGACTTTTTAACTTTACTGGGTGTGCAGTGGAATCTTATTACTGTTAAAATCATTTACCAGCCCCCCAAAATATATTTTATTGATTTCAGAGAGGAAGGGAGAGGGAGAGAGAGATAGAAACATCAATAATGAAAGAGAATCATTGATCAGCTGCCTTCTGCAAACCCCCTACTTGGGATCAAGCCCGCAACCCAGGCAGGCAGTCTGCAGGCAGATGTTCTATCCACTGAACCAAACTGTCTAGGGCTTACTTCATTTTTTTTAAACAAAAAGATATTTACATTTTCAATGTTTCTTTTTTGGGGGTTATCTGTCTCATGATCATATTCAGGCTATACATTCTAGGCTGGAATATTACATAGGTGTTGTGATCTCAGAGTATTACATCTGAAGGCACACAATGTTCACATATTCATGATTAATGATGTCAATGTTGGTCACCTGGACAAATAGTTGTCCAATTTCTCTCCTGTACAATTACTCCCCCTTTGCAACTAATAAGCAGTCTATAGGAAGACACTAACTTCATGAAAATATCCTGCTCCTCTTTAGAATTCCACCAAAATTTAACATCCATTGATTTTTATTTTATCCAACCTTTATTTTGCCTACAAAATACTGACCTTTCAACTACAACAATTCCTCTTCATTTACTAGTTAGCATTCATCATTGGACGATAGGCAAGAATTTTTTGTTTTTCCCTAGTTATTTATTACTGATATGACCTCATAATTTTCTACTTTCCCAAAGGGTTTATAATTATTACTTAATTATAATGATGCTCAAATTGTCCGAGATCTGGCCAGTGAACATACCTCCAAGTTAGTTCTTGTGTCCTGTGACATACCCATTATTTTTTTTAGCACGGCATTGCTTTCTGATATAACAAGATGTCCCAGGCTTATCTTGTACTTTCCTTGTTCTATCCCTGGAATTAGCTATTTCTCTGTTTCCTTAGTTCCTTTATGTGGAGAATGATGTTACAGACCTTCTAAATCTTGGCTCAGATTTTTAAAATTTTTCAGCATTTATCATTTTGCAAATCATGAGTTTATAGTTGGTAACTCTAAATTAGCTATTTGGAGACTTACTAGCCTACTATGGTTATATCATTTTTGTCACAAATTATATGTTAAACATATGTTTTCTAAAATAATGTAATTTGTCTCAATTGACTGCAATGTGATCTGCAAACAGAATCTGAGAAAGCAGAGTTGTTAGAGCTTTTTAAATCTGCTATTCCATCACCTCATTTTATAGATGAAGAAACAGGCTCTGACAAGTTAAGTGTTATCTAAGATCATAAAATCAGTCAATAACAGATATCACTCATTTATGTCTAGTGCTATTTTCACGATACTCTACTACCAGCTATATTTTTCTTTACCAAAAATACAATATTTTAAAAATAAAATACTTTAATACAGAAAATCCCTGTGAATACTAAAGTTCCATAAAGACTATAATCATAATAGTCAAAATAGCTATCAAAATAGCTACACACGTTGGTTTTAGTCTTGGTATAGCTATCCATCAAAGGGTCAGCATTGAGCACAATTTCTTTAATAACTTTATTAATAATTTTAAAGAGGACAATTATATATCAGGTTTTCAGCCTTTAGAAAACATAAGTTCAGAGCCAGAATTTTAATTACCTAAGCTCCACAGCATAAAGTCAACTACTTCTACTTCTACCTCCATTTACTGAACAAGGTTATAAAAACTCCGAGAGCCCTGGCCAGTGTGGCTCAGTTGGTTGCAGTATTATCCATGCACCGATGAAAAGTTTGAGGGTTCCCTTCCTGGTCAGGGCACATAGCCAGGTTGAGGATTCGATCCCCAGTCAAGGCACACACAGGAGGCAACCGATAGATGTTTCTCTCATCTCTCTCTCTCTCTCTCTTTCTGTCTCTCTCTCCCTTTTTCTTTCTGTCTCTGAAATTAATTGGAAATAAAACTCAGAGAACTTAAGCAACTTGTCCAAAATCAACAGGCAAAATGACAATAAATGACATTTAATGTGAGACCTGGTGTCTCTTAATCCATATCCCTATAACTGGCTCCCTGCTGTTCACCTCTAAAGCATGAGGGTGGGGAACAGAGGCCATCCCCAGAAATGATTGCATATATTGACTCAGGGAACAGCAGGGCTGGAAAAATAAAATAAAAACTACCTTGAGTTACTGCCTTTGGATGTGTGAGGCAGGCAGGGAGCTTAAAATGAAGTTGTTAAGTGCTGCCAGAATAGCTTGTGGAATGGGAAGTGTAAGCCTATGGACTTTCCTTTGCTGGAGGTGTTTAGGATGGGTTACATCACCGTCTCTCTGGAGTTACTTATGTATAATTTACTTGTAACCAGGGATTAGTCTAAATAACAGTTTTGCTAAATTTCTGACCACAGATCTTTTGATGGTGTTGGAGAAGTTGCCTAAAGTTACATGACTAATAAAATTTTTCTGGATAAATAGTACATCATATTTATACTAGTGGCCCAGTGCATGAAATTTGTGCACATTAAAAAGGAATTAATTAGAGGAAATATTTTAATATAGCTATTTGCCCTTTCTCTAATAGAAGTGTCAGAGATAAAAGAAAATTAGTAAAATGTATATGAAAATCTTACTCCTGTCAGGGTCTGGGGTGCACCACGGGACCCTCCCTGCCAGGTGGGGTGTGTGGCCTGAGGTCCCCCATTAAGCCCCACTGGAAGGGGGGCATGGCCTGAGGGCCCCCATCCTGGGGCAAGGGGAGCCCGCCCACCCACATGCACCTCAAAATTGCATGACACCCAGACCCAGCTGCCACCCTTATTTGTGCTAGATCCAGACCCGGCTGGTCCCACCCTTATCCTTCTGCCAGGTGGGGGGGGGGCGCAGCCTCAAGTCCCCTGACCCAGCACTGGGGCTGGAGGGGGGGAGTGGCCTGGGGTTCCCCAAGCTGGGCTGGGGTTGGGGATGGGCCTTGAGGTCCCCCGTCAAGCCCTGCCAGGTGGGGTGTGTGGCCTGAGGTCCCCCATTAAGCCCCACTGGAAGGGGGGCATGGCCTGAGGGCCCCCATCCTGGGGCAAGGGGAGCAGCCTGAGGTCCCTTGGCCCAGCACTGGGGCGGGGGGTGCACCTTGAGGTCTCCAGTCAAGCCCCACCATGTGCTAGATCCAGACCCGGCTGGTCCCACCCTTATCCTTCTGCCAGGTGGGGGGGGGGCGCAGCCTCAAGTCCCCTGACCCAGCACTGGGGCTGGAGGTGGGGAGTGGCCTGGGGTTCCCCAAGCTGGGCTGGGGTTGGGGATGGGCCTTGAGGTCCCCCGTCAAGCCCTGCCAGGTGGGGTGTGTGGCCTGAGGTCCCCCATTAAGCCCCACTGGAAGGGGGGCATGGCCTGAGCCCCCATCC
>NW_006297026.1:0-7596 GCF_000327345.1 Myotis davidii | reverse complement strand
GCACAGCCTCAGGTCCCTGCTGATTGCTCGTTAGGGCTTGTTACGGGAACTTGGCCTCCACTGTGGATACAACCATCTTGTGTTACGGAAACCCCTGCCTCTGCTATGGGTGCAACCATCTTTGTGGCAGAGTGACAGTCAATTTGCATATTCCTTCTTTATTATATAGGATGGTTTTATTCTTCAAATGTATCTAGATGTTGTTATTGATACAATTGTTATTACATTCACTGTGTCACTGTGTATTTTCTCATTCAACAGATAGCAACAGTTCAAAATGTTATTAAGAGTCCACAACTTTTCTTATTCTCATATTGTAAATGGCCAATGTCTTCTGGACTCTACAATAACCAAAATTTCCTTATGAAAAAGAATATTATTTCACTCATAAATTCATTTCTGGATAATTTTACAGAATCCACTTCCACCTATAATACAGCAAATAAATTGTTTGGGGATCTTCAGATCCAAAAAGATAAAACAAATTAAAGGGATTTCTGAAAAGTGCAATGGCATGATTAAATAAGAAATAGATTACAAAGACTTCTTATAAGGAAATTGAATTGGACATAACTTTGAATAAGTATCAGCAAGGGGATAGTCAAGGAGGGGGTGATAGCATCATGATTACCCGGGAGACGTACATGCCAGGAATACAGAAGTATTATTTCTGCATATGAGCTACAAGTAGGCTATGTGGGATTAAAGTAAGGAAGAGCATGAAGTTTGCATTTCCCACAGGTAGTTACTTTTTCACAGTGATCATGACACGATGAAATTCAGAAAAGGCAAACAAAGAAATAAGTAAATTCTTTGTGCACTCAATATTTGGAAAGGGGGACCATGGAAAAACTGTGTATGTCAAGAAAAAACTGAAAAGAAGAGTTTATAAATTTAATAACTTACAGAATTGTGGACTATTTTCAAACAACTTATTGGAAGTTCAGAAAAATGTATGCTGGAGTTCAAAATTATTACATACTTGGAAAAGAAAGTTCTGTATGGCTTGATGGTGGTGAGAGATGGCCAATGCTTTCTTTTTGAAACTGTGGTTTAAAAAAACCTTGCATGAAATAAAATCTACCAACTTAATAATTTTTAAGTTTCATAGTGTTAAGTATATTCTCATCATTGTGAAACAGATCTCCGGAATATTTTTCATTTTGAAACTGTAAACCCATTAAAAAACAACTTCCATTTTTCCTCTCCCTTCCATTATAATGGCAACCACCATTATAATCTCTGTTTCTATGAATTTGACTACTCGAAGTATTTCATCTAACTGGAATCATACAGTATTTGTATTTTTTTCTTCTATATTTTATTGATTTTTTACAGAGAGGAAGGGAGAGGGATAGAGAGCTAGAAACATCAATGAGAGAGATTGATCAGCTGCCTCCTGCACACTCCCCACTGGGGATGTGCCCGCAACCAAGGTACATACCCTTGACCGGAATCGAACCTGGGACCCTTGAGTCCACAGGCCGATGCTCTATACACTAAGCCAAACCGGTTAGGGCAGTATTTGTCTTTTTATGACCAACTTCATTTAGCATAATCTCCTCAAGGTTCATTCACGTTGTAGCATGTGACAGGATTTTCTTCATATTTAAGGCTGCATACAAATCCATTGTGTGTATTTACCACAGTTTGACTATCCATTCACCCACTGATGGACATTTGAGTTGCTTCCACCTTTTAGTTGCTTCCACCTTTTAGCTATTGTAAATGGAAGCTGCCAGTACATTTACTTGTATTTGTCATAATTTTAATCTGTTTATATGAACACATACACTGTTTCCTATTCCTTCTGAACTAAAGGGATGGGGGATTAACTATTCAAAACTGATCTTTTCCCCTGCTAAGCAAACAAGCCAAAAAACAAGGAAAACAAAACAAGCAAAAAACCTTCCACCACCAACAGCCAAGCAAAAAAACAAAACAAAACAAAACAAAAACAAACACATAGGCAAAAATAATACTGAATATTTGAGTGTTCTATCACCAAACAGAGTAGATCTACTGGGTACTTGTTAAGATATAGGGTCTTTATTTTAAAGTATTTTTAATTTTTTAAATTGAGAGAGAGAGAGAGAGAGAGAGAGAGATATTTTCTTGTTCTACTTATTTATACATTCATTGATTGCTTATTGTATATACCCTAACCTGGAATCAAACCTGCAATCTTGGTGTATCGGGACGACACTCTAACCAACTGAGCTACCCAGCCAGGGCTATAGGTCTTAAAGTTATGCTTTAAAAAAAATGAAAGGGGCCTGTCTGCTAAAAGATAACATATTAAAAAATAATAATTACCTTGAAAAGCTGTATTGATTATGGAGTATCACTTTTTTCAAAACATGGGGATAATGTAGCTTAGGTAAAATTCAGGTCGTTTTGGCAATTACTTCTGTCTAAAATGGTGGTTGCCAAGACTGATCAAGTACCAGAATCTGCTAAAGACCTTAAAACCTGTATTTCTTATTCCCATCTATAGCTACTAAATAAAAAAATAAAAAATAAAAAAACTCCGGGATTGGGAACCACAGCTTTCATTTGATCTATAGGCTCTGATTAGAAGGGATCATGTTAAATCATCAAATCATTTTGTTATCTTGGAATCTAAAGCCCTTCCAAAAAGCCTCTGGCTTCTTCTTTATCAGCCATGGATATAGATAGCTTTTTTTATTTTACTGTGGCTCTAATGCATTTCTGGGACTTCTACCATATCAGCATCCCATCATTCTGGGCTTCCCTTCCATGCCCATTGCCCATTGCTCTCCACAGCCATCCTTGACTTATCATGTGACTACCCCCAATACAAAGTCCTCTGTTCCCTTCTCTGGGTAACAGCCCCTGTGATTTTCAAGATGGCAATTATATATAGACTAGAGGCCCAGTGCTACTGAGGTGGGAGAGGCTCCTGCCACTGCCGCTGCACTAGCCATCCATGAGTCTGGCTTCTGGCTGAGCAGCACTCCCCCTGTGGGAGCACACTGACCACCAGGGGGCAACTACTGTGTTGAGCGTCTGCCCCCTGGTGGCCAGTGCACATCATAGCAACCAGTCGTTCCACCATTTGGTCAATTTGCATATTAGGGTTTTATTATATAGGATTTGCAGTGGCAGCCTTTAGAGCAGTGGTTCTCAACCTGTGGGTCGCGACCCCTTTGGCGGTCGAACGACCCTTTTACAGAGTTCATCTAAGACCATCCAGCATATCAGATATTTACATTACGACGATTCATAATAGTAGCAACATTACAGTTATGAAGTAGCAATGAAAATAATGTTATGGTTGGGTCACAACATGAGGAACTGTATTTAAAGGGCCAGAAGGTTGATAACCACTGCTTTAGAGTCAGTCTCTCTCTCTCTCTCTCTCTCTCTCCACCTCAAAACCAATACTATTTTTGTTGCCTCATCTAGGTACATTTTAGAATAGATGAGAAAGGGGAGGAGAGAATGATTTGATATATTAGTTATTATCCTTTAAATAGATGAGAAAGGGGAGGAGAGAATGATTTAATGTATTACTTATTATGCTTTAAATAATCAAATTCCTGGCCTACACACACCCATACTCAGCTACAGATGTTCTCTAAATTGTCACATTTGTCCTTCCTCCCCTCTCCCTCAAATGTTCCCAAACTAACAGGACATTAAATGAAAAAATGCCTTTCCATAAAATTTACTTATTTTACTATTTGTCTCACTCAGTATAGCATCCTTCTAATCATCTGCAATGTGCAATCAATCACATACCCCACCCCCCTGGGAAGGTTGTTTATTGGTCATTTACATGATTAAAAAATGGAGAAAATAGACACATTAAAGAATAGAGGTGTTTTAATAACCTCCAATTTGAATCTCTTCTTACTATGTACCCCCTACTGACACAATATAGCAAATATTATTACCTTCACCATCTCTGAAAGGTGATTTCAAATTCCCCCCCTATGTGATGCAGTAATTAACTTATTAAGGATGCTAGAAATATGCTAAGCTATTAAGCCCCATGGGAATCCTTATTCTGGCTGAAACAGGAAGATCACCATGGATACATCTCTGCTCTATTGGATGGTCAGCAACAGGTGTTGGGCTAAGCTTGGGAGCCCTTTCAGACTGCTTATCACACAAATTGCATTAAGTAAAACCATAAATGTCACATCTCAGAGTTGTAAGAATTATCTTCCAATAGCTTTGCTTGAAAGTAGAGTAGTCAACAATTTCCATAATCTCCCATACCTATTTGAAACTCCCTAATCTTCAATGACTACCCTGCTATCAATTAGGTGGGTAGAATTCCTCTGTAATCGATCTTCACCTATAAGTTCACCCCAAGCATTGAGTTTAGCAGGTGGAGTAATGCAAAAAGGTGGGGGAGGAACTACCTTTAACAGACAGCTTAGGATCCTTGTTTCTTTGATATCATATCACACATATGTATGCCTTCTGCCAAATATGCTTTGAGCTTTATAAGGGGGGGTTGGGTGGGGGGTAATGTTAGGATAAGGACACATATGTAATAACTTAATCAATAAAGAAATTAAAAAAGAGTTCTGGACTTGCTTTATGATTGTTGTGACCAAGTTGCTTTCTAAAAATATGGTAAACCTCACAGAATCTGAGCTGAGTTGACAATCAGCGAAGAAGCAAAAGAGGTTGAGTGTCTTATAGAGTTTGGTAAGTAATGAATTATGGCTATATAACATTGACAGGGAGCCCTAACCCTAGGATGATTTATTTACAGACCTCACTATTTCTGCTGTGCTTTGTTTTCCACATTTGTGACCAGCAGCCTGAGTTCTACCATAAGTGAGAGTTTCTTCTGTTGGCAAGGAGAAAAGTGGTGTTGGGAAGTGAATAAGGCTTAATAAAAAAAGTTCTGCCCTAACCAGTTTGGCTCAGTGGATAGAGCGTCAGCTTGCGTACTGAAAGGTCCCAGGTTCGATTCTGGTCAAGGGCATGTACCTTGGTTGCAGGTACATCCCTAGTGAGGGGTGTGCAGGAGGTGGCTGATCGATGTTTCTCTCTCATCGATGTTTCTAAATCTCTATTCCTCTCCCTTCCTCTCTGTAAAAAATCAATACAATATATATTTTTAAAAAGTTTCAGGGATATTAAGATACATGATGGGGCAGTGTTTATGGAAATAGCAAAAGGGTAGAAAATAATAAATAAAGTTATAAACAAATCTATAAAAGAAAAGGTCAATTAAAAAACACATCAGTAGGGAAATCAGGAACATTCCTATTTTTTTCTATAAACAATGCAATCTGAATCTTCTGCAAGTGAATACACCAATACTGAAAAACCTGTTTCAACTGCACTATCTTAGTTGAAGATTTTCAACTAAGCCAATTTGTTAGATCAAAAGTGTAGCAGATGCTCAATCCAATTACTGAGTAATTGATGAAAATCAACTCAAAGCTTGGGGCTATAACAACTAAAGAAAATAATGCTATGTATGGAGATAGGATTAGTATCAAAAGGAAGTACTTAGGTTAAAATTGAGAAAAGTAGCTCTAAAATTCAATTTTAAAAAAGCCTATAATCATAAAAAATGAAGAATTTTATATATTTCTTGATTAGAAAGACAGAGAAAACCTACATGCATTCTAATGTCAAATTATTTAGCACAAACCTTAAAACTAGGATAAAGGGAAGTCCCAATGAGAGTGAACACCTGTGGAGTGGGGTTTTTATCATCAAAGTTCAATGCATATTTCAGCAAGGTTTTTAAATACGAGGATCAAAGACAAAATCTGAAAGGAAGCAAAGTACAGAGATTTTTACAGTACCAAAATAAACATATTGTTCTTTTCAAGATATAGTGTAAGAGTCATTAAGAAAAGGACATGATCCCAGTCAGTGTGGTTCAGTGATTGAGCGTCAACCTATGAACCAGGAGGTCAGGGTTTGCTTCCCAGTCAGGGCATATGCCCAGGTGGCAGAATCGATCCCCAGTGTGGACATGCAGGAGACAGCTGATCAATGATCCTCTTTCATCATTGATGTTTCTATCTCTCCCTCTCCCTTCATCTCTGAAATAATTTTTTTTTTTAAAAAAAGAGAAGGACAGGAGATGAAAAAGGTAACAGAAACCTTAGTTACTGCAAAATGTTGAAGATCATTGGACCATTGATTCAACATAAAGGTGACATTTTATATGCAAAGTTTCCCACTTTGGGATTTTAAAATCTAGGAACAGGGCCAGCTTTATGAGTCTGTGATGTCTAAGGGCTTCACACTTAGAGGGGCCCTGTAATTGGTTGAATACTCTCCTGCTGCCATCTTGAAATTCTTAATTTTTGAACAAGGGCTATCACATTTTCATGTGCACTGGGCCCCAGAAATTTTGTAGCCAGTTCTGGCTAAGAAGCTCATACCCAAGGAATTTTTGAGGATGGGAAAAAGGAACAAATGAGAAAAACATGGCCTTATACAAACAAAATAGAAAGTTGCCATTATTTCTATGTTCTATTTTCTGTAACAGTTCTTGAAACTACTGGTCCATGCATGAGAAATGTCATCCAGGATTAAAGACTTTATTCTTCGATTTCTCCATTCCCTTACTATTAGGAAGCACTTTTTGTTTGTTTGTTTGTTTGTTTTTGGTGTGCTTTTTTTAACTAAAAGGTGAATCTGGGTTTTTTTATGACTTACTTCTCAAAACCCAGTTTCTAACAATTTCGGTACTGAAAATGGATTTACAGCCAAAGACCTCTTAATTCCTTCATTAAATAATATTTAAGGATTTAGAATCCACACCAAGAATAGAAATAGTGAAGATATCCAGCACAACTAAAAATTTTCTAAATGGAAAATCTGATGTTGTGTTACAAGAAATACACAGCAAATTGTTCCCTCAGCCACTACTCAATTATATAGTTTAAACATCAACTTATTGTTTCAGGGATCTCACAAGTAAGAGGTGCTACCATTCGAATTGCTTAAAAATTCCTATTTGATGTCCAAGGTCTTGAAACAAAGCCTGATGGGTAATTTTATTTTAGTTAAAGGCAATCTGCTAAGTAAATCATTATACAAGATGATCACTTAAAGCGCTGTGTGTACCCACAACAATTATTTTATAGCTCAGTCCTTGGCAAAATTACATAAAATGTGGTGATGGGCAAAAGTTAATTAGCAGACTGTTTAATGTCTTTAATGTCCTACTAGATGCAAAGATAAACCATCTTCCTTTTCTGTAACTAATATAGAAGCAAGACACTAGTGATTCTTTGAAATGTCAACTGCAGAGTACACAGATCATCTACAGGAGAGTACTTTTTTATTCAACTATCAAAAATTACTCAAGATTGTATAATATCTAACTTTTTCAGTTTGGGCATGTCTATATATGCTGAGGTAGGAGCAATATTGCTGGCCAGCATGGCGTGAGTCTCCTACAAGCTTTCTGGAAATAGATACATGAAAAAAGCATCATGACTCCATTTTGTGAGGTAACACAGTAGTAGTCGAACTTTCAGCAATAATTTTTCTATCTTCACCCCAATTCTACATGTGGGGTATGATGTGATATTTTTAAGATGCATTTAGGGGAAGAAGATGGCGGCGATATAGGCAGAC
>NW_006297025.1:86302-86735 GCF_000327345.1 Myotis davidii | reverse complement strand
CTTGCTTGCCTCCATTTCAGCTAGCTTTCTTTCGGGAGTTTCCTCCTTTTCTTTCATTTGGGAGTTATTTCTTTGTCTTCTGGTTTTTTGCCGGAAGCCAGTCCATCCTTGCTTCTTGACACAGTTGCTGCAGGGAAGAAACATTTGCACAGCATATGCTTCAAGGGACCTGGCGTATATGGCATACTGTTCTTAATATGTTTGCTCCCCCTCTTAGTGCTTGAACCAAGGCCACCTCCCCGAGAAAGGTTGTTTCCCCAGGTGGGGATTTTTCCCTGGAGTTAGGGATTAACAGGGCTAAGGAAGGGAATAAATCAGTGAAACCCCTTAACTAAGTGCCAAGCGGGTAGTTAATCACCTTAACTACGAACAATCACGCTTAAACTACATAATCTTTACTTAGGATAATCTTCTTCAGTTATTTCCTTGTAGA
>NW_006297025.1:71937-72367 GCF_000327345.1 Myotis davidii | reverse complement strand
GTGTTTTTCTTCCCTTCCTTCTAATTCACTAATTCGGTCCTCTGCTTCTCCTAGTCTCCTGTAGAAACTTCCAATGGTGTTTTATATTGCAGCTATATCACTCTTCATTTCTTCTTGGTTCTTCCACAATTTATTGATTTTTTTCATCAGTTTCTTTTTGATTCTTATATAAATAGTTGATTTGTTCCTCCATCCGGTGTATACATTCTAGGACCCTTAATCTGAATTCTTTTTCTGTCATGTTTCATGCCTCTGTTTCACTTAACTGCTTTTCTGGCGAGTCCTCCTTTTCTTTCCTTTGGGGGTTTCTTTGTCTACCCATGTTTGATCTCACTGACATATCTAGATGTTGAGTTGTTTGGGGCTGCTCCTTGGGTGGCAGTGGCTCCCTGGGCTGTGGTTGCTCCTTGGGCAGTTGTGGTAGCAGCCC
>NW_006297025.1:68373-71772 GCF_000327345.1 Myotis davidii | reverse complement strand
CTTTGGTGGGTGCTGTTCACAGCTGTGGTGGCTCCTCTGGCTGGTGAGGGGAGGTTTCACACACAGCTGCTGTTCCTCAGACAGAGGGTGTGCTGATCACAAGGCTGCTGTTCCTTGGATGGCGGCGGGCTACACACGCAGCTGCTACTCCTTGAACTGGGGCAAACTGCTCACATGGACGCTGCTCCGTGAATGGGGGCTGGCTGAACGCTGCTGTCACTCCTCTGATGTGGTGGGCTGCTTGTGGGGCTACTGCTCCTTGTACTTGGACAGGTTAATTGTAGGTCTGCTGCACCTCGAACAGGGGTGTGCTGCTTGTGCGGCTGCTGCTCTTTAGATGGGAGTGAGCTGCACACGTGGCTGCTCCTCCTCAGACGGGGACGGGCCACTCACCTGGCTGCTGCTCATCAGACAGGTGCAGGCCGTGTGTGGCTCTGCTCCTTGTACCAGTTTTTGCTGCTGCTCCTCGGATGTGGGTGGTCTGCTCGTGTGGCTGCCCCTCCTCAGACCGGGGTGGACTGCTGCTGCTCCTCAAATAGGGACGGGCTGCTCTCACAACTGCTGCTCCTCGGCTGGGGGCGGGCTGCTCATACAGCTGCTGTTCCTCGGATTAGGCAGACTGCTTGTGCAGCTGCTGCTGCTTGGACGAGGGCAAGATGCTTGCACAGCTGCTGCTCCTCGGACTAGTGCAGGGTGCAGGCTGTGCACAGGGGGACGGGCCAGACTGCTTGTGCAGCTGCTGCTGCTTGGACGAGGGCAAGATGCTTGCACAGCTGCTGCTCCTCGGACTAGTGCAGGGTGCAGGCTGTGCACAGCTGGGGACGGGCTGTGCAGGGCTGCCGCTCCTCAGACGTAGGTAGACTGCTCATGCGGCTGCTGCTCCTTGGACATGTCAGACTGCTCGCGTGGTTGCTGCTCCTCAAACAGGGAAGCGGACCGTTCACACAGCTGCTGCTCCTTGGACAGGAGCAGACCACATGAGGCTGCTGCTCTTAGGCCTGAGGCAGGCTGCTCACGAAGCTGATGCTCCTTGAACAGGAGTGTGCTGCTCACAACAGGATTTGTTTCTCTTGAGGCCTCTTTTTTCTACCTGGGAATCTTTAAAATCCTGATTTCTGGGCCTCATCTTCAGGAAATTCTGTTTCTTTGTTCTGGGGTCGGGCCACAGCATTAGTAACAAAGAAACAGAATTTCTGG
The DNA here is from genome assembly GCF_000327345.1 of Myotis davidii. NCBI lineage: Eukaryota > Metazoa > Chordata > Mammalia > Chiroptera > Vespertilionidae > Myotis > Myotis davidii. The sequence continues at coordinate 70,575 of NW_006297025.1, read as the reverse complement.
AGCATGAGGCCCAGAAATCAGGATTTTAAAAAGATTCCCAGGTGATTCTAATGTGCGGCCAAGATTGAGAACCACTGCTCTAGAAGCACATGCAATGGACTGCAGCTGGGAAGACAAGCTATGCTAGCTAGATGGGGATTGGACTGTCCTTTAATAGGGAGCAACGGCTCTGGGCAATGGCTTTGATATTAGCTCTGTTGAAGACACAGCACAATCTTCCATCCTAGGGTCATGCACTGATCTATTTACGTACTCATCCAACACCTGTTGATTAAATGCCCAGTGCCATTGCACTTTCTGAGGATAAAATAATAGCCAATATTTACTGTGTGCTTACCATGTATCAGGCTATTTCAAACATTTTGCATGCTTTAACCAATTTTCTCATCATAACAACTCAAAGAGGTAAGTTTCATTATTAGCTCCATTTTACAGATAAGTAAATTGAGGAATAGGTGCAGGGATAACCAAAATATGCTACCTGTACTCAATACCTCTCAGTCTGATGAGGAATACAGATATATAAAATCATTATACTGTGACCTGATACATGTCATGGGAACACAGAGGGCCCTAATCAGCTTTGAAAAGTTGGGTGTGGCAGCCAGGAAAGAGTTATCAGAAGAAGGCATTGCTTTGCAATAGAGAATATTAAAAGAAGCTGTTTGTTATCAGATTCGTTGTAAGACTATTTTGGAGAATGCAATTCCCTACAAAATATTCTTTTTAAAGAAACTTTAGAACAGTGGTTCTCAACCTTCCTAATGCGGCGACCCTTTAATACAGTTCCTCATGTTGTGATGGCCCCCAACCATAAAATTATTTTTGTTGCTACTTCATAACTATAATTTTGCTACTGTTATGAATCCTAATGTAAATATCTGATATGCAGGATGTATTTTCATTGTTACAAATTGAACATAATTAAAGCATAGTGATTAATCACAAAAACAATATGTAATTATATATGTGTTTTCTGATGGTCTTAGGTGACCCCTGTGAAAGGGTCATTTGACCCCCAAAGGTTGAGAACCACTGCTTTAGATTTTTTTTTTTAAGTTCCAGAAAAAAAAGGTAGTTCTTTTTTTTTAAATGAGGGGGTTATTTTAAATTTGTATTGGCATTGTAAATTCTGTAACTAATCAGATTTCTATCCTTGCCTTGGATGCCTGAAAGCTTAGAAGTAAATTTGTGGCCTACCTCTTCTAGGAGCAAAAGAATCCTTTAGCAGGCATTTTTTTTAAAGGTGAATCTTGCCTTCCTGGATTTCTCTGGGTTTTTTTTTTCCCTCTAATTCTGATTTTCGTTTTGCTATGATTTTTATCATATATTTGTGGTGTGTGTGTGTTTTTTTTACCATTTTATATTTTGAAAACTATCACAAATACTTTTCAGAATAAAGTATAATATAAAAGTAGATTAATTATGAGACAATGAAACTTGAAGTAACCTTGAAAGGATGAGTTTATCAGAAAAGGACATTTGAGGTGACATGAGAAGAGGAATGAAGCCATGAGAACTGATGGTGTGCACTGGAGAAATAAGCTGGACTAGAGAGTAGCTTCAAGCAGAGCCTGTGGTCAAACTGGTTGGTGTCTCAGCTTCACAATTTTTATGACATTTATTTAATGTAGCCAAGCCTTGGTTTCATTCCTATAAAATGCAATTATAGTTACACTTATTTAATAGAGGATTAAATTCACTCAGGCATCAAAAATACTTATTGAGGGCCCTCCATGTGCCAGGCACTGTGTTAGACACAGTGGTAAATAGGTAGAAATGGTGGTCTTGCTCCTCATGCAGCTTATGCTCTGGTGGAAATAACAGATGTAAGATGTTTAGCATATGGGAAGTGCTCAATAAATAGTATAAATAATCATCCTAACTAATAAAAGAGAAACATGCAAATTGACCATAACCCCAACACCCTTCCCATTGGCTAATCAGCAGGTTGTGCAAATTAACTGCCAACCAAGATGGCGGCCGGCAGCCAGGCAGCTGAAGTGAACAGGAGGCTTGCATGCTCCAGTGATGGAGGAAGCCAACGTTCCCTGCCTGCTGCTGCTGGGCTCTGAGCTGCACTCTAAGCAACTCTGTTGCAATTATAGAAGCTAACCAAGCTCCAGAGACCTGTTTTCAGCCAGCTTTGGCCTCAGAGCTTAGAGCTGCAGTGATGGCAACAGAGTGTCACTTATAGAAGCC
>NW_006297025.1:58230-67188 GCF_000327345.1 Myotis davidii | reverse complement strand
AGCCCGACCAGGGGCTGCACCTAGGGATTGGGCCTGCCCTCTGCCACCTGGGAGCAGGCCTAAGCCAGGAGGTCGTTATCTCCCGAGGGGTCCCAGACTGCGAGAGAGCACAGGCCGGGCTGAGGGACTCCCCTCCCCCCGAGTGCACAAATTTTTGTGCACTGGGCCTCTAGTCTATGTAATAAAAGCCTAAGTGGTCATTACAGTGGAACAACCAGAATGACCCGTCACTATGATATGCACTGACCACCAGGGGGCAGATGCTCAATGCAGGAGCTGCCCCCTGGTGGTCAATGTGTTCCCACAAGGGGAGCGTTGCTTCGCAAGAAGCTGGGCTCACAGCTGGTGAGTGCAGCGGCTGTGGTGGGAGTCTTTCCCGCCTCCATGGCAGCGATAAGGAGCAGCAAGCAGAGCAGTAAGGAACAGTGAGTAGGTGGGTGGTAAGGAGCAAGGGGTCCTGGACTGCGAGAGGGATGTCCACCTGCCAGCTTAGGCTCACTCCTGGAAGGGAGCAGGTCTAAGCTTGCAGGTGGACATCCCCCAAGGGGTCCTGGACTGCGAGAGGGCACAGGCTAGGCTGAGGGACACCTCCCAAGTGCACAAATTTTGTGCACCAGGCCTCTAGAGCAGGGGTCCTCAAACTACAGCCCGCGGGCCACATGCAAATACAAATATTGTATTTGTTCCCATTTTGTTTTTTTATTTCAAAATAAGATATGTGCAGTGTGCATAGGAATTTGTTCATAGTTTTTTTTTAAACTATAGTCCGGCCCTCCAATGGTCTGAGGGACAGTGAACTGGCCCCCTGTTTAAAAAGTTTGAGGACCCCTGCTCTAGAGTAATAATAATAACAGTATAAATAGTGCTTCATGTTCAGGGCATAAGAACTATGGGAAGTATAGAGGAAGGAGATGGGAAGACAATGACTCTGGAAAAATACGAAGGAGGTAGAATCTTAAAAGGCTTTGAATGCAATACTGAGGAGTTTGGAGTTTATATTTTTATTGAGGTAATATTGATATATGACACTGTATTAGTCTGAAGTATATAACATAATGGTTCAATATTTGTGTGTATTGTGAAGTGATCACCACAATAATTACATCAACATTCAGCCCCATATCTACACTAATAAAAGACAAAGATGCTAATTGACCGCACCTTCACTATGCCCATCAGCCAATCAGAAGAGTATGCAAATTAACCCAACAAAGATGGAGATTAAATTTGCATACTGCAGGCGGGGCAAGGCAGGGCCATCTGCCACCTGCCCTGATGCCATCCCAGCCTGCCATGGGCGACCCGGGGTGGCGGGGCAGGACAGTGACATCTGCCGTCCTCCCCACCACTCGATCGGGCCTGCCCTGGGTGACTGGGGGAGCGGGCCTAAGCCAGCAGGTGGTTACCTCCCGAGGGGTCCCAGACTGTGAGAGGGCACAGGTTGGGCTGAGGGACACCCCCCTCTGCCAGTGCACAAATTTTTGTGCACTGGGCCTCTAGTTTAGTTTAAAATCCTCTTGTGATGGTAATTTTCAAGATTTACTCTTTTGAGCCACTTAGTTCTTATGCCTGAGCCAAATCTCTCTTCCTGTAGTTTTTATTTACATTTCCATCCCAGCTCCTCCTCCTTCTCCTCTTCCATCTATTACTATACCTACTTGCTCTCATTTCTTGAATGATTACTATACTAGGCACAGTACTAGGTTCTTAGCATGTACACATAGGGTTATGAAGATGATCTTCATTTCAAAGATGTGACAACAGAAGTTCAAAAAGGATAAGTAACTTGCCCAAGGTCACATGGTTAAGTGAATAGTGGAATTAATTTCTGAACCCTGTGTATCTGCAATAAGGATCACTATTTAATGGGTGCTAGGCACTCCTTGTGCATAACTTTTTCTCATTTTATTCTCATGACAACTTTGCTAGATGATCTAATTATCTTCATCTTGTAGATCAACTGAGTCTCAGAGAGGTTAAATAACTTTTCTAAATTCACACAGCTTATATGTAGTACTAGAGGCCTGGTGCATAGGTAGGGTCCCTAGGCCTGGCTGGTGATCAGGGCCAATCAAGTTCCCCGCCTCTGTACCTCCTCCTTACCTTGCTGCCTCAGCACCCGCTGCCATCTCTGGTTACCTGTCATGTTCTGTGCCTCCTGCTGGTGGTCAGCACACTTCATAGTGAGCCATCAAACTCCCAGTCTCCTGGTCGAACTCCTGAGGGGACTATTTGCATATTAGCCTTTTATTTTATAGGATAGTTTTACATTCAAATTTTGGAGAGCACTACTATTTAAATCGGCATATTTACAGATTATACTTAAATTCTAGATACTATAGCTTACATACTTTAAGTCAACAGATAGACTAACTGAACAGTCATTCTTATTTTAATGGGGCCACCATTTTTTGTGTGCCCTGGGAAAGAATGATAAGCAATATCAAAGTTGGCTTCCCATTGAAACAGCATTACATCAGTTCCCAAGGTGTCTACCTTTAAATAGAGGTCATAAACCAGAGCTCATTACCAAATCAGCCTTGTCCTATGTCTTACCTACAAATAACACCTTCTCCCAGATATCCTGATACCATAAAACAAACTGAAGAAGGGAGGAGTTGTGCACAGGAAGTTTTGGCCTGACTGTTTATCAAAGAATCCAACAGAGGCAGAAACTAATGAATCTGAATTTGACAGGTCTCTTTCCACCAAAAAATAAAATAAATAAATCATTATAAAATGTTGTTTCTTGAAGCCTCTCATCCCAGCTCCTGATTCATGGGAGATAAGCTCAGAGTTGCAAGCCTGCCACCTTATTGCCACACAAAACATTAATCTTTTGTGTGTGTTTTTCACCCCCCCCCCAACAACACAGAGTAATCAGATAGAATTATAGCTCTGAGACATTCATGATGATAGGATTTGCACCAAATAAACTGCCCAGGTGTTGACATCAATGGCCAACTACAGCTTTTTCTTTTCCTATCTTTTTTAAAAAAACTTCTGCGTCTAGAAGACCAAGGGCACCTTTCTACCATTCTATTTCACATACATTTTAAAAAGCTTTGACTCTCCATGAGCAAAATAAGTTCATTTTTATTTCCAGAGCTAGCATTTGCAGATATTGGGACAAACTGGGGTCTGGTTGTAGCCCTGGTTTATAGGAGCTTACCTTCTAGGCTCTGTTTGCTGAATGTGTGGACAAGGTAGCAAACAAGAAAAGAGAGCAGAGTTTGTGCTGAGTAAACACAAGGCCTGTGTACAGGCAGAATAGGAGATATGACTGCAGAAGGCTCAGGAGGCTCCTTCTCCCTCTCTCTCCATGGACTGCTGCTGCTGCCTGAAATCTCACCATGCATGTCTGAATTCTTTGGCTTCAGGTTCACTTTCCTGTTTGAATTCACATGTCTTTGGGAAAAGCACATTAATACAGCAGTTTTGCCCCTGCCCTGAATTACAGTTGTTCATATGAAAAATAATATAATAATCATATCTAATAATAGACAAACATGGTAATTGACCATATCTTCGCTACACCTCTCATTGGCTAATCAGCAAGATATGCAAATTAACTGTCAACAAAGATGGTGGTTAGCAGCGGAGCGAAGTCTGAAGGCGGCTCCAGCCGGAGCAGCGAAGGCTTGAAGGTGGCTCCAGCCGGAGCGAAGCCTTGGGTCCCAGGTGCAGGAGGAAAACTGGTGCCGGCAGCCAGGGTAAGGGAAGGCCTATTGCACGAATCTTTTTGTGCAACAGGCCTCTAGTTAATAAATAATAATCCTATGTAATAAAAAGATGATATGCAAATCAACCCAAAGGTATGATGTGCACTGACCACCAGGGGGCAGATGCTCAATGCAGGAGCTTCCCCCTTGTGATCAGTGCACTCCCACAGGGGGAGCACTACTTGTCCAGAAGCTGGGATGAAGGCTGGCAAGCGCAGCAGTGGTGGTTGTGGGAGCCTCTCCTGCCTCCGCTGCAGTGCTAAGGATGTCTGATGCCTCACAGGGAGCAGGCCTAAGCTGTCAGTTGGACATCCCCCTCCCTGAGTGCTTGCTGAGGGACAACCCCCTTCCCGAGTGCACAAATTTCGTGCACTGGGCCTCTAGTACAAGAATAAACTCTGTGACCACATGCTCACAACCCTAAATCTACTTTTGCCCCATGCTGTACGTTTCAGGTAATGAGTTTGTCTTTTCAGATGTGTAACTAGCTAATTCTTGTAATTTAATGTTTTTAAATAGGTAGTACATTAACATAATTCAAAATTAAAAACTATTTAAAAGGGAGACATTAAGACATCTTCTCCCCCCCCCCCCTTTTTAATTTCTCCATTCTTTGTCCAATCCTCTTGCCTCTAATTGGTAACCAATTTTATTAAGTTCTTATATAATCCTTTAATATACAGTGTATGTGCAAAGATATGCTTGTTTCTTTTTCATATTTTCCTCCATTCTTCCATGAAGGTAGCATACTGTATACTCTTTTATGTACTTTGCTTTTTTCACTAATGTCTATATCATAAAGACATTTCAGTGTCAGTACAGAGACAGCTTCTTCAATCATCTTTTTAGCAATTATACAATAAATACTACATGGTATAAATTGTCATAGTTTATTTACCCAGTTCGCTGTACATGGACATTTGGATTGTTTTCAACTTTTCATTATTATAACAACAAGGCAACAAATACCCCTGTACATGATGTTTTATAAATGTAGAAGTCTACCTGTAAGATAAATGCCCAGAAGGGTAAATATTTTTATTTTTTAATATTTTTCTATAAAAAATAACTATGGTTGCTGCTTTGTTTAAAATGAAGAAAAAAGTTTTAAAAAAAGAAAACTCCCCAAATGTGACTTAGAAATTACTCTTGGAGAAAAAACTGAAGGAGATTCCCTTCAAATATCTAAAAACCTGTAATTAAAAATGAATGTATTAGGCCTCAAAAATATTTTTTTGTTTATTATTGATAGTATTACTGGTGTCCCCCAGTTTCCTCTCCTTCCCCCCCACCTCCACCCAGCCCCTGCCCTACCTAAGGCCTTCCCCACATTATTTTCTGTGTCCATGGGCAATGCATATATGCTCTTTGGCTAAACTCTTCCCATCCCCTCTAGAGATCTGTCATTCTGTTCCATGCATCCATGTCTCTGGACCTATTATGTTTGTCAGTTTATTTTGTTCATCAAAATCCACATAGAAGTGAGATCATATGATACTTGTCTTTCTCTGACTGCCTTCTTTCATTTAACATAATACTCTCCAGGTTCATACATGATGTCTCAAAGGGAAATAGCTCCTTCTTTTGTACAACTGCATAGTATTCTATTATGTACCACAGCTTTTTTATGCACTTATTTACTGATGGGCACTTAGGCTGTTTCCAGGTCTTAGCTATTGTAAATAGTGCTGCTATGAACCTAGGGGTGCATATATTCTTTCTGAATGGTGTTTTGGATTCTTAGGATATATTCCCAAAAGTGGGATCACTGGGTGAAATAGTTCCATTTTCAAAATTTTCTTGAGGAAATTTCATACTGTTTTCCACAGTGGCTACACTAGTCTGTATTCCCACGAACAGTGCATGAGGGTTCCCTTTTCTCCACTTGTGGTTTGTAACCATTCTGGCAGGTGTGAGGTGATAGCTCATCATTGTTTTAATTTGCATCTCTCTGATGATTAATGACTTTGAGCATCTTTTATGTGTCTATTGGCCATCTCTATGTCCTCTTTAGAGAATTGAATATTCAGGCCCTTTTCCCATTTTTAAAATTGGATTTTTTGTCTTCCTGGTGTTGAGTTGTACAAGATATTTGTATATTTTGGAAATTAACCCCTTATTAGATACTAGAGGCCCAGTGCACGAATTTGTGCATGGGTTGGGTCCAGCTGGCCTGGGCTGATTGGAGCCTGGCCAGTGGGGGAGAGGGGCAATGGGAGATTGTCCAGCTGGCCCCACACCCATTGGGATGGGGGGCTGATTGAGGGTGGAGCTGGCTGGTGGGAAGGGCCATGGGAGTTTGGGGGTGGCGATCAGGGCCCCGATCTGGCCAGTTGGCCACCGCAGTGCATGTCATAGCAACTGGTTGTCCCAGTTGTTCTGGTTGTTCCATCGTTCCAATAGCTTGGCTTTTACATATATATAGACTACAGGCCTGGTGCACAGATTTGTGCACTGGTGTTTCCCTCGGCTTGGCTTGTTGGGATCGGGCTGAAACTAGTTCTCTGACATCCCCTGAGGGGTCTTGGATTGCTAGAGGGCTCAGGCAAGGCAGAGGGACTGCACCAGTGCACTATTGGGGCTGGGGAGGGACCACAGGAGGGCTCCTAGGCATGTCCAGCCCATCTCACCCAGTTACGATTGGCTGGACCCCAGCAGCAAGCTAAGCTACCAGTCAGAGCATCTGTCCCCTGCTGGTCAGTGCATGTCATAATGACCAGTTGAATGGTCAAACGAACAGTCAGACACTTAGCATATTAGGCTTTTATTACATAGGATATCATTGGTGAATATGTTCTCCCATACAGTAGGTTTCCTTTTCATTTTCTTGATAGTTTCTTTTGCTGTGCAGAGCTTTTTCATTTGATGTAGTCCAATTTGTTTATTTTTCCTATTTCTCTTGCCCTAGGAGATGTATCAGTGAAAATTCTGCTACATGAGATGTCTGAAATTTTACTGCCTATGTTTTCTTCTAGTATTTTTATGGTTTCACGACTTACATTTTGAGTTTATTTGGTATATGGTGTAAGTTGGTGGTCTAGTATATAATTTTTTGCATGCATCTGTCCAATTTTCCCAACACCATTTATTGAAGAGACTATCTTTACTGCACTGTATATTCTTGCAGTCTTTGTCAAATATTAATTGACCATATTGGTGTGGGTCAATTTGTGGGGTCTCTGTTCTGTTCCATGGGTCTATATGCCTGTTCTTGTGCTAGCACCAGGCTGTTTTGATTACAATGCCTTTGTAGTATAGTTTGATATCGGCATTGTGATCCCTCCAACTTTGTTCTTCTTTTTCAAGATTGCTGAGGTTATTTGGTGTTCTTTTTTTTCCATATAAATTTTTGAAATGTTTATTCTAGATCTATGAAATATACCATTGGTACTTTAATAGGGATTGTGTTGAGTCTGTAGATTACTTTGGGTAGTATGGACATTTTAATGATGTTAATTCTTCCAATCCATGAACATGGTATATGATTCCACTTGTTTGTATCTTCCATTTTAGTTGCCGCAGTCTTTCTGCAGCCAGGGTGCAGAAATCTGGAGAAGGGGCTGATGCATAAATGGATAGAGACTAGACAAGACATATAATTTGGAAGGCATGGGGGAAAGCCAGTCAGAAACTTAGCTCTAGTGACAAAGCTCCCCAAATCTCTGGACCCACGGCTTTTTATTAACACATTTTGCCCTTTAGCAAAGCAGATACACATGTCAAAGGTAAGGTTTGGTAAACAATAAAGGATTATCAGGTTAGAGGAATTACCCTCAGCTGTTTGGCAGCAGGTAATAATATGCAGATCTTCAGCCCTGCTGAAGATGTCCATCAGTCTTCTGATGAACTTCTCTCATTTATTATGCTAAGTACTGTACTTAGCCTGCAGCATTTAGTGACCTATAATTTTCTGAATACAGGTTTTTTACCTCCTTGGTTATGTTTATTCCCAGGTATCTTCTTTTTTTGTTGTTTTTGCATTGGTAAATGGGATTTTTTTTTTTTAGTTTCTCTTTCTAATGCTTCATTATTGGTGTATAAAAATGGCATAAATTTCTGGATGTTAATTTTGTATTTTGCTACTTTGCCAAATTCATTTATTAAATTTAGCAGTTTTTTGGTGGACTCTTCAGGGTTTTCTATGTACAATATCATGTCATCTGTGAATAATAACAGTTTTACTTCTCCTTTCCAAATTGGATGCCTCTTATTTCTTCTTATTGCCTGATTGTTGTGGCTAAAACTTCCAGTACTATGTTGAGTTAAAGTGGTGAAGGTGGATATTCCTGTCTTGTTTCTGATATTAAGGGAAACACTTTGGGTTTTGCCCATTGAGTATGATGTTGGCAGTAGGTTTGTCATATATGGCCTTTATAATGTTGAGATATGACCCCTCTACTCCCACTATGCTGAGAGTTTTTATCATAAATGGGTACTGGATTTTTTTGAATGCATTTTCTGTGTCTATTGATATGATCATGTGATTTTTATACTTCATTTTGTTATGTGATTTTTATATTTATTGATTTACAAATATTGTACCAGCTTTGCATCCCTGGGGTAAATTCCACTTGGTCATAATGTGTGATCTTTTTAATATATTGCTGGATCTGATTTGCTAATATTTTGTTGAGGATTTTAGCATTTATTTCATCAGGGATATTGTCTTGTAGTTCTCGTTCTTTGAAGTGTCTTTACCTCGTTTTGGAATAAGGATAATGCTAGCCTCCTAAAAAGAGCTAGGAAGTCTTCCCTCCTCTTGAAATTTTTGGAATAGTTCCAGGAACATAGGTGTTAACTCTTCTTTGAAGGTTTGACAAAACTGCCCTGTGAAGCCATCTAGTCGAGGACTTTTGTTTGCTGGGAGTTTCTTTTTTTAACTATTGCTTCAATTTCATTAAATGTTATCTGCCTATTCAGGTTTTCTGATTATTCCTGAAAGAGTTTTGGAAGATCGCATGTTTCAAGGAATTTGTCAGTTTTACCCACATTGACCAGTTTGTTGTCATATAGTTGTTCATAGTATTTTTTAATAATCCTTTATATTTCTGTGATATCACTTGTTACCTCATATCTTTCATTTCTGATTTTATTTACTTGGGTCTTCTCTCTTTGTTTCTTTTTTTTTTTATTGCTTAAAGTATTACAAGGGGTATTACATATGTGTCCCTTTTTCCCCCCCACCCTAGACAGTCCCCTAGCCTCCCCTATCCCCCAGTGTCTTATGTCCATTGGT
>NW_006297025.1:52892-57048 GCF_000327345.1 Myotis davidii | reverse complement strand
ATGTCTTCCTCTATATCTTTTTTCAACGTCCTTCTCTTTGTTTCTTGATAAATCTGGCCAAAGGGTCATCAATCTTGTTTATCTTTTCAAAGAATCAGCTCTAGGTTTCTTTGATTTTTTTTTTTAGTCTCTATATCATTTATTTCCACTCTGATTTTTATTGCTTCCTTCCTTTTACTTATTGTGGGACTTTCTTGTTTTCTTTCTAATTCATTTAGTTATTGGGTTATATTGCTTATTTGAGCTGCTTCTTATTTTGTTATGTAGGCCAGTAATGCTATGGATTTCTCTCTCAGGACTGCTTTCACTGTGTCCCATAGATTTGGGTTGTTGTGTGTTCATTTTAATTTACTCCCAAGATTTTAAAAATTTGTCTCTTGATCTCATTGGTAACTCACTCATTATATAACAACATGCCATTTAGCCTCCAGGTGTTTGAAGACTTTTGAGTTCTTTAATTATAGTTGATTTCTAATTTCTTGCCATTGTGATTCAAGAAGATGATTGATATGATATCAATCTTCTTGAAGTTCTTAAGACTTATTTTGTGTCCCAATATGTGGTCTGTCTTTGAAAATGTTCCATGTGCACTTGAGAGGAATGTATATTCTGCTGCTTTAGGGTGAAAAGTTCTGTAGATATGAATTAAATCCATCTGATCTAGTGTGTCATTTAAGGTCACTGTATCCTTGTTGAGTTTTTATCTAGATGATTCGTCCAGTGATGTCAGAGGGATGTTAAAGTCTCCTACTAAAACTGCATTGTTGCTGATCTCTTCTTTAAAGTCCAAAGGTTTTTAATATATTTAGGAGCTCCTATATGGGCAGATATGTTTACATACCTGCTTACAAGGGTTATAGCTTCTTGTTGGATTGATCCCTTTAGTATTAAGTAGTAGTTACCTTCTTTGTCTCTTGTATGGCCTTTGTCTTGAAGTATATTTTATTAGATATAGGAATTGCTACCCAGCTTTTTTTGTTGTTGTTTGTTTCTATTTGCATGGAATATTTTTCCATACCTTCACTTTAAGTTTGTGTCAGTCTTTTGTTCTAAGGTGCATCTCTTGTAGAAAGAATATATATATAATGTTTTCTTATCCATTCAGCTACCCTATGTCTTTTGATTGTAACACTTAATTCATTTACATTTAAGATTATTGATAGGTACTTATTTATTGCCATTTTTTTCTTTATACCTATGTTCCTCTGTCTCTCTATTTACTCTTCTTATAGCAGTCCCTTTAACATCTCTTGCAATACTAGTTTGGTGGTAATGTACTTTTTTAGCCTTTTTGCTTGTTTGTTTGGGAAGCTCTTCATCTCAAATTCAATTTTTAATGATATCCTTCCTGGATAGAATAGTCTTGAGTTCAGGTCATTGTTTTTCATTACTTTGAATACTTCATGCTAATCTCTCTGGCCTGAAGATTTTCTATTGAGAAATCAACTGACAGTCTACTGGGAACTCCCTTGTAGGTAACTTTCTGTCTCTCTCTTGCTGCCTTTAAGATTCTTTGTTTGTCTTTAATGTTTTTCATTTTAATTATGATGTGTCTTTTAGTGGGTATCTTTGTGTGCATCTTGATTGGGATTCTCTGTGCTTCCTGAACCTGTGTGACTTTTTCCTTCACCTGGGTAGGGAAGTTTCTTCAAACAGGTTCTCTATCCTTTGCTCACTTTCTTCTCCTTCTGGTACCCCCTATGATGTAGATGATGTTGCATTTCATATTGTCCCAAAGTTCCCTTAAACTATCTTCCTGCTTTTTTAAAAAACAATATATTTTATTGATTTTTTACAGAGAGGAAGGGAGAGAGATAGAGAGTTAGAAACACTGATGAGAGAGAAACATTGATCACCTGCCTCCTTCACATCTCCTATTGGGCATGTGCCCGCAACCCAGGTACATGCCCTTGACCGGAATCGAACCTGGGACCTTTCAGTCCGCAGGCCGACGCTCTGTCCACTGAGCCAAACTGGTTACGGTTCTTCCTGATTTTTAATTCTTTTTTATTTTGCTGCTCTAATTGGGTGTTTTTTCTACCTTGTTTTCCAAATCAATGATTTGATCTTATGCTTCATTCTCTCTAGTTTTAATTTTTTCCAGTGTGTTTTTGAGGTCAGATAGGATATTCTTCATTTCTAACTGCTTCTTGTTCATGGTTTCTATTTTCTTTTTTATGTTGTTGTAGTTATCAGTAAGTTCCTTGTAATGCTCACTAAGTTTCTTGAGCATCCTTATAAGCATTACTTTGATCTCTGTATCTAATAAATTGCTTGCCTCCATTTTATTTAGCTCTTTTTGTGGAGATTCCTCCTTTTCTCTCATTTGGGGGTTGTTTCTTTTTTCCTAATTATTGCTGTTTGGATTTGTTTCTATGTATTATATAGTACTGCTATGACTCCCAGTCAGGGTGGGCTTATGTAGTAAGCGTCCTGTGGGACCAGTGGTGCAGTCTCTTTGATCTTCTGAGCTGGATTCTCTAGGAATGTCCCTTGTGTGGGTTATTTGGGCTCTCCTGTTGTAATTGGGTCTTGATTGTTGTTTTCCCATTAGTGGCTGGGATCTCCCCTCAGGCTGGCTGGCTGTGAGGCTCAACCCACACTTTGTCATATGAGCTCATGTACAGGTGCTGATTTTCTCAAGATAGTTTTTGCTCTTTCTTGTTAAAAGTCTCCTATTTGGCTAGTCTTCAGTTGGTAACTTGGAATGAATGTTACCCAATTTAGTTATATTATCAATTTGATTCTGGGAGGAGGTGAAAGAAGAATCCACCTATGGAAAACCAAGATGGTGGCATAGGTAAACACCTGAACTTGCTGCCGCACACAACCACATTAAAACTACAACTAAAAGACAAAACGAATATCATCCAGAACCATGGGAAGGCTGGCTGAGTGGAAATTGTACAACTAGAAGGAAAGAGTAAAGCACATTGAGACTGGTAGGAGGTGCAGAGGTGTGGAAGAAATGGGTTGGCAATTGGGTATGCTGTGGTCTTTTCAATCATGAGGAAGATACAAACTCCCAACTGCTCTGAACTCTAGTTCTGGGCGAGACTCTGGGGACCCAGACTCATATGGGGAGAAACTGGACTCTGGCATCAGGCTGGAACACGAGGGCAGCTTTTTCTCAGAGGTGCTCACAGCGTTCATTGTTCCTGCACCGGGTCACAGGACAGAGACCCAGGGACCTATTCGGGACCTAACTGGCAACCATTGCTATTTGCACCACCCTGTGATTCCTTGTGACCCTGCCCCAATTTATAACCCCACCCAAACTGTGCAGAGAGGCTTTTGCATATGAATGGCCTGTCCTTTTGCAATCTAAAACCTAACAAACTGCAGCTAGTCAAAGAATACCAAAGCTTCCAAAAGAAGGCCTAAGGCTCATCAGCAGCCTTCATTGATTCACAGCTGCACCTCATCTAGGCACCTCCAAACCACAAAAAATTGGAGGAATCTACAGATCTCTGTAGCTCCTGCTGGGTGGCCTCAGGCAGTGGCTGACTTTACACCTTCTAGAAAATCCAAAAGCCAGTGTATCCAGTGGTCAGAGAGAGACCACACCAGATTACAACTATTCAGATTCATAAGAGATACACTCAGGGGGCAGACTCAGTGAGCAAGTCCTGCCCCATAAGGGTGTTTCCAGCAGAGCAGTACTCCTATTGTAGACACAACTAGTCCTCACAGCCAATTGGTGTGGATGTCAATTCCTCTCAGTGATATCAACAGCAATCAAGGCTTAACTACAACAAGTCTGTGCACACAGCCCACAATGGGGTGCACCAAGAGTGTCCACCTCAGGTGACTGGGGAGGCTGAGCCACTGGGCCCTATAGGACACCTAGCACACAAAGCCAGTCTATCAACACAGGGAAGCAGCCAAAATGCAGAGACAAAGAAACATGTCACAGATGAAAGAAATGGAGGAAAGCAAACTACTGGATTTAGAGTTCAAAACCACAGTTATAAAGTTACTCAAGAATCTTCTAGAAACCTCCGAGATATTTAGTGAGACCCTCAAGGATATGAAAAAGGACCAATTAGAAATTAAGCATACACTGACTGAAATAAAGAATACTATACAGAGATCCAACAGCAGACTAGAGGATCCCAAGAATCAAGTCAAAGATTTGAAATACAAAGAAACAGAA
>NW_006297025.1:49979-52761 GCF_000327345.1 Myotis davidii | reverse complement strand
CATCAGAAACTGTGCAGGCCAGTAGGGAGTAGCAATAAATATTCAAAGTGATGAATAGCAAGGGGCTACAACCAAGATTACTCTCTTCAGCAAAGCTATCATTTAGAATTGAAGATCAGATAGAAAGCTTCACAGATAAGAAAAAGCTAAAGGAGTTCATCACCACCAAACCAGTATTATATGAAATGCTGAATGGTATTCTTTAAGAAGAGGAAGAAGAAGAAAAAGGTAAAGGTAAAGGTAAAAATTATGAACAACAAAGTGACAACAAATATTTATCTATCAACAAGTGAATCTAAAAATCAAGTGAATAAAAAATCTGATGAACAGAATAAACTGGTGAGTAGAATAGAATCAGGGGCATAGAAATGGAGTGGACTGACAATTCTCAGGGGGAAGGGGGTGTGGGAAGAGACTGGACAAAAATCGGACACCTATGGACAAGGACAATGGGGAGGGGTAAGGGCATGGGGGGGGGTGAGAACCGGGTGGAGGGGAGGTATGGGGAGAAAAAAAAAGAGGAACAACTGTAATAATCTGAACAATAAAGACTTATTTTTTAAAAAAGAAAAGAATACTAAAATTTAAAAAATCCAGTTATATGTTGTATAAAAGCTAAAATAAAGTTTTCTGAAAGACTAAAGGGAAAATACATATATGTATACACACATATATGTTATGATGTGTGTATTTTAATAAAGATCAAATTGAATATGTTATACATATATACACATCTATTAAAAAAAAGGGAAGAAGAATTCACCTACTCCACCACCATCTTGAAAACACCCAAGGGTAAATATTTTTGAGATGTTGATAGATATTGCCAAATAGCCCTGTATGGTGTAGTACCATTTTCCATTCCAAACAGTAATGTGTGAGAGTGATCATTTCAACAGTGCTGTCCATCATTTAGATTTTGGCAAATTGACTAAGAAGGAAAAAGTATATGTTTTGTTTTAATTTATACTTATTATGAGTGTATTTGAGTACCTTTTCAAATGTTAAAGGCTGTTTGCTCTGTTTTTGTTTCTTCATTCAATCTTCTACAGCATTCAACAGACACTTATTGAGCACTTATTATGTAGCAAGCAATGTGATAGACTTTTGGGGTACATCAGTGAACAATGATCTCTGGCTTCCCTAAACCTTATATTCATTCACCCATTGGTTCATTCATTCTATGAAGCCCCTAACAGACACTGAGAATTTGTAGATTAGTAAGACATAGTTTCTCCTTCAAAGTTAAGTTTGGTTGGACAAGGAAAAGATTTATTATACTATGGTGAGGTAAATGTTATGAAAGTGGTGTGTACAAAGTGTTAGTAAAGCACAAGGATCCAGCATATAACTCGTATTGGAAGCAATTTTCCACCTTTGAGGAAGACTGGGAGTGGCCAGTACAAGAGAGAGGAAGAGGATAATTCTGGCAGCACAAAATTAAAAACATGAAAACTCATGTCAACTTTTGGGAACTGAGGGATAGTTTCTTATTGTGGTTAAGGGGGAAGAGGGGAGGGAATTAAGAGAGGGTAGGCAGATATGCAGTTTTCATATTTTGTACTCATTACATAGTTATTGTTTGGTTGAATGAATGAAGTTTGAGTAAATATACTAGAGTGGTATATTAGTTATCTACCAGTGTGTAATAAGTTTCCTCCAAACTTTGCAGCTTAAAGCAAGCAAACACTTATTATCTCAACCTGGAAGTGGTTTATCTAGGTAGTTTGGGCTCAGGTTGTAATCAAGCTGTTGACTGGGGCAGTCATCTCAAGGCTCAACTGGGCCTGGAAAATCCAGTTTCAAACTAACTCACATAGTTGTTGCAACATCATTGGATGTTGGTAATTTATATTTCAGAGGAATACCTAACACATATTAAGTACTATATAAATAAAAGCTATAATTATTATTACCTAAAAACTATAAGGAGTTGTCACAATATTTTAAGCAAATGAGTAACCAAATGATCTCTGTGGGGAGTGGACTGGGGAAGAAGAAAGCAGGATTAAGGGAAATCCATTAGAAAGTTATTGCAGGTGAGAGGTGACAATAGCCTTGATTAGGGTGGTAACAATGGAAGCATAGAAAAGTAGATGCATTCAATACTCTAGGAGTAGAATTATCAACACCTTGATTAGATGTAGCTGATGAGGAAGACAGAGAGATAGGGAACATAGGAAGAGGAGCAAAGTATTTTATTTGCAGAGGTAAGGTGGAGGTGGTAAGTTGAATTAGGATCATGTAGAGTTTGAGGTACTTGTAAAACATCCATGAGGAAATGTCAAGTTGGCAGCCAGAGTTACAGGTGTAGAGCTCAGAAGGGAGATCTGGGCTAGAGATTTAAGAGTCATCAACATGTGTATCACTGAAGCCATGGGTGTGGATAAGATTATCTAGGGGAGTATAAGTCCAGTAGGAAGAGAAGAACCTTGATGGTCAACAGCAGTTAAGAGGTGAATGGAGGAAGAAGTGACTGCAAAAGAGTGTCAGAGGAGTGGCTAAAGAGAAATGGGAAAACCTGGAGATTGTGGTGTCATATAAATAAACACAATGTTTCATGAAACAGAGAAGGAAGACTCAACAGTGTCAACGCTGACTGCTAAAAGAAAAAGGTCACAGAAGATAAGGGCTGTAAACCATCTGTTGAAATTACCAAGAAAAAAGTAATTGATGATCTTAGTGAGAGTTATGTCACTGGAATGGGTGCCTCAGCCTCTTTCTGTAATCTGTGAGTGCACTCTCATGTGATTTACAGACCTTGGTGTTGAGTACCAGCTCT
>NW_006297025.1:46182-49934 GCF_000327345.1 Myotis davidii | reverse complement strand
CCCCCTTCCTGGGGATGTGCCTGCAACCAAGGTATATGTCCTGGACCGGAATTGACCCTGGGCCCCTTCAGTCTGCAGGCCGATGCTCTATCCACTAAGCCAAACCGGTCAGGCCCAGCTCTTTTTCTTAAACAGAAGCTTTAACTGCACTGTAATCAGATTCTTAGCGATATATATTCAGGGATGGAATTCACTAGAACTTGACCAAGGTGATAATAATAAAAAAATAGGAGCTAATATTTACTGAGTGCTTATCTCTTTACATGAGTAACCTGATTTAATCCTGAAACCAATATTATGAGGCAGGCACGTAACTACAGTATTTACTGTGTGCCAAACAATGTTTTAAATACTTTACACATGTTAACTTCTTTATTATTCCCTGATAAATATCTAGTGACCCACATCATAGTATAAACCCTGGGTGAGCTGGTTTAGTGTAGAATCACCAAGATCCACAGGCACTGAAGAACTTCTACTGCCTTTTAACTCCAGGAAAAATTTCTCAGAGGAATGCAGAATTTTGAGGGCATTTTCTTGTGTGGATTATTTGGGCAGTACTGTCTGGAGCAGGGATGACAAGACAGGGAATCTATAATAATAAAAACATAATATGCAAATCAACCAAACAGCAGAATGACCGCCTGGATGACCTTCCTGATGACCACGCTATGACACGCACTGGCGCTAGGCCAGCCAAGGTGGGTGCGATGTGATTGGTTGGGGGGCCGCCATCGCCCCACAATTGCCCCGCAAAGGGAGGCCCAGACCACCAGCCAGCAGGGTGATAACCAGGGGGCTCCGGGATCTCCCCAAAAAGGAAGGCCCAGGCCACCCTATGTGGGGCAATCAATTGGGGGGGATCTGTCATCAATCGCCCCACAGAGGGAGACCCAGGCCACTGGTGGGGGGGTGATAAATAGAGGGGGTCCGCAGAACTGGGGAACTGAGGGTGTGTGGCGGAGGACATGGGCAGTGCCAGGCCAAGGCGGGTGTGGGCAGGAGGTGGGGCTGGGAGGCAGCCAGGGCCACAAGGGCCCTGGTAGCTGGGGCTGTGAAGGCCTAACCTTGCATGAATTTCGTGCATCGTGCCTCTAGTATTTTAGAATATCATCCAGGAGAACATTATAACTTGCCTCAAGGGGCCATATAAGATGATACTTATTAAGCACTAGAAGGCCCCTAACTGCAGTCTTCCATTGCCCTCCTTCTTGAGCACAGAGGAAGCTCTGGGTATGTTAGGAATTTAATTTCATGAGTATCCAAGCTCCCATAGGTTAGGGAGTAGCAAGAGCAGATTGCCATTTTCGATTGCAGCAGTGTGGTGACTGCAGTAATTTCAGCTCCGCTCTTAAGATCACCAAGCACGTACAGGTGTCCATATACCAGAGAATGTGCACATCTGCTTAGAGGTTTCATTGCCCTTGGTGCCGCTCCTGTGGCACTCAGCCTATTAAATCATAGAAAGGTGTGGGCAGCTCATCCCTTCCACCAGACCATGAATTTGTCAATAGTAGAGATGAAATTTTGTTTACCTCATACTTCCCATGGTTCCTCAGCTTCTAACATGGTGCCAGGTTCATAGTAATCCTCAATAAATACTTGCTGAATTTATGAATAAAAGAATAAATTAATTTTCCCTAAGGCCAGCCATTGTTACTGCTTAACTATTATTTATATTAAAAACCATACTAACCTCCCTAACCTGCAGAGCATCTGTTCCTTTTCCTAAGGCAAGGATAACAAATAATGAGTGTGGGAGTGCTTATTTAATTCAATAAGAATTTAGTAAGCCTGCTATGAACTTAGATCTGTGTCATCTGCCCTGTCAGAATAGACATGAGCCTATGCAATTAGAAGATTTCAAAGAATTAATATTTAAAGTATATAAGAAATTATAAACCATAATATAACAAACACTCAAGCACCCATAACCCAACTTCAAAATTAAGACATAAGCTTTGAAAGTTGAGGCTTTTTTCTTTTTTTAAATACATTTTTATTGATTTCAGAGAGGGAGAGAGAGAAATATCAATGATGAGAGAGAAACACCGATCGGCTGCCTCCTGCATGCCCCCTACTGGGACTAAGCCTGCAACCCTGGCATGTGCCCTTGACTGGAATCGAACCGGGACCCTTCAGTTCACAGGCTGACGCTCTATCCACTGAGCAAAACCAGCCAGGGCAAGAGGCTTTTTTCTTTTTAAGTTTGTTGTCAAAATTCTTTCGACGGCAAAACCTAACCCAAACTGTTTTTTCTTAAGCAGGAAGGATTATCATCCTCCATTCTCCACTAGATGGCCAATCATTAAAAACAAAATCCTTTGTTCAAAAGGTTTATTAAACAACTTTCCCACAATCATTTTTAGTATTGCCATAATTAATTTTAGCTTTACCATAGTATACTACTATATACTCTTTTCAATATCTTTTAAAGGCTATTTCTTATGACAAATCATACATTTTGCTACAGAAATATTAATAGGTTTGATTACGTGGTGTTATCTCAGACCACACTGGGTATGCTACTTAATGTCTGGTATATACTTACATTACCTTTCTAAAACCCAAACAATTCTAAATTCCAAAACATACATGGTTACAAAGTTTGTAGGTAAGGCATGATGAGTCTGTGGACTACTGGGTCAGAATTTAGGGCTTGGTTACCAAACAGTATTACACAGTGCTCACCAAAGCAAGGAAGCAAAGGAGGGGGCATGGAAACTGGGTACACAACCAGGAGTGTCTGGTACCTCCCCTCATTATTCTCCTCAGCCCCCGTTTTCATATCTCTTCCTTAGGCTCTATGCTTCTTTCAGCCTCTAACTTGCTTAACTCAGTGGCAACTTCATCTTATACAAACTTCTTATGCCAACAATTCTGTATTCTCTTTTGGTTTTGTGATTCCTTTTTTCTTACCTCCATCTTTCTGATGACTGTTGACCCTTGAGTCCTGGATCACCAACTCCAGACGCATTATTCCTTCCCATTAATTTTTGGTGCATCTCTTTCTCTCGGGGCCATTATATTTTTAACCTATATATCTCTTTCTTCCCCATCTTCAAGTTTACTTCTAAAATAGGTATATTTAAGTAAAAAATTAAGCCAATTTAAAGGAAGATATTAAAAAGAGTATATAGTAGTGTACAATGATATTGCTAAAATTCATGATGGCAATACTTAATGATTGTGAGCAATTTCTTTAATAAAACCTTTTTGAACGAAAGAAATTTTAAATGATGGGCCATCTAGTGGTGAATGGAGGATAAGTCCTTCTTGCCTGAGAAAGTACAGTGTTTATTTATTTATTTATTATTTTTATTTATTTACTTACTTACAATATACAAAATAAATCTATTACCAGATTGTAGATACAAATAACCATTTACATGCAATAAACATTAATATTTCAAGAAAAGCAATTTTAAATATAATACTATTATATGCAATAAACATTAATATTGCATCAGCTGATGGGCACTTAAGCCGTTTCCAAATCTTAGCTATTGAAAATTGTGCTTTTATGAACATAGGGGTGCATATATGCTTTCTGATTGGTGTTTCTGATTTCTTGGTATATATTCCTAGAAGTGGGATTACTGAGTCAAATTGAAGTTCCATTTTTAAATTTTTCAGAAAATGCCATACTCTTTTCCACAGTGGCTACAACAGTCTGCATTCCCACCAGCAGTGCACAAGGGTTCCTTTTTCTCCGCATCCTTCTCAGCACTTGTCATCTGTTCACTTGTTGA
>NW_006297025.1:43267-45577 GCF_000327345.1 Myotis davidii | reverse complement strand
ATCAAGTTTTTTTAAAAAAGAAAAAGACAACCTAGTCCTCAGTTGCCAGCCCTTGCCGCGTGCACCTCTGTACCTCTGCACTTCCGCACATCTGAGTCTAAGTGTGCTTTTCTCTTTCCTTCTAGTTGTAGAATTTCCACTCAGCCAGCCTTCCTGTGGTTCTAGAAGATGTCCATTTTGTCTTTTAGTTGTATTTTTGAATTTGTTGTGGGAGGCGGCAATTTCCGGTGTTTACCTATGGTTTTCTCCTGTTGAGGATTTTCGCATCTATGTTCATCAGTAATATTGGCCTGTAATTCTCTTTCTTTGTAGTGTCTTTATCTGGTTTTGGAATTAGGATAATTCTGGCTTCATAAAAAGAGTTTGGAAGTGATTCTTCCTCTTGGATTTTCTGAAATTGTTTGAAGAGTATAGGTGTTAGTTCTTTTTTGAATGTTTGCTAAAACTCCTCTGTGAAGCCATCTGGACCTGGGCTTTTGTTTGGTGGGTGTTTTTTGTATGTCTCCCTCTATCTCTATTTTCAACATCCTGAGTATAGGTTGTTTACCTCCTTTTTAAAGTTTATTCTTAGTTATCTTAATTTTTTTGTAGCAGTGGTAAACAGGATGTTTTTTTTTTTAAGTTTCTCTTTCTGTGAGTTTGTTATTGGTGTATAAAAAATCCATAGACTTCTGGGTGTTAATTTTGTATCCTGTTACATTGCCAAATTCATTTATTAAGTCTAGTAGTTTTTAAATGGAGTTTTGGGGGTTTTCTATGTACAATATCATGTCATCTGTGAATAATGACAGTTTTACTTCTCTTTTTCCCATTTGGATGCTTTTTATTTCTTCTTCTTGTCTGAACACTATGGGTTCAGTTTTGGGAGATTATATTTTTCTAGGAATTTGTCTATTTCATCCACATTGTTCAGCGTTTGGGCATATAGTTGTTCATTGTATTTTCTTACAATCCTTTGTATTTCTGTGGTGTCAGTGGTTAGTTATCCACTTTAGTTTCTGATTTTATTTATTTGGGTCCTCTATCTTTGTTTCTTGATGAGTCTGGGTAATGGTTTAACAATTTTGTTTATCCTTTTAAAGAACCAGCTCTTGGCTTCATTGATTTTTTCATATTTTGTTTAGTCTTTATGCTATTTATTCATGCCTCTAATCTTTATTATTGCCTCCCTTCTACTTACTCTAGGCTTTTCTTGTTGTTCTCTTCCTAGTTCTTTAAGTTGTAGGGTTAAATAGTTTATTGCTGATTTTTCTTTTTCTTTCTTTTTTTTTTTTTTTTGAGGCATGCCTGTAGTGCTATGAACTTCTCTCTCAGGACTGCTTATGCTCTGTCCCGTAGATTTTGGTTTGTTGTGTATTCATTTTCATTTGATTCCAGGAAATTTTTGATTTCTTTCTTGATCTCATTGGTAACCCATTCATTGTTTAATAACATGCTATTTAGCCTCCATGGTTCGAATGTTTTGGGGTGTTTTTACTATATTTGATTTCTAATTTCATTCCACTGTGATCTGAGAAGCTGCTTGATATGATTTCAGTCTTCTTGAACTTGTAGAGACTTGTTTTGTGTCCTAACATGTTGTCTATCTTTGTCAATGATCCATTGTGCACTTGAGAAGAATGTATATTCTGCTGCGTCAGGGTCAAATGTTCTATAAATGCCAATTAAATCCATCTGATTCAGTGTGTACTTTAAAGTCTCTGTTTTATTGTGAAGTCATGGTCTGAAAGATCTATCCAGTGAATTCAGAGGGGTGTTAAAATCTCCTATTATGACTGTATTGTTGTCAATCTCTCTGTTAAAATCTTCTAGAAGTTTGTTATTTTTAATTTATATTTAGGTGCTCTTATATTGTGTGCATATATGTTTACCAAGGTTATATCCTCTTATTGGATCAATCACTTTAGCATTATGTAGTGACCTTTGTAGTCTCTTGTGATGGCCTTCATTGTAAAGTCTATTTTGTTGGATATGAGTATTGTTACTCCAGCTTTTTCTTCCATTTGCATAGAAAATTTTTTTCTATCCCTTCACTCTCTCATCCTGTGTGTGTCTTTTGTTTTGAGGTGGGTCTCTTGTAGACAGCATATAGTTGCCTCATGTTTTTGTATCCATTCAGCTACCCTACACCTTTTGATTGGAACACTTAATCCATTTACATTTAGGGTTCTTATTGAGAGGTACTTATTTATTGCCATTTTAGTTCTGTATGGCTAGGTTTCTATCTCTGTTTCTTCTCCTCAGCAATCCTTTAGCATTTCTTGTAATGCTGGCTTGGTGGTGATGAAATCCTTTAGCCTTTATTTTGTC
>NW_006297025.1:41663-42460 GCF_000327345.1 Myotis davidii | reverse complement strand
GTATTCCTTCCAATGTGTTCTTTATGTGTGTTATGTCATTCTTTATCTCAGGCTGTTCTTTTTTTCATAGTTACTATATATATTTTCAAACTGTTGAGCATTTTTAACATCATTACTCTGAACTCTGTTTCAGATAAATTTCTTATCTCTGCTTCATTTATCTCTTCTTCTGGAGAATTTTCTAGGGTTTTTTTTTTTTAATTTGGGGGTTGTTTCTTTGTCTCCTCATTTTAGTGTTCTATTTGGGTTTGTGACTTTGTATTAGGTAGATCCTCTACACCTCTAAATCTCTAGTGAAGGACAGTGTTAAAGTCTGTTTCTGACTAATTAGATCAGGCATAGACTTAAAGCCTCCAGAAAGCACCTCTGTCTACAGAATAATAGGATTCCAACTTGAATTGTCCCCCAGGCAATTGTCCTCAGGTGTGGTGAGAGTTTTATTGCAATAGGGTGAGGCAGTTGCTTCTGCCTGGAGGCTAATTGTTTTTTTTTCTTTTTTGTTTTTGTTTTTAAATTTTTTTCTTATTGCTTAAAGTATTACAAAGGGTATTACATATGTGTCCATTTTTCCCCCCGCCCTAGACAGTCCCCTAGCCTCCCCTCTCCCCCAGTGTCTTATGTCCATTTGTTATGGTTATATGCAGGCATACAAGTCCTTTGGTTGTTCTCTTACCCCCCTACCTCCTGCCCCCCAACCTTCCCCGGCCTTCCCGCTGCAGTTTGACCATCTGTTTGAGGCAGCTATGCCTCTGTATCTATTATTGTTTTTATTTTTTATTTTAAGAGTATACTTTTAA
>NW_006297025.1:35439-41295 GCF_000327345.1 Myotis davidii | reverse complement strand
TCTGTTGACTAATGAGTTTGCCGACCACTATCTTAAGTGGTCTCAGGGAAAGGTGGTTTTTCCAATAGGGTGTGTTGACTGTCTTCCCCCCAGGTGAGGCAGATGTCTATTTGGGAAAATGCCCTCTGCTTTATGAGGGAATGTCTCAGCCCAGGAAACTTAGGGTGTCTGCCTTCTGGGCTCTATTCCCCGAGTCCCCAGTCCTGGCTTCTGCTCTCACAGCTCCAGTCAACTTCACCCTCCCCCTTGCCAGAGCACAAAGTGGGTGGCTGCACAGAGAATTTAGTGTGTTGGCCCTTTAAGAAGGTGCCTGAATTTTCAGCTGTTACTCTCTGGCTAACAGCACCCCACTGCTTTTCACAACCAGATGTTATGTGTGTACCCTCCTCAGCTTTGGTGCTCTCTGCTGGAGTGCAGGGGGCAGCTTTGGGATTAGATCCCAGAGTTCTCAGTGGCAACCCCCCACAGCTGAGATATCTCTCTGGGACTTCAGTTGCTATCTGTGGGTGCCCAGCCAGCCCTTTCATGCCTCCGCTTCTCCTACAAGTCTCTATGTAGTCTCCACTTTCAGTCCTCGGGTATCAAGGTTCTCTCATGCGAGTTTTCTGTTGATTATTCAGGAAGTTTTTCTGTATTTTACTTGTAATACCAGTTTGTTCCTGGGAGCATGTCCATACAACATCCACTTACTCTGCCACCATTCTGCAGTGTATCTTTATTTTATTTTATTATTTAAAGTATTACAAATAGTAGAACATATGTCTTCTTTTTGTATATTCAAAAGCAAATCCTTCAACCACCCTAACAGGTCCAAAGCACTATCCTATGAAAATCTGTGTACAGCAAAAGGTAAGTCCCAGCTGGAGCATAGCTGGTGCTATCTATAACTATAGAATGTCCTTGTTGAAGGATGACTTCATGGGCAAGTTCAGAAACTTCACAAGTGCTCTTTACAGGCATCACAAGAGCCTTTCCACCAGGGAAATGCAACCGACTGCCTTGTGTCATACCTTTAGTCTGGGAAGACATATTAGGAGAGAAATAGTGTTGTACAAGGGAGAAAATTGCGGTCTGAGAATCAAGTCATTTCTATTGGTAGTCATTTATTCATTCAGTTAACATTTGCTGAGACACCAAATGGCATCTTTAGTCTACTCCAGTCCTGTTAATATACACCTACCTGCATTTTTATAAAAAGAAATATGTCACCTAATCAAGAACTGTATATAGTAAAGCTAGGCACATTCCAGATATAGGGAATTCCAGGGAGTCTTTAAATATGTTCCTTCTCTTGCACTTTTCCTCAAATCATCTAAATTAGACATTTTAACTGGAGTAATAGATATGTAGACTGTCAGATAACCTTTATCAATTATCCCTTGTTGAATTAGTAAAGCCTCTGAGGTTTATAGCTATTCTTTACTAATAAAAATAATGTATGTAAGTAAGTACTTGAAGAGATTTAAAAAGGTCTGCCTTTGCAGTGACCAACAATCTCAGTTTGCCTGGTACTGTCTTGGTTTTAGTACTGAAAGCCATTAATCCCAGAAAACTTCTCAGTCCTGGGCAAAATGTGCAATTGGTCACTCTAGCTCCCTTAGAATCTTCAGAAGATTGATTCTGAGCAAAAGACTCACCATCCAAGCAACACTGAAAAGAATAATCATCTAAGCTGTGTTTGAGTGGTTGCTAAAAGCTATTTACTTAGTACTACCCTCAAAACAACCTTATGAGGCAGATGCTATTATTATCCACACTTTACAGTGAGAATGCTAAGAGGCTAATTCCAATGTAACCCTGATATTTGGGGGTGGGGGGTCAGCAATCTGAATCTGTGGCAGCAAGCCCAGTGTACATTCTTGATAACCTATAATTAAGTCACCGCCTCTTTCCCAGAAACTGGTCTTGCAAGACCTGTTACCTAAATACAGAGGCCATAAACTATCAATAGTGCACAGCCCTGGAAGGGGGGGGGGTTATTAGCACTGGCACCAGGCCAGACCATTAGATATGGTCTCAAGACCCCCAACATCTGGGGCCTTTTTTGCAAAGCCCGAGAAAGGACTGGAAGCATAATCCATATCTGGGGACAAAGACACCAGAAAAATATAAAGGAGAAGCTCCCTGAATGTTACTTTGCTCAGACTTGGAAAATTATTCCACTGAGTCCACTGGCATAATAAAACTGTATAACTTCATTTCTCTAAAGTGTTGCTTGGTTTTTTTCTGGTCTTCTACAACAACAGATGAAGAGATTCAAGCACAGAGAGGCAAATAGAACTTAAAACTTGCCTAAGAAGACTTAGTTAGCAAGTGGCAGAGATAGGATTTTAACCCAGACCAGTGCAGAGCTAAATCCTGCATCCCTAAAGAGTATGCCATACTTCCCTTACTCAGACAGAGCACACAGCCACAGCAGCGTATGGACTGTCAGATTTCACCCTTGATTCCAAGTCACTTAATAATAGAAATATGGAGTTTTTAAGACCTAGATGCTTCCTTAAAACATTTTGGAAACAAACTTTCATGATCTTAGAAGTTTAAACAAAATTTTTAAAGTGTGGTTTTCCATCTATTTTATTCTGAATCACCAGAGTTGCCTACTTAAAAAAAAAAATAATGCAGAAACTTGAGTCCTTACTTGTACACTACTAAGTCAGAATGTCTGGGGTTCCACATTTTAAACAAGAACCAAAATTGTCCCAGGTACATGGTATTTTGAGAACATCTGGGTTTGAAGGTTCTAAAAAGATCAGCCAAGATCCAAGAAACTTACTTTATCCATTTTCTCTATTTTTGTTGTGTTCTTTCACTCTGAAAGGGCAAGGGCTATGCCCTCCATCTTGCCCCGAATTCTCCATTTTTGGGCAGAGCCATGTGCTTGGCAAGGCTTCTTCCTGGAAGCCCAAGCTTCTGCTAGCCACACCAGGACTTCTTTAAACTAACCAATGACAATCAAGGGATGTGCGCACCACAGAGATGACCACATCC
Source organism: Myotis davidii (assembly GCF_000327345.1). NCBI lineage: Eukaryota > Metazoa > Chordata > Mammalia > Chiroptera > Vespertilionidae > Myotis > Myotis davidii. The sequence goes on along the minus strand of NW_006297025.1, from coordinate 38,304 downwards.
TGTGTAACGGGACACCGACTTGCACCTGGCCAATCAGCAGGGCCCACAGTCCCCTCTCCTCCCCTTACTCCACCCCCCTATAAAACTCCTCTTCCCACTGGGCTAGCCTCTCTCTGCCACTTGGCTTGCCGTTGCGTCGGTGAGTGTGGTCGGGGAGCCAAACTAGTTCGAATAAAGACTCTGCTTTTGCATCAGACTCGGCTGGCTCCCTGGTGGGCTTTTGGGGATCCTGAAATCTGGGCATAACATTCACCTAATGTGAACACATCCTAATTCCTGTTATTTTGTCTGGGCTTCTATCTCTACTTTCTTCCTCAGAGGTTCTATTATATTTTCTGCCCAGTACATTATAGGAGGATTTTTGAGACCTAGATCCCACATCCATTCTATAATTATTTTTTGACACTGAACAGATAAGTTCTTTCTGGACCTCAGTTTTCTCATCTGTAAAATGAAACATAATACTTTACCCTCATGTAAAGGCCTTCCCCACTGAATATCTATGTCTACAGCATTATTCTGAAGGTGTGGTATGAGATCCAACAATAACAATCACCCATGGTATTTATTAGAAGACCACACCCATTGACAGATGAATAGATAAAGAAATGTAGGATAGGGCAGTGTAGGAGACTACTGCATGGACATGCTTCCAGGAACAAGCTGTAATTAAAACTGAAATACCGAAAGGCTTCCTGAATAATCAACAGAAAACTCACAGGAAAGAACCCTGATACCCAAGGCCCGAAGGTGGAGACTGCATAGAGACTGGTAGGAGGGGCAGAGGCACAAAAGGGTAGCTGGGCACTCACAGACAGCAACTGAAGTTCCAAAGATAACAGATAGCAATTGAAGTCCCAGAGAGATAGCTAAGCTAGGGAGCGGGGAGGGCTGCCACTGAGAACTCTGGGATCAAATCCCAAAGCTGGACTCCTCAGTAGAGAGCACCAAACTGAGGAGGGTACCCATATAACATCTAGCTGTGAAAAGCAGTGGGGTGCTATCTGCCAGGGAGAGGCAGCTGAAAGTTTGGGCACCCTCTTAAAGGGCCAATGCACGAAAATTCCCTCTGGAGCCACCCACCTTGTGCTCTGGCAGAGAAAGGGTGAAGTTGACTGGAGCTATGTGAGCAGAAGCCAGGACTGGGGACTTGGGGGATAGAGCTATAAGGCAGACACCCAGAGTTTCCTTGGCTGAGTCATTCCCTCATAAAGCAGAGGACATCTTTCCCACATAGACATCTGCCTTGCCTGGGGGGAAGACAGTCAATACACCCTATTGGAAAAAACCTTTCCTTGAGGCCACTTAAGAGATTAAAAATAACAATTAGCCTCCAGGCAGAAGCAACTGCCCCACCCTGTTGAAAAAAACTCTCACCACACCTGAGGACAATTAGCTGGGGGCAATTCAAGTTGGAATCCTATTAGTCTACAGACATTAGTCTGTAGTCTGAAGGCTTTGAATCTTTGCCTGATCCAATTAGTCAGAAACAGCCTTTAACACTGTCGTGCACTAGAGATTCAGAGGTGTAGAGGACCTACCTAATACAAAGTCACAAACCCTAACACAAAAAAAAATGAGACAAAGAACTCATAAATGAAAGAACTAGGAAATTCTCCAGAAGAAGGGATAAATGAAGCAGAGATAAGAAATTTATCTGAAACAGTTCAGAGTAATGATGTTAAAAATGCTCAACAGTATGAAAAATATATAGTAACTATGAAAAAGAGAACAGTACGAGATAAAGAATGACATAGCACACATAAAGAACACATTGGAAGGAATACACAGCAGATTAAGTAAGCAAAGCTGAGGATCGAATCAGTGAATTAGAAGACAGAGTTGAAAATATTACTCAATCAGAGAACCAAAAAGAAAAAAACAATTAAAAAAAGGAAGACAGCTTAAGGGATCTGTGGGACGAAGTGAAGCATAACAAAATTAGAATAGTAGGTGTGTCAGAAGAGGCAGAAAGGGAGAAAGGAATAGAGAAGGTGTTTGAAGAAATAATGGTAGAAAACTTCCCTAACCTGCTAAAAGAAAAAGTCACATAAGAGCAGGAGGCACAGAGAACCTTAAACAGAAAGAACCCAAACAGACCCATGCCTAGACACATCATAATTAAAATGCCCAATATTAAAGACAAAGAGAGAATCTTAAAGGCAGCAAGAGAAAAGAAAACTGTTACTTACAAAGGAGTTCCCATAAGGCTGACACCTGATTTCTCCTCAGAAACTCTACAGGCCAGAAGGGAATGGCATGAAGTACTCAAGGTAATGGAAAGCAAGGATATGAGACCAAGATTACTATATCCAGCAAGGCTATCATTCAAAATAGATGGTCAAATAAAGAGCTGCCCAGACAAAATAAAGGCTAAAGGATTTCATCACCACCAAGCCAGCATTACAAGAAATGCTAAAGGATTGCTGAGGAGAAGAAACAGAGATAGAAACCTAGCCATACAGAACTGAAATGGCAATAAATAAGTACCTCTCAATAATAACCCTAAATGTAAATTCAACAAGAGGATATAACCCTGGTAAACATTTACGCATCCAATAACGGTGCAATATATACATATATATTAAAAAAGAAACATGCAAACTGACCATACCTTTGCTATGCCCCAAGCCACGCCCACCAGCCAATCAGAGTGACTATATGCAAATTAACCCAACCAAGATGGCGGCTGGAAACCACGGAGCTGGAGCAAGCAGGAGGCTTGGTTGCCCCAGTGATGGAGGAAGCCCAGCTTCCTGCCTGCCCTGGCTGGCTGTACCTCCACTCAAAGGCAACAAAGTTTCAATTATAGAAGTTAAATAAATCCCAGATACCTGCTTCCACACAGCCTCCCCTGGGAGCTTG
>NW_006297025.1:28334-34586 GCF_000327345.1 Myotis davidii | reverse complement strand
AAAACAAGAAGGCCAGAGGCACCAATGTGGGATTGAGAAAAAAACGTTATTGTTGTTTTTTTCTCTTACCCAAATTGCCTGAGGGTATGACTGCTCACCTGTTCAATGACTGTCAAGACCCATAAAGAATAATCAGTGAGGAGTTTCCTCAAAAAATGGAACTCCCATTTGACTCAATAATCTCACTTCTAGGAATATATCTCAAGAAATCAGAAACACCAATCAGAAAGGATATATACACTCCTATGTTCATAGCAGCACAATTTACAATATCTAAGTTTTGGAAACAGCCTAAGTGCGCATCAACAGATGAGTGGATTAGAAATCTGTGGTACATCTACACAATGGAATACTACACTGCAGTTAAAAAGAAGGCACTCTTACCATTTGTAACAGCATGAATGGACTTGGAGAGCATCATGCTAAGCGAAATAAGCCAGTTGGAAACAGATAAATATCATATAATCGCACTCATTTGTGGAATATAATGAACAACATAAACTGATGAACAGAAATAGAGCCAGAGGGGGAAAATATATTGGAACATAATAGAAGTAATCCTGTTATTTGCAGATTTTTAATATGTCCTACAACTTTTGTGATAGCATACTATATTAGTACAGTTTTGGTAATATTGTTATACTTAAAATCCTTTCATTCTTGAAATATTAATGTTTATTGCATGTAATATTATATGTAAGGTCATTTTTCTTGAATAATTGGTGTTTATTGCATGTAACATTATCATATTTAAAATCATTTTTCTTGAGATAAAAAAGTAATGTAGTATATACATATAGTGGAATATTATTCATCCTTTAAAAGAATGAAAACCCTGCCACATCTACAACATGGATGAATCTTTCAGCCATTAAGCTAACTGAAATGAGCCAGTAGCAAAATGACATATGTATGATTATACTCAGATGAAGTATCTAATTATAATCAGATGAAGCATCTAATATAGTGAAAATCATAAAAATAAAAGATAGAAAGGTGGTGGTCTAGGGCTGAGTAAAGAGAGGAGGGGAAATTAATGTTTAATGGGTATAGAATTTCAGTTTTGCATGCTGGAAAAGTTTTTGAGATCTGTTGCACAATAATCTATATCCTATATAATAAAAGGCTAATATGCATATTAACCAAATGGTGGCATGACTGTTTGCTATGACACACACTGACCACCAGGGGACAGACGCTCAATGCACAGGATTGAGCTGCCTCCTGTCTGGATCAGGCCTGCGGGGATTGGGTGAAACTGGCTAACCAACATCCCCTGAGGGGTCCCAGATTGCGAGAGGGTGCAGGCCAGGCTGGAGGACCCACCAGTGCATGAATCTGTGCACTGGGCCTCTAGTCTATATATATAAAAGCCTAAGTGACCATTATGACCGAACGACCAGAAGAGCTGGAACGACTGGTCAACCAGTTGATATGATGCACACTGACCACTAGGGGGTAGACACTTAATGCAGGAGCTGCCCCCCTGGTGGTCAGTGCACTCCCACAGCCAACATCCTGCGGCCAGCCAACCACCTGCAGTCCATCCCCCTAGGGGGCAAGCCCCCATCTGCCCCTGGTGCTAAACCATTTGTAGATGACCTGCTTCTGGGTTGAGGTTTCGTACATAGCAGAGCAGCTCCTTCACTGCAATCTATTGAAAGTCAGCCCTCGACACAAGGTTTTGTCTTGCTCCCATCCTCTCCCTTCCCTGGGGGCTGCCTGTCCACCATGGTGGCAGTGCAGTGGCAAGGGAAGGGGGGTGGTGGCAGGGAACCGTGTGGTGGCAGGGCAGTGTCAACGTCTGGCATCTTTTCCTTCCACTCCCGGCCCAGCATCCATGGCCTCCTCTCCTGACCCTGTTGGAGCCTTCAGGGCCTGGCCTGGGACGGGGAACCAGGGGTGGGTGGCAGCGGACACAGTGCCTTTCCCAGGGGGCTGAGGGCCAGCTCCCTCCTTGGAGCTGGCAGCCAACCTCCTGCAGTTCCCCTGCCCCCGACCCCCTTCCTGTGCACAAATTCTTGCACCAGGCCTCTAGTGTGAATATAATTAGCTCTACTGAGCTATACACACAGAAATGGTTAAAATGAGCCCAGCCGGCATGGCTCCGTGGTTGAGCATCCATCTATGAACCAGGAGGTCAGGGCACATGCCCAGGTTATGGGCCCCATCCCAAGTAGGGACATGCAGGGGGCAGCCAATCAATTATTCTCTCTGATCATTGTTGTTTCTATCTCTCTCTCCCTCTTCTTTCTTCTCTCAAATAAATAAAAATTTTTTTAAATGGTTGAGATGATAAATTTAATGCTATGTACTTTTAACCACAATAAATAAAAAAAGAAAAACACAGTTCTGAGCCTTACCCCAGAGCTGTTGAACCAAAATATCAAGCGTCAGAGCTGTGAGTATGCAATAGTTCCCTGTGTGATTTTTATCTCCTCAACTTTGAGAACCACTGACAAAAATGTATAGTAAATACCCTCTTCACAGCTATAAATTTAATATCATGATCTTAGTTTCCCTTTTTCCCCCCAGAATATTTATGTGCACGTTCGCTTGATGCCAGCTAGTGTGCTTAAAGAATATAAATTCATTTTATTATTAGCCAAAGCAGAAAAAAATCCAAAAGGCATCTGTACTCCAAAAGAAGGTCATCCAGTCCATTTCCAAACCAAACATAGATGACTTTGAATCCAGCATGGTTTTGGATTACCCATGACTGATTTTCTCCATTAGAGTGAGTAATTGAAAGTTGGCTATGTGTATGCTTACAGATATTATTTTAAATTGTTCACATTAGATAAATCTCAGTCTCTGGTGCTGTCTATAAGAAATAGTGTTAAGAATATCAATGAGAACTGTCTTTAGAATGAAATTTTATAGTTTTAAAAACACTATGAAGATGACTGTTTTTATTGTCATTAATTAGGGAGCTGCTGAGAAGGGGCTTGCCTTATTATTCAAGGTCAGTGTCAGGCAAAGGATAAGAACATTACCTCACATTTACGGGACACTTACCATGTGCTGGGCACTGGGATCAATTATTTCCATGGATGAGTTCATTCAATATTTACCCGAGGCCTATAGATATATGTCATTATGACATTCTTTGTTTAAATGGAGGCTCAGAGGGCTTCAGTAATTTGCTGAAGATGACACAGCATGTGAGACATAGAGCAGGCTTGAAACGTAGGGTGTTCTGTCTCTAGAGCCCATCATTATAACCATGATATGATGACACTGCTAGTACACAGTCTTCCTCTTCTCATACTCCCTAACTATTGGTAGTTTCTGCCCCAGACAAATAGTACTGTCAGACAAGGGGCATTAGATAAGGAGCTTTAGTTGGCTGGTTAGAAGTTAACTTTTCACCTTATCTGTAATGCCTGGACTTTGTTCCTAAGACAAGTACACCTTGAAGGCCAGACCTGGTACTTCTGTCCTTGTCTTGTTACCTGGCCTGTTCTATGCCTCATTTCTTAAAGCTAGAAGCCTGTCTTTCTCCTGCCAGTCTTTCCCTGATTCTCTAATTTCATCCTGTCTTGGATGTTCCTGCTCGCTTGATTGGACATTCCTAGATTCCTTGTTGCTGTGCCATTCATGGGGTGGGTGCCTTGTTGCCTCAACTGAAGTTCTTTGATGCTGACTTCATGGACTCTGAAAATTAAAGTACCATTGGAATCACAGCCCACAAAAGTAGGCTACGACCTATGTGCTAAACTTAAACAGGGTAGCTGACTGAAAAACTAAAATAATTAGTACACAGAGTCTCCTAACATAACAGACAAACTGTTCAGGATGCAATTGAATATCACCTCTCATGTCAAGAACCAAGAAAACTATAGCTTGAATTAGAAAGGTAATTAACTGAAGGAAACACTGAGATTAATCAGATGTTTGGATATTCCATGTCTGTATGACACATTGGTTTCTACAGTATTCAAGGTTGGGAAGTTCAAGATCAAGGCAAATTCCATGTATGGTGAAATTCTGTTTCTTCACTGATAGCTGTGTTCACACCATAACTTCTCATGCTGGAAGGAGAATGGGGTCTATTTGAGGTTTCCTTTTTTTTCTTTTCAAAATTTATTTTTAATTGAATTTATTGGGCTGACATTGATAAATAAATTATATAGGTTTCAGGTGTACAATTATATAATACATCATCTGTATATTGTATTTTGTGTTCTCCACCCCAAGTCAAGTCTCCTTCCTTCACCACTTTATCCCCACTCTACCTTCTCCTACCTCACCTGAACCCCATTCCCTTTGGGAATCTGTTTTATCCATACTGTTGTCTGTCTATGAGTGTGTTTTTTCTTTGCTTAATCCCTTCCTTCACCTTTTTCATCCCCCCTTGTCTTCTTCCCTCAGACAGCCATCAGTCTGTTTTCTATATCCATGAGTCTGTTTCTACTTTGATCCTTAGTTTATCTTGTTTATTATATTCCACATATAAGTAAAATTCTATGGTATTTGTCTTTCTCTGACTGACTTATTTCACTTAGCATAATACTCTCCAGGTCCATCCATATTGTGGCAAAAGGTAAGATTTCTTTTTCAATTTATTATTATTAAAAGATATATTTTTGTTGCTTTTAAAAAATGTATCTTTATTGTTGAAAGTATTACAGATGTTTCCCTTTTTTTCCCATTGACCCCTCCATCCCCAACCCAGTCCTCCTAGGTTTTCATCACACTGTTGTCTGTGTCCAAGGGTTGTGCATATATGTATATAGGTTCCGCAGTAAATCTCTCCCCATCACCCACCTATCACCGCCTTCCCTCTGAGATTCGTCCGTCTGTTCCATGCTTCTATGTCTCTGGATCTATTTTGTTCATTAGATCCCACATATGAGTGAGATAATGTGATGCTTATCTTTCTCTGACTGGCTTACTTTGCTTAGCATAATACTCACCAGGTCCATCCTTGTTGTCTCAAAGGGTAAGAAATTCTTATTTTTTATAGCTGCATAATGTTCCATGGTATAAATGTACCACAGCTGTTTTATTCACTCATCTACTGATGGGCACTTGGGCTGTTTGACTGGTGTTTCGAGTTTTTTAGGGTATCTTCCTAGAAGTGGAATCCCTTGGTCATAAGGCAGTTCCATTTTTAATATTTTGAGGAAACTCCATAGTGCTTTTCACAGTGGCTGCACCAATCGGCATTTCCACCAGCAGTGCATGAGGGTATCTGTCTCTCCTCATCCTTGCCAACACTTGTTGCTTGTTGATTTATTGGTGAAAGACATTTTGACAGGTGTTAGGTGATATCTCATTGTAGATTTTATTTGCATTTTTCTGATCATTAGTGACATTGAGCATCTTTTCAGATGTCTATTGGCCATCTGTATGTCCTCTTTGGAGAAGTGTGTATTCATGTCCTTTGTCCATTTTTTAATTAGATTGTAGGATTGTTTTTTGGGGTTTTTTTTTGGTATTGAGTTGTATTAGTTTTTTATAAACTTTTCATATTAACCCCTTATCAGATGTATTAATGGTGAATAACTTCTCTCATTCAGTTGGTTGTGTTTTTATTTTGTTGATGGTTTCTTTTGCTGTGCAAAACTTTTTAGTTTTATGTAGTCCCATTTGTTTGTTATTTGTTTCCCTTGCCCAAGGAGATATATCCGAAAAAAATGTTGCAATGAGAGATGTTTAAGATTTTACTGCCTATGTTTTCTACTAGGAGTTTTATGTTTTCACGTCTAACATGAAAATCTTTAAAATATTTTGAGTTTATTCTTGTGTATTGTGTGGGGATGAGGGGTTTGAGGATGAGGACAGGAGCAGCCACTGGACGCAGGCTATTCTCCAAGGCTGCTGAGCATCACTGCAGGGGCCAACTTAACGGGAGCCACAGCCATCAGACAAGTAGAAGTAAAGGGCATCTAAATTGGAGACGAGGTAGTCAAACTGTCACTATTCACAGATGACATGATATTGTATATGGAAAACCCTAAGGACTCCACCAAAAAACTAACTAGATTTAATAAATATAGCAGGATACAAAATTAAGACCCAGAAATCATTGGCATCTACACTAATAAAAGAGAAGCATGGTAACTGGCAAACGACCGCTACCTTTTCATTGACTAATCAGGCCAAATATGCAAATTAACTGCCAACTAAGATGGCGGTTAATTTGCATATGTAGGCACAATGCAGGGAGGCGAAAGGGAAAGCAGGAAGAAGCCCCCTACCACTGACAGTGATCGGAAATCCAGGGGGAGCTAAGAGGGGGGGCAG
>NW_006297025.1:27416-27779 GCF_000327345.1 Myotis davidii | reverse complement strand
ATGCCGGAGGCCTCAGGCCTGGGCAAGGGGCCGGTCCGGTGATCAGCGATCCAAGGGTGATGAGGGTCAACTACTCTGGCCGTGGCATCAGGCCTGGATGGGGGGCAGAGCCAGCAATTGGAGGGGGCTGGGGGTCCCCTGCCCAGGCCTGACACTTCTGACGGAGGCCTCAGTCCTGGGCAAGGGGCCAATCTGGTGATCGGCAATTGGAGGGTGATGAGGGTTAACTCCTCTGGCCGAGGCATCAGGCCTGGGCGGGGGGCGGAGCCAGCAATCAGAGGGGGCTGGAGGTCCCCTGCCCAGGCCTGATGCCTGGGCCAGAGGCATCAGGCCTGTCTGTGCCCATTGTTTAGAAGGTCAGCG
>NW_006297025.1:14435-27055 GCF_000327345.1 Myotis davidii | reverse complement strand
GGCCGATCCTGCGATTGGAGGGTGATGGGGGTCAACGCCTGAGGGCTCCCAGTATGTGAGAGGGGGCAGGCTGGGCTGAGGGACACCCCCCCACACACACCCAGTGCACGAATTTCGTGCACCGGGCCCCTAGTTTTTAAATAATAATCATGAACGCTCAGAAAGGGGACTTAAAAGAAAATAATTCCATTTACAACTGAAACAAAAAATTAAGATGCTTAGGAATAAACTTAACCAAGGGCGTAAAAGACCTACAGTATACTTGGAAAACTATAGAACATTGAAAAAAGAAATAGTAGAAGTTATAAACTAGTGGAAGAATATACCGGGTTCAAGGATTGGTAGAATCAACATAATTAAAATTTCCATATTACCCAATGCAATCTATAGATTCAAAGCAATTCCTATTAAAATACCAACCTTTGTCATTTTAATTATGATGTGTCTTGGTGTGGGCCTCTTTGGTTCATCTTTTTTTTGGATTCTCTGCTTCCTGGAATTTTGTGTCTATTAGTAGGTATCCTGTGGAACCCAGTGGCACAGTTTCCCTGATCCTCTGATCTGGGTGCTCCAGGAATGTCCCTTATGGGGGTTATGTAGGCCCTTTTGTTGTGATTGAGTCTTGATTGGTTTTGGTTCATTTGTGTTTGGGTGTGATCTTTAAGAAGACTGACTATGAGGATTGACCTCAACCACAGTGTATGAGCTTCTGTGTAGGTGCTGAACACTCAAAGTGGAATTTGTCTCAGTAGGGGCTTATGACTGAAGAGATTTCCCTTTGGATGTGCCACTTGTGAAGCTAATTGGATCCTGCTCTAATGCTGTCTGAAGCTGACCACTCGGTGTTTTGGTACTGGGGCCTCTTGGGAGGAAACCTGATGTAGAGCAATGTCAGACATTGCCTGTGACTGGCCCTGGGCAACCTGTTAGGTGGTACAATGTGATCTACAGTTTTTGACTGCCTCTGATGGGCCTGACTGTACATGGAAAGAACTAATCTATGCACCAAGGCTGCCTATTACCAGCACCAGGCCTGGGGGAAGTTCAGTAAAAGTCCAAAATTACCCCAAGATTCACCTCCACCTGAAAGGAGTCTGTTAGGTTCAATCACTGAAATAGCCTATGGAATTATTTGAATTGCATGAGGTTTGTTCTCAGTGAGTCATCAGGTAGGGGTGAGTGGTGTTCACCAGACTGATACAGGTTCAAACTTGGTTCCAGTGCTGGGCCTGAGGCCACTCAAAAAATGTTCCAGGTTATATCAAATCTAGCTGCCACCCACAGGGCGCTTGCATACTTTTTGGTGGGGCGGGGTCTCAGGGAGTCATCAGGGTGAGGCCAGCAGAGTTTATCAGGTCAAAACAGATCAAGAGTTGGCTGTATGAAGGGAGGGCTCCGCATGGTCAAGCATGCAGGGGGAAAATGGCCCTGTCCTAAAGCAACCCAACTCAGTCTATTCCAGATTCTGCAAGGAACCCAATCTCAGCAGGACAGGGCTGCCAGGAGTTAAAAGGGTGAGGCTAGTAGGTCTCCTGTGAGGGATCCATCAGCCCCCAGAACCACGTAACTCAATCTTTCCTGGATTCTGCCTAGACCTCGGCAGGTTGGAATCACCAGGATTTGGGAGGGGGGAGCCTCTGTGTGCCTAGAGAGTTGAGCTAGTGGATCGTCTGTGAGGGACTGGCACCAGTCAGCTTCATGGGAAAGTGGAGGGAATGGCCCCCATCCCAAAGCCATACAATTCAGCCACTGACAATCCCTGAGTCTGCCTAGACCTCTACACCTCTGGCCTCTGCAGGTCGTGAGCTCTGTAGGATAGGGGTAACAGGAAGCACAGAGGGTGGGGATATTGCATTTCCCTAGGATGATTCCACATGGAGGGAAGTGTTCCACCCAAGAAAAATGGTGTTTGTAATGTGGAAGAAGGACTCAGCACAGATATTGTGGTGACTGTCCCTGCAGTTCTCTCCTCAGAGCCACAGACCCCAGTCTTTCCTCACACAGCTCTTGTCCACTCTGACCTCCTCCTGCTGGAGCCCAGGGTGGTTGCAAACTAAATTTTGTGAACTGGCCTTTTAAGAAGGTGTCTGTTTCTCTAGCAGACTCCAGTCTCTCCCTGGTGGACAGAATCCCCACTGATTTTCAGAGCTAGTTATTATATCAACATCTCTTCCTGGTTCTGATGATCTGGTCTTGGCTTGGTGTTGAGGCCATTTGGCTTGGTGTTGAGACCATTTGCTTCTAAGGAGGGACACCCTAATGCTGAGGTATCTCTCAGGAATCTCAGCCACCACCCATAAGAGCGGGATCAGTCCCTTTCACGTCTCTGCCCTTCCTTCTAGTCTCAATGTGTCTTCTTCTGTAAATCCTTGGTTATAAGACTTCTTCAGCTAATCTTCTATTGATTATTCAAGTTGACTGCTCTATATTTTTGTTGTAATTCCAGTTTGGTTTTGGAAGGAGGGGAGTGTAACATCCACCTATTCTGCTGCCATCTTGGATCTCCTATCTACGACAAGGATTTTAAAACAATAATCATAAAAATGCTTCAACAATGCAAATTATACTAAAATAAATAAAAAGTAGAAATTTGCAGCCAAGAAACAGAGGTTACAAAAAGAGCCAAATGGAAATAATAGGCCTGAAAAATACAAAACAGAAATGGAAAACTCACTGGATAGACTCAATTGTAGAGTGGAAATGACAGGATAGGATTAGTGAAATTGAGGACAGATCAATAGACTTTGCCCATTCTGTATAACAGAGAGAATAGACTGAATAAAATAAGTCTTAATATTGATCTATGGGACAATAACAAAAGATCCAGCATTTGTATTATCAGAACTCCAGAAGGGTAAGATAAGGGAGTAGAGCTGAAAGAGTATTTGAAAAAAATAATGTCTGAAAACTTCCAACATTGGGCAAAAGACAAAAAGCAGCCAGAGAAAAACAATGCATTACTTATAGAGAATGTCAATTCAAATTATATCAGATTTCTCATCTTAAACCATGAAGACAGGATGAAGTAACACATTTTTCAAGTTCTGAGAGTAAAGAACTGTTAACTACAAATTCTATATTTTCAAAAATATCCTGCAAGAATGAAGGAGAAATGAAAGAAACAAAGGATAACCAAAAGAATGTCTCACTAGCAGACTTTCTTTTAAATAATGATTAAAGGAAGTTCTTTAAACAAAAAAATTATAAAAAAAGAAATCTTGCAAAATCAGGAAAGAATGATTAAACTGAGGCACATCCATACCAGGGAATGCAACTCAGCAGTCTCTGTTCATCAGTCTATGTTGTTCTCTATATTCCACAAATGAGTGAGATCATGTGTTATTTATCTTTCTCTGACTGGCTTATTTCACTTAGCATAATGATCTCCAGTCCCATCCATGCTGTTGCAAATGGCAATAATTCCTTCTTTTTTACCACAGTGTAGCATTCCATTGTGTAGATGTACCACAGTTTTTTAATCCACTCATCTGTTGATGGACACTTAGGCTATTTCCAAATCTTAGCTATGGTGAATTGTGCTGCTACGAACATAGGGGTGCATATATCCTTTCTGATTGGTGTTTCTGGCTTTTTGTGAGCAACTCAGCAATTTAAAGAAACAAATTATGGATACATAAAAGTGGTTCAACTCTCCTGGCCTGGGCTGAGTTTTAGGTTCTGCCTTAGCTTCTCTAGGATGGAGTGAGCTAATGGCAGAGTGTTGAGCTTTTAATGGGTATGGTCCTGGAGCTCAAAGGGGGGAGTTAATCACTAATAGGTCTAATTTCCACACTAGGAAATTGGCTTTGACTGGCATCAACTTCCTGGAGGTAGGCCTAAAGGTGGTTGTCATGATGCCTGGATTCTTCTTGGGCAAGATGACAGATTAGGCTTTGATTTTGAAGGTGTATGTTCTGGCTATATTGGATTCACCAAGATTTTGGTGTAAGGGAGTAAGTTTTTGGAACCTGGGATGCCATAACTGGTCATCAGGCATATAGTCTTCCTTTTTGAGATGACTTATTAGCGTTAGCTTGGTGAAAAATAGAATGTGAATCATTGGGATCATTTTTGAAAAACCTAAGAATTCCATGACAACTTAGCCTAAAAACCTCCAAGCCTAGGACCTTGCTTGGCATTACTCTTGTCATTTAAACAATCCCACTTTGTGCAGTTAGTCATTTTACCCCCAAATGGCCCAGAAGTGGCACTGTCAGAGTTTTTCCAGATTGATTTGAGGCCAGATTGGGTGACATGCACCAAAATATTGCCTAGGTGGATCACTACTACCCTCTTCAGTATTCATACAAAGATCCCTTCATTGTTCACTATGTTAATTAGGATAACTCTTGGTTGCTGTAACAAAGGAATCCAAAAATAGTTCAATGGCTTAAAAATTTATCTCTCTTAAATAACAATGACAGAGAGTCATTCAAATTTACAGAGCCACTCTGTCCCAGGTGCTCATTCAGGGACCTATGGTCAATCTATTTTATTTCTCCATAACTCCTTGAGCATTGAATTTAACAGCATAGTTGCAGCCAGATCAGATGCACCTGTGTGCATCAGCTCATGGGAGGGTCAAGGCTACAGAAAAGCACGTGGCAAATTTTTACAGGCTAGGGCTGGAAGTAACATACATAATTTCCAATCATATTCCAGTGGTGAAAATAATCATAGCACTACTCTAATTACATAGTGTTTTAGGACTAAAAAAAGGAATTCCTAGCCTGGCAGCTATGTCCCAGCTACAGTTCTATTATTATAGAGGAAGAGGAGAATAGTTTAGATGGGCTGTATGCCACATGCAATTACGAGTATACTCTGACCAAGATGCAACATTTACCTTCTTTGTTCTCCCTGATTTATGTCTCAGAAGTCATTAACTCAAATGTATGTAGGAGCCAGGCAAGTAAAATAGTGAAACAGCCTTGACTAGCCAGAGAGCATGTGACCTATATCAAAGTTGTTCCTGCTTGGCTCTAGCCAATTGTTGTCATTTAGGGTTTTTAGGTTTAGGGACACTGGCACTCTACTAGAGACATACACTGGTGGTGTCCACCCATGCAAAAGTGGGAAGTGGGTTTCAGTCAGATGTGCACAAGAGATGCTGAAATAAGGCTTGGTACATGATATGTCCCTAAGCTCCTGAGTGTACCCATGGTATAAGAAAAGATCTAGACATTTTCTGTTCCAATACCTCCCACAAACACCCCTGAGCTATTCTTATAGGACAAGTGAATTTTCAGAAACGGAAATGAAACAAAGGTTGAGTACATGCAGACTGTATGGTCTATCGTATAGGGCTGATAGTTGCCTATATGGTATCTTTAGAAATTAAAAATCTCAAGCAATGTGGAGATTTCTAAATTAGGATTAGAAAAAGATGGTCCTTTGGGGTAGAAAAATTAGAAGAAGATGCCAATATCCAGACGGACGCAGCCCTTTGCAGGGCAAACAACTTAGTGAAAAAAAGAACGAACTGAATTTTAGTCCCACACCACGTTGACCTGGAACCTTTATGCTAGTCATAAACCCCGCTGCCCTGCTGCCATATCCAGTAGAACTTTAACTATTCTGCCTGCTGTTGTTGCTGCCTGTGAACACCAGGGGGCAGCCAACTACATAAATTGTATCTACTCTTGGGTCTCCAAGGGAGAATCTGATGTGCTCTGGAGATGTCGGGCAGCCTTCACATTCAGGTAAAATCTGTTAGCTCCCAGAGGCTACCGGGCTCAGCTGATTGGGGAAATTCATTGCACATTGATCTCTTTGAGACTTTGAAAAATTGGGCTACCAGTTTGTTTCCACCCTACCCGTGGCACCTATTGCTTAAGTAAGCAAAACAAATACAGTTTCCTGCAGGTGGAGCCGTGAAGTGTTTTTTTTTCAAGCAGTTTGGGAATCTGAAAAATTCTAGCATAGTACACATTATTCCAGCATAATTTCAATGTATTCTTGTTTGCAAAAAGAGTCCTGCTGTATTAATGCCTTTCTGCCAGCTAAGAGATAAGGAAAATTATTTAGACAGTATTTCCTTAGGACTATTAAAACAGTATTGCCAGCCCTAACCGATTTGGCTCAGTGGATAGAGTGATGGCCTGCGGACTCAAGGGTCCCAGGTTCGATTCTGGTCAAGGGCATATACCTCGGTTGCGGGCACATCCCCAGTGGGGAGTGTGCAGGAGGTACCTAGTTGATGTTTCTCTTTCATCAATGTTTCTAACTCTCTATCCCTCTCCCTTCATCTCTAAAAAATCAAGTCTCTCTCATCATTGATGTTTCTATCTCCCTCTCCCTCTCTCTTTCTCGCTAAATATATACACATATATACATATGTATATATATATGCATATATACATATACATATACATATACATATACATATACATATACATATACATATATATATATAATTTAAAACAGCATTGCCAGTTATAATTGTATCTGAGCAACCTGTGTCGTGGGTTCCCTTGTTAATCTCTTAGGTGGCAGCACCAATGGTGATGATGGGACAGGTCAAGTTGATTGTGAGAAGAGTTCTACAACCTCCTTGCCTGGCATTGAAGCACAGGGCAGAGTACAGTTGCCCTTGTGTCTGTGGGTTTTGCACCTGTGGATTCAACCAACTGCAATAAAAACAGTATTTTCGATCCACAGTTGGGAGTCTGTGAATGCGAAGGGCTGACTTTGGGTATACAGTCTTTGACACCGTTTTCTGTAAGGGACTGGAACATCTGTGGATTTGGGTATTTTGGGGGCTCTCTGGTGTCTCCAGCCTTAGGGAATAGGGCAGCTCAGTCCAAGGGAATGGGCAGAAGCCGAGTGTGTGATACTATGGGGGAACTAACAGAATTTGAGAGCACTTGCTGAGACCCAAATGGAGGAATATGGCTAAAATGGTCCTGGAAGCAGGAGATAAAGGAAAACATCAGGAACCTAAGTATTGAGTCAATCAGGGCTGACAGAACCAAGGTGCATGGAAACAAGCTTGCTTCAGTGGAGCTGAAGGAGGCTAATCAAGAGCACTGGCATCCAATGCCTCCAGCTGGGTTGTTATGTTTGTATTTTCAGAACAGAGCAAGCCTAGTTAATGAGGCTAAGATGTGGAAAATAACAGTAAGGCAGGCTTTCAATACTTCTCCTCTAGGCTATAATAGGCACTGTTCATGCTGTGTAGAGAGAATAGAGGACTTGCCCTGCCTTGTGTCCTGGCAAGGTGTTCTACATGTTCTCTAAGGATAAATGCACTTTGTTGGACAGCCTGGCACCCTGAATAGTTTTTATTAGAAACATGTGTTATGAGCTTAAAACCATTAACACACAAAAGGAATTTTTGCAGCGAAGTCTCGCTGTGAAGTTTCTGATGAGGCCTGGCTTTCCAACAGATGGCAATAGCTGCTGGTTATATTTCTTCATTCTGGGACAAGTCTAGTGACAGCTTTAGGGAAATTGAGGGGATGAGGGTTGTGGTCTGAAAAATGGGAAGGACAGCAGATTTCCTCATGCTTCATATTTTCTTACAGTGTCATGGTATATCTGAGGCACAGCTATCATTGAGAGTTTCTTTTCTCCATTGGGTGTGTGGAAAAATCATAGAGGGACCAAAGAGGCAGACAGGAACTTTAGCTTCCCTTCCAAAGAATCTTGTGCAAAAGAGTGATCACTCTGTAGAAATGTAGCTACCAGGATTGCTTGTGATGTGGGTTTCTTTTCTGTGGTATGTGAAAACACTGTCTTTATTTCCTTTTAACTGAAAATGGTTTATCTCAATATGAGCTCATCTTCCTTCCCATTTCCAAGTAGGCCCTCCTCAAGTCTTACTTCCTTATAAAATTTTCCACCCAGTAGCTGCCACACTTTATTTTGGGAAAAGGAGTAACCAAGACCATTATTGGCTCAAACCTTAAACTACCTCAAAACTTAATTGCTCTCCTTGTCAGGGACTCACAGCTGCCTGAGGTCCCTTCTCCCCAGGCCAGTCAGTAATGTAACCAGGTCCTGTGTGTCTGCAACTGATGGGAACCCTTGAAGAGGGGCTTGCATGGAACTTGGTTCCTCTTTCCACTGAAGAAAACCCAGACAAGTCTTAGTCACTCACTGATAACATAAGTAAGAAGCAGAAGTGGTATTTGAATACAGGATCTTTTGACTGCAAATCTAGCCCTTGTTCTAAGACATTGAAGAGCATTATTAACAATAGAAACTCAATTAATGTTCATTGAGAGGCAGTATATATAACACAGTGGTTAAGATTCAAGCTTTTGACAACTGGCTTGTTTTTATTTTGTATGTCTGGTAAAATATACCATTCAGTGGCATTAGGCATATTTGCACTCCTGTGCAATCATTTGCAGAATTTTTTCATCAACTCTGACAAAAACTGTACTGACAACTGGTTTTAAATTCAGGTTCTTCCACTAAGTAGCTGTGCAAATTTGCACAAATTTCTTAGAGGACTTCAATTTCCACATTTATAACATAATAATAATAAGTGCACCTGCTTCACAGGACTGTGTGTGTATACATAATACATTGTGATATTAATTATCTTCAGTCCGCAGGCTGACGCTCTATCCACTGAGCCAAACCAGCTAGGCCCTAGCTGCTAGGGCAATTAACATTAATTATTTCTATCAATTGATTGGACAATTGATTGTTTACTTCATATTTATTGAGTTCTTACTCTGTGTTAAGCACTGTGCTTGAGCTACTAAGTGACAGGGCTTACATTTCTTTTTTGTCATTAAAAAAAACCTTTGTTTACATTGCACTCCCACCCATATTAAGGGAAAAACTAAAAAATGAAATAATAAATCCCAATAAGAGCCCCTCAAGACTTCATAAGCTATTAATATAGAGCTGGTAATTAATACAGTAAAGGCAGAATTTTCAGGCTTGTATAAAAAATTCCTATAACTTAGGTAGATGTTTTTCTCACCCATTACACATCTTTGCACCACAGTTGTGCTACTCTGAAATTTTTACCCACTGTACAAAAACAAAAGCAAGAGACCATGAAAAAAATTATATATGTTCTTCATGGCCTGAGAGCACAAACAATTTTGAGTAATAAAAGGGTAACTATGAGAGCCTGACATTTTTTGTATCTCACTTCTTCTGCTTAGCTATTTAAAAGTCAGTAAGATCTGTGTGTGTGTGTGTGTGTGTGTGTGTGCTTTATTGATGAGAGAGAGAGAGAGAGAGAGATTTTGTTTTTCCATTTATGAATGCATTCATTGGTTGATTGTTGTGTGTGCCATGGCCAGGTATTGAACCCACAATTTTGGCATATTGGGACAACACTCTAACCAACTGAGCTATCCAGCAAGGGCTGAAGTCAGTAAGATCTTAATAGCAGAGGTCTTCTCTGTGTGACCTCTTCTTTCCTCACTAATCCTACTAATTTTTTCTCTTCTTCCTGAGCATCTTCCATGAACAGCATTGCAAATTGGTTAAAAAATAATAAGTAAAACAAAGAAGAAAAAGAAAGCAAATTTTACAAGGGTTTTATAATTATTATTATTTGTCATATTATGTAATTAACTTCTTGTAATTAATTATTTACCAATGTAGTCACTGTTCAATTTCATTGGCTAGCAGGTGGTTCATGATGAATAGGCCCCCTGGGAGCTTGGTGCTTTCAGGGGTGCTGTTGGCAGAGCTGGAACTTGTGCTCATTTTGGCAATAGTGCTGGCTGTGGGACTCAGATCCTTCTAACTAATTTCACTGGCTGGGGACACCACGAAGAGCAGCAAGATATGACACCACAAACAAGGATATACACCCAATGAGCAGGCCAGAGGGCAGGGGGGAGGAGGCATAATCTGCTATGATACCAGCTACATCTAGATTACAAACTTTATCAAAGGTGATGAAACCTACATTTTCATTGGCATCAGAGACACAGAGGCACTATCCTCTTCCATCAACAGGTCAACACCACACACATCCATCCCCAGAATATTAGACATCTGGATAACTGGCTGCTTCCCTTGTTCACTCAATTTGCACATCATCCCCACACCACCTAATGAGCAGTTGCTTTACATCCTCCTGTCTGTTGAACAACATACCATAGTGCCAACCGCACGGCCTCCCACAACAATGACATGTACACCCCTTCCATGAGACTTTAGCATACTTCTGGAACAAGTATGGAGCCACATGGATAATAAAAGGGCTTAGATCAGTCAAATGGTGCTTATCTCGAGTTAAGAAAATAGCTTTGCCTCTATGACCCCGTGTATTCTTTATTTTCTATTTATTTAATTTTTTTGCTGCAAAAAACTTTATTGTTTCCATTTGGTCCAATGCATGGGAGAAGGCTCCAGGGTGGTTAAAAGAATGGTTAGTGGTTTTGGGGAGAGGCTCAGGCTAAAACTAGACACCAGGGAAATGCAGAGGGGCCCCTCAAAGGCCTCTGGGCTTCAAAGGTTGCTTGTCATGCTTGAGGGTGAGCCTTTTGAAGAGATACTCGCTGAGCCCAACCAGGGGGCTTGCCAGCCTGTGAAGATTAGTCAGGTGTTGCCCATCTACTTGATGAGTTTCACCTCCTCATCCAGGAAGTGGTTCTCCAGGAAGTCACAGAAAGAAGGGCCTGTGCGGGTAGAACACAGGGAATCCAGGCCCAAAAGGGCCTAGTTCAGGTTCCTCTCTAAGGCCATGGCAGCTTCCATGGCATCCTGAGTTTTGCCCCTCATCTTGGAAAGGCTTCAGCACATCCTAGAAGAGAATGCAGCCATCACGCTGGCTTTGCAACTTTCAGACACGCTCAGCGCCCTTGCGCCTCTTCTCTGCCAACTTGTGGAAGAAATGGCCCATGCACTCCAGAGCCACATCGCTGCAATCGAAAGAGAAGCTCAGAGAGAGGTTAAGTGTAGGAGGCCCACAGATGTAGGTTGGCCAGGCAGTTGAGGGCAGCCTCCGCCTTGGTGGAATTATTCTGGCAAATTTGGGTGTTCATAGTTGTCGGCAATAAGGAGTTAAGGTTAAAACACACACACACACACACACACACACACACACACACACACACACACAACAGATTTGGCTGGTCTGCAATGCTGATGTTGGCTGAGGTGGTTCCAAAGGTGGTGACTAGAAAAAGAGGTTGGACGGTGGTTGGAGGCTGGAAAAGGGGGTGTCCCTGGGTTTGTTCTGTCCAAACATTGTTGAAGCAAGAGACAGATTGGGGGAGGGCACTGCCTGACCCCATGTATTCTTTACTATTAATGGTACCTCCAGTACTTCTGCTTCATCAATAATTTCACAGAAAAATTTTCATGACCACTATAAGAGAAAGTATCTGGGATAGGAACACCATGGCCAACCAAACCTTAAAATGTCCAGAACGTATTAACACAGTTCATGATGGCTTGAGATCAATTCATCAACCAGCATTTCATCTTCTCTAGATGGTACAAAACAGTGATGTCACTATTACTTTGCAACTAAGGGGTTGGTACTCTCAGTACCACTTAGGGGTGAGCAGGAATTAATTCTCCATTGATCCACAGACCCAGGTTTCCTTGTTCAGTTATCAGCACCACCTCATCCATCAACATGGCCCTAAAATCCAGTATCTCCTCACAGCACTTGGCCTTTAATGTTCATAAGATCTCTTGAGGGATAGTCTTCCCTGATTGATTTAACAATCTGTCAAAAATCATACCTTTGCAGCCATAGCGCTACACATCTTGATCTGCTTGTTCTTCCTTTACCTGGAAGATTTCTTCCTGAATGTAAACTATTTGATTGCAGGAGCTAGCAAAAGCAAGTCCAAAATCTGAGAGCAGGGGTCTTCAGGTGAAACATCTTTCAATAGGGCTAAGATTTTAAACTCAGGTTGGTTTGAGCTCAGGGCTTCCATTTATATTGATTATACTGTGAGGATTAAATAAGGTAAGAAAAGTTAGGTGCCTACCACATAGCATTCTCTTAAAAAGTGTTAGCTATTTTATTGTTATCATTACTGTTATCAAATTGAGTTTCAAACTCATGCTTCCTTAGCCTCTCTGGTGATGATAGATTGCTCTCTTCTGCTACAAAGGAATGTTCCCAACTTAACAATAAATTTTCCTCCACACTTAAATAGAAAAAAAGAGGCTGGGAGTCTCTTTGATGTATGTAGGACTAGCTACATATGGCTGCCACCTAGGAACTGCCACCCTAGCTGCATAGCTGGATATCCATTTCTCCTGACGACCAAGATCAACAGTAATTGATATAAATGTGAGGAGTCTGGCAGAAGGCTGACCAGGACTCCTTTTGATATTCACAGGGTGAATATCTACATTTTATTACATGCTGCTGATTCAATGGCCTAAAGCAAACTCCCCCAAGACCTGGCAATCTTACTGTTTGCTAAACATTACCATTGATATGTCTGTTTGCATTCCTAAAGGCAATTGTGTATTCTAGCTAATAAAAGCAGCTGGGAAAGGAGTAACAGGGAGAACTCGACTTCTTTAGTTGAGTTATTCTCTGGTTCCCCTGGTAGTTGTAAAAATTAATATTCCGTCTTGTGTGTATCATTTGTGCGTCAGCCCTCCCAAGTCTTTGAACACGCGAAAGCCACGCTGGCCGTGGACTCTCACACATTTCTTTTTTTTTTTCT
>NW_006297025.1:3631-14214 GCF_000327345.1 Myotis davidii | reverse complement strand
GAACATAGGGGTGCATATATCCTTTCTGATTGGTGTTTGTGGTTTCTTAGGATATATTCCTAAGAGTGGGATCACAGGGTCAAATGGGAGTTCCATTTGTAGCTTTTTGAGGAAACTCCATACTGTCTTCCATAGTGGCTGCACCAGTCTGCATTCCCACCAGCAGTGCACAAGTGTTCCTTTTTCTCCACATCCTCTCCAGCACTTGTCGTTTGTTGATTTGTTGATGATAGCCAGTCTGACAGGTGTCTCACACATTTCTATCTCAATTTCTCCCTCCTGGCAAGCCCAGGGCAAGAGTGACAAAGACCAACTTCCAGAAGGTGAAGAGGAATGAAGGAAAAAACCCTTTTTAACCATTGCTTTCCACAGCTACTCTCAACTCCCCACCACTCCACCCCCCACCGAAACCACCCAACCCCTCCCCAAAGTATCAGTGTCAGCTCCAATTGACAACTGAAGTTTTCCCACCACACTTTCTTATTATTTCAGTGTCAGTCTCTTGGGCTGGCCAGGGGTGGAGAGGAGAAAGCGGAAGAGGGGCAGAATTGGAGGAAATGGGGGCAGCTCTTGCTCATTTCTCAGCCCTAACCCAGAGCTTCTCCTCCAAGTGCACGAGCGTATTCTATATCCCAGAGTCCTTTTTCAAAAAACTTGCAACCTTCAACCTGCTGGATTCTACATCTTAACACCCTTAGTGTGCCTTACTTGAACTAGAGGAGTCATTGTCCAAACAGGGGGTGGGAGGAAGAGGTTGTTTTTGTTCCTGCTGCCAAGGATAGTCTGGGGTTTTCAAGTTACATATCTGGATTCTCCCCTAATACTCTGCAATATTTGCCATTTCCTAGCACATTTCACATCTTCCAATTTCCATGCCTTTGTTTCTGCTGTTCCAT
Organism: Myotis davidii; assembly: GCF_000327345.1. Lineage (NCBI taxonomy): Eukaryota > Metazoa > Chordata > Mammalia > Chiroptera > Vespertilionidae > Myotis > Myotis davidii. Next base: position 13,318 of record NW_006297025.1, on the reverse strand, counting down.
CTCCTTGAAACACCCTACCCCTTTAACTTTCACCATTCATGTCAAATTCCACTGCTGTCTGTTTTTTAAAAATATTTTTTTATTGATTTCAGAGAAGAAGGGAGAGGGAAAGAAACTTAGAAACATCACTGATGAGAGAGAAAGGGAGAGAGATAGAGAGTTAGAAACATTGATGAGAGAGAATCATTGATCAGCTGTCTCCTGCACATCCCCCCACTGGGAATAGAGCTCACACTGGGAATCAAACTGTGACCTCCTGGTCGATGCTCATCCACTGACTCACACTGGCCAGGCTCCACTGCTTTCTTAAAGCCTTCCATGGTTTCTCCTTCCCAAATGTGGTATCTTCCTCTTTTTGATCTTGACTATTCTCCATCTGCACCACTCCAACTGGCACTTCAAATAGTCTGTCTCTCATTGTCACTCATGCTAATGTCTTATCTCCCCTTACATAGGAGATACTTGGTAAACACTTGCTCTTAATTGAAAGCATTTTCCAAAGAAACATAGGTAAATTTTGATTACTTTATGGATTTGGAGGGATGACCCTGGGGGATCAACTACTATGTGAAACAGTGCTTGTGTTTATAGAATAATGCAGGCAAGCTATAAACAATGGATTTCAACATGCACATGGTGTTTATAAATTGGGGGTGGCCTAGATTGATAGCAGGAAAGGCATGCAGCAAGTGGTCAACTACAAGTTGAATCTTCTGCCAGCAGAGGTCAGCATCAGTAGCATCCAAGCCGAAACAACCATGAACCCACTTTCCTTTTTACTGTGTGGCAGTCCTGACAGTGTAGAAGACGGGATTCTCTGGCAACCTGCAACAGAGGCTCCTTATTAGCTATGTTGAAATTCAGGGTTGAGCTGAGAAGTGGCTACAGAAAGAAAAGGGCAAGACTAACCCCCTGCCCCACCATCATCACTACCATCGCCATCACCACTACCACCGTATACATTAAATTCCCTTCCATTGGCTCTAAGTCACTACTGGCATATTCTTGCACTCCATAATGCCTGCTGGGGCTCTCTCTCCTCCTGGCGATTTTCCTGTTATTCTCATTGTAGGTTTCATGAGTAATGGCCTTTGGCTTCCAGTAAACCTCCTCACCCAGTTTCCAGTGACTGCCTACACCTGGCCCCCACCTGCACCTGGTCCCACTTATTACTCTGACTGATCTTTACAAGAGACAAAAATATCTTGCTCCCCCTACTTTGCCCTGCTGATGCCATTTTGGCCTCAGCCCTTCTGCTAGCAGATGTAATAATAAATTTATAACTCTCTACCCCTTTTGGCCTCATGCGTTCCTCCTTCAGCAACCTTAACAATTACAACTCTTTACATTTTGATATTATAGTATGTATTATCCTAAATAACAAAGAGGTGATATGCAAATTAACCCTCACGCCCTCACAAGATGGATGCCTACAACCAAGCCAGCAGGGGGGTTAGTGAGGGACGACCAAACAACTGAATAAGCAGGCTGTGTGGGGCGACCAGGTTGGCAGGGGGGCAGTTAGGGGCTATCAGGCCAGCAGGGGGAGGGCAGTTAGGGGTGACTAGGCAGGCAGGCAGGTGAGCAATTAGGAGCCAGCATTCCAGGATTGTGAGAGGAATGTCTGACTGCCGGTTTAGGCCCTATCCCTGGAATTGGGCCTAAACTGGCAGTCGGACATCCCCCAAGGGGTCCCAGATTGGAGAGGGTGGAGGCTGGGCTGAGGGGACCCCTCCCACACACGAATTTCATGCACCGAGCCTCTAGTAATGATATAAAATGAAGAAATGGCATAACTTATGGTAATTATAGTTTTTAACTCATTTTGCCCTAAGATCCTACTTTTGGTTGGATTTTCAAAGGCTTTACAACTGATAGGAAATTTAAAGGATTTGTAGTCTAATACTTGTGGAGTTTTCTTTAAAAATATTTAAATTAAATATTTTCAGCATATGAAAAATATAAATATTATAACCAATATTCACATACCCACCACCCAGATACAGACACAGCACTGTTTATACAGGTATGCTCACACTGCGAACATTTATTGAACTGTACTCTTTTATTTTTACACATTATATTTCAATAACATTTACCAAAAAACTGATAGATACAAGTGTAGCTTTTGTGTATTTTCCTAATCTTATCCTCCTATTTGTAGAGGTCCTGAATGTAGAGATTCTCATTCCTAAGCAAGTTTTTGCACATTTAATAAATACATATGCATCTATAAACAACATATGGTAGTTTTTTTTGCATCTTTTTAAACTTCATATGAATAATGATCTGACTATATCCTTCTTCAATTGGTTTTGCTCCTCACTGTTTTGTGTATTATTATAGTCACTAGGAATGCATTAGAAAAGAAATAGTTGTGAGATGTTTATCTGCATTTATATATGTCATTGATTGTCTTCTGCTCTTTGGGATTATCTACTTAAAACTTGATTATGTGATTCGATTTGGAGAAATCACTCAACTTGAAACCTCTAGAAAACAGCCTCCGCTCCCCCTTTCAGGCCCCTAGTCTTCATCAAAGGCTACTATTCATTCAAGGCTTAAACATATTCAATGAGCAATTTCAAACATCTCTAAAATGTAAAGTTCTGCAGAAAGGTATTAGCATGCATATGAAAATGTTATATAAGCAACTCTGTTTTTTTTTTCTGAAATGTTAGTGAGTTATCTTGAAATTTACACCTGTTAAATTCTGCATCTTGATATTTTTTAAACCTCCATCCTCAAACAAGGGCATATGAAGGCAAATGGAAACAAGTTAAGAAAACATTTTTTCATACAAATCTTGATCTTATTTTTCTATTAAGACCTGAGAGGAAAAAACCCTCAGATAATATTCCCTCTCCCATTCTCCTCAACACTTGTATCATTTGTTTTATCCAAATAATTGATTAACAAGATCAAATAAGGTTATCATACAATTTATCTGTCATTTCCCAGATAAGATATAATGGACTCATACTGTTCTTCTTAGAATTTTTTTTTTTTAGTTTAGAACCACGTAAATGTTACAAAATATAAATTTTATCTAAAGGTTGAAAAAGTCTAGTCATTTTTTAAGAGTGTCTCATTTTTCAAAGAAGAAATCCTCAATTTATAACTCTGCAAGGTTGGGCATTTCACTTGTCACTAGAAAACTCACTAGAGTTTTCTTTCTTTCAATACCCCCATCTATTGCAATCTTATGGAATTGCCACTAAAGGCATATGGCTTTGTTTCTGCAACTCCTGGGGTGGGGGTCAGAGGGTGGGGTGGGAGGTGCAAATCTAAGTCAAATGATCCACACATTCTTGGCAACAGCCACTTCTTTTTATAATTTAAATGGGCAAGTTTTTACTTTTCCTGAAGAGCAATTAAGGAAATAGCAAAGCACTAAAATAGTAATAGATTTGTGGGTAGGCCCTTCAGTGGGAAAGAAAAGAACAAATATTTCATCCCTATAGTCAACAAATAGTTATTGAGTTCATACTGTTTGCTGATAATTGTCCTAGTTGCTGAGAGAATAGCAGTGAGCAAGACCAACAAGGCCTCTTTCCTTGCAGTTAATGGTCTAGTGTGGAGCCACAGATGGCAAAAAAAGTAAACTAATAAAATAAACATGACTTTAGACATTGGTAAGGGCTATGAGAAATCAAAATAGGGTAAAGGTGATGAAGAATGGCAATGGTGGTGTGATTATTTTGGATGGAGTGTCAGGGAAAGGCTCTCAAAGGAGGTCACATTTGAGCAGTGTCCTGAATAGGAGTGAGTCCACTGACAAAAACATGGAGTTGCTATATGACTAAGCAATGTAACATCTATATATACCCAAAATAAATAAAAACAGGCCCACACAAAAACTCATACATGGATGTTCACAACAGCATTATTCACAATAGCCAAAAAGGGGTGTTGCAGTGGAAATTTTTTTTCTTCTAACCTTCTAGTATCTTTGGCTGGTCTAATAATCAAATTATCATAAGACAGTTTAGGAATAAGGAAGCAAATTTAATTATCTATGTACAGGGGCCTCATAAGAATTTGAGACCTATAAGTGTTCAGGTAATTGAGGCTTATATGTCACCCTGAGCTAGGAGAAGGTTGCCTGATTCTGAACTTTAAAAGGGTGGAAGACAATTTAGGAAATGCAAAAAGCAAATGTTAGAAAAGCAAATATTTTCCATGCCATGCAGAGAAAATGGGACACAGAGAATAATTTTATTTCTAAGTCCTGCCAGCTCCTCCACAGCCCACCACATCAAATACATATTCTGTGTAGTTATCTCTGGTGATAGTCTCTTCCTAGACCAGGCCTTCTATAGAAATTCCTTTAGGCAGTTAAGAGGGAGGTAAAACAAACAAGCAAACAAACAAACAAAAAAAACCACCAAAACACTTTTCCTGAGTTTTTGGCCTTGATCGTCTTTAGCTCAAAATACTCCACATGCCAAAGTAACACATTCTGGGGAGACTTCTTTTGAACCTCTTTAGTGGTAACAGCTCAAAGGCCCATCAAATGATGAATGGATAAACAAAAAGTGGTATATTGATATAATGGAATAATATTCAACCATAAAAAATGTTGAATCACTTCTATTACAGGAGTGAACTTCAAAACCATTATTTTAATAGAAAGAAGCCAATTACAAAAGGCCACATTTTGTATTATTCTGTTTATATAAAATTTCTAGAATAGGCTTATATATAGAGAGAGACAGTGGCTTGTTGGTTGTTTAAGGCTGAGGAGGAGATGGCAGGTGTGAGGGGATAATAGCTAAAGGGTATACAGTTTCTTTTGGGGGTAATAAAATGGTGTAAAATGAGGTAGTGGTGATGATTGTATAGCTATATGAATTGTGGACAAAAGAAACATCCAAACCTGTAGGGAATTTTTATAAAAGTTTATTTGAATCAACCTTGTACCATATGCTGGCAAGCAAGATATCAAATGCTCTGAAGAATAACAGTTTTGTGTCTTTTGTGCATTTGCAATTAAAGAGGGTACATAAAGAAGATTGGAGAAAGCAAGGTGGGGACTAGATTACAGAATAGTTAACAAGACTGTGTTCTCTTAAGGGTTAATATCCCCTTTGAGGGGTTTAATTTGTAATATTTCAAAGGTGTGTTAACCTAGATGAACAAGAACAATGAACAGCGCTGGCCTAAAACTTTCACTAAAGAAGTTACAGGCCTGGAGCTTGACTACTCACCACGACCTGCCCAGTTAGGAATTTATATTCAGATCTCCCTGTTAGGTTACTTTCCGTCTAACCCCTTTGTTCATCCACAGACTATACTACAAACCATGGAATTGTCCACTTTAAAATGGGTGAATTTTATTGTATGTGAATTATAGCTCATTTTTTAAAAAAAAATTGCTTCATGGATGTGTGAGAAATAATACTTTCTTACTCATTTCAAAATAATAGTAAAACATTTTAAAAGAAGAAAAAAGGAGTGAGTGAGTCAACCACATGCTTTGTAAGGAAAAAGGGTTTCAGGCAAATATGTAGAATCTAATGAACAAAATAAACTCATGAACAAAATATATCCAAAGACACAGAAGCATGGAACAGACTGACGATCTCAGAAGAAAGGTGGGGGTGGGAGTTTTTTAACCAGGGAATTTATATGCATATAAGCATAGCTCATGGACACAGATAATAGTGTGGTGAAGGCCTGGGAGTGGAGGATGCGGGGTGGAGGGGTAAATGGAGGGGGAAAAGGGGAACATCTGTAATACTTTGAACAATAAAGATAAACTTTAAAAAAATGGCAAGTGCAGAGGCCCGAGGGTGGGGAAAGCTTGGCTTGTTTAAGGAACAGAAAAAACACCCCGTGATACGGTTTCTGTTGAGCAAATGAGGAATAGAATGATGAGAGATATGGTAGAGAAATAGTAGAGACCAGATAGTATGGGTTTTTAAGGCTGTTTTAGTGAATTTGGGGTTCTTTCTAAACACAATGAGAAGGCATTGCAGGGTTTTAAAGATGGGAATTATATGATCTGTGTGTAATTTTGCAAAGATTTCTTTGACTGCCAGGTAAAGAATAGTTTGTTGAATGGGATTAGAGTAGAAGCAGAGAGACTATTTATAAAGCTACTTCAGAAATCCAAGCAAAAGTTGATAGTGGCCTGTACTAAGGTGATAACAGAGAAGATGGAGAGAAGTGGGTGGATTCAGAACATATTTTGAAGGTAGAACTATCAGGACACACTGCTGTAGGGAGTATAGGTTGTGAAGAAAAGAGAGAAATAAGATATAACTTTTAAATTTTCAGTCTAAATTACAAATAAATAATTGTCCTTGTTTCAGATCTCTCTAGACATCTTTTGGGCTATGTGAAACCATAGGACTCTGTGTAGTTCTAACTCACAAAAAGCTATGTGTAGATCTGTCCTTTTTTGCTATATTTCATTTTCAAATAATCCAACCCCCAGCTGTGTGATAATAACAATGAATAATCTTTTAACCTTAATTTTATGCTTCATTGTTATTATGTTATTACTTCCTCCCACTGTTTTCTCTTACCTCCTACTTACAATCTTAGACTTCCACACATAAACTTTCCATGAAGATTACCGCCTGACAATTTTTATTTGCCAGTGAGGTCAACTCACGGTTCCAAAGAACTACAGGAGGCCACATTTTTTTCCGAGTAGTTGCCCATGGATCTTTGAATTGTCTCTGGTTTTCAATTACTTGTGCTAGTCTTCTTTCCATCAACATAGCTAATTGAGTTGGCTCTAAGTCTCTGGAAAAAAAAACGGCTTTATAATGAAGACTGAAGGAATGGAGTATTTATTTCATACAACACAGCTAAAAAGCTCTATAGGAGAAACTTAATAAGGTCAAGATAATGCATTTTTTCTCTTGCATTCTAGTTTTATAAAAAGTTTTGTTTCTAAAATTGTTTTTTTAAATTAATGAAGATTCCTAAGTACAGTAGATTTCTCACTAAGAACTCAAGTAATTGGTATTACTTAAGTTTCAATTTTATTAGCTACACAGAATCATGCAATTCTCATTAGCTTTTCCTTCAAGCATGATTTCTGCTGTGTTCCTGTTTTAATAAACAGCACTGCCATTCAAAAACTCAATGGAATCAGAAACATTTTCATCTCTCTCATTTAATCCGTTACTAATTCTTGTCATCTACCACTTAAATAAATATCCCATTCATGTACCCAGTTGTCTATTTATATTCATCCCCATTATCTTGGTTTTGGCTCAAGTCTCTTTTTATTTCACCTAGAATATTGCAATATTTTTCTGACAAGTCCTCTTTCTATTACTTGTTTTCCTTTCCAAACCATCCATCCTGCTACTGCCACAGTGATTTTTCTAAATGTAAATCTGATTTTTAAACTTCTACCTAAAAGCTTTCAATGGCTTCCTATAGGCTGTTGGGTAAAATCCAAACCCCAGAGCACAGCATACATGACACTTCATTGTTTGTCCTCTGTTCACTTTTCCAACATCACTTCCAATTCTTTCCCTGTGCTCTAGGTATCCTGAGTTACTTACTGGACCCCTACATATGTTATGAGTTTCATGCCTCATTGACTTTGTACATGTTGTTCCTCTGCCCAGAATAATGTTTCCTTATTCATCTCCCACCCCATCCCCAGCATACGTCTATTCTTCTTCAAAATCCAGCTCAAATGTCTCCTCTATGAAACTTTCTGAGATCCATCCCATGGCCCTGATAGAAAGTAGGCATTTAATGAATGCTGATGAATGGATAAATGCATTGAATGGATAAAAGGTAGTTCATGGGGCCAAGGGTGAAAGGGTCAGGACTAGGACTCCAGAGCATTGAAGCATGTGAGAAGCTGAACCAGAGAGCTTGAATTATGGATGTGAAAGGAAGGAAAGTTGCAGAGAACAAAGGAAAGAACAAAGGAAGGTTTGTGGTATTCCTGGTTCAGGGTGATTTCCATATACAGTTAGCCCTACATATTTGTGGGTTTCACATATGCAGACCCAACCAACAGGGGATCGAAAATATTAAAAAACATATATTACATTGTTTTCAACATGTACTATGTAGTTAGGCCTACATGCTTGCATCTGTCCAGAACATGTACAGACCTTTTTTCCTATTATTTTCTAAAACATACAGTATAAAAAGTATTTAAATGGTATTTACATCACATTAGGGATTATAAATAATCTAGAGATTGTTTAAAATATACAGAAAGGTATGTGCAGGTTATATGCAAATCCTATGCCATTTATATAAGGAAGTTGAGCATCTGTGGATTTGGGTATCTGAGGGGATCCTGGAACCAATCTCCCATGAATACTGAAGGATGACTGTGCTCAATTAATTCTTTCACAAAAAGTGAAACACGATAACTACTGAGCTGAAACTGCCCAGAAAGGAAAGGCACTGACATAGAAAGGAGAAAGAAGTTAAGGTCATATTGAGTTACACATTGTTTCTGTTGCTGTTGTTGTTACAAATGCACATATGTTTTCACATAGCCCAAAAGAAATACACACCACAAGCATCCCTGCATCTGTTTATTTTTCTACTATCTCCTCTTCCTGCTAACCTAATCTGGAAAGATTACTTTTCACCAGAGGAACTTTGGAAAGAATTTTAAAAGTCCCCGAGAGTCTATAGTTTCCATTACAACTTTTACAAATTTAACTTTGCCCAGCCAGTGTGGCTAAGTGTTTAAGTGTTGACCTACAAACGAGGAAATCATGGTTCAATTCCGGGTCGGGGCGCACGCCTGAGTTGTGGGTTCAATTCCCAGTTTGGGGCATGCAGGAGGCAGCTGGTTGAAGATTCTCCCTCATCATTGATGTTTCTATCTATATCTCCTTCTCTCTTCCTCTCTGAAATCAATAAAAATATATTTTAAAAAATTTATTGTTGAAAGTATTACAGATGCTCTCCTTTTTCCCCCATTGACCCCCTCTATGCCCATTCCCACACCCTCCCCAGGCCTTTACTGTACTACTATTGTCTGTCCGTGGCTTACGCACATACTAGTATGCATGTAAGTTCTTTGGTTAAACTCTTTCCACCCAAACCCTTCCCCTCTGAAATTCATCTGTCTGTTGAATGCTTCAATGTCTCTGGATCTATTTTGTTCATAAGTTTATTTTGTTCATTAGATTCCACATATAAATGAGATAATGTGATACTTGTCTTTCTTTGACTGGCTTATTTTGCTTAGCATAATACTCTTCAGGTCCTTCCATGCTGTCTCAAAGGGTAAGAGATCCTTCTTTTTTTTAGAGCTGCATAGTATTCCATTGTATAAATGTGCCACATTAAAAAAAATCTTTTTGTAAAGAGTAGTACAGATGTGCCCTCCTATTTTACCCCCATTGCCCCTTTCCACCCAGATCCTTCCCCACCCCAGGCCGTCACCACCCTATTATCTGTGTCTATGGGTAATATCCTATACTAGAGGCCCGGTGCATGAACTCATGCACCAGTGGGGTCACTTGGCCTGGCCTGTGAGATTGGACCAAAATCAACTCTCTGACATCCCCTGAGGGGTCCCATATTGCAAGAGGGCACAGGCTACGCTGAGGGACCCCACTGGTAAACGATCGGTGCCGGGGAGGGATGTGGGAGATTGGCCAGCTGGGGAGGGACCGCAGGAGGGCTCCATGGTGTGTCCAGCCCATCTCACTCAGTCTCAATTGTCCAGACCCCAGC
>NW_006297025.1:0-2403 GCF_000327345.1 Myotis davidii | reverse complement strand
TCCGCCACCCGCCCCCCCCAAGTGCACAAATTTTTGTGCACTGGGCCTCTAGTAGGATAATAAAAGAGTAATATGCAAATCGACAAAACAGCAGAACAACTGGTCACTATGATGTGCACTGATCACTGGGGGGTGGGGCGGGGTAGACACTCAACACAGGAGCTGCCACCTGGTGGTCACTGCTCTCCCACAGGGGGAGCGCTGCTCAGCAAGAAGCCCTGAGCCAGGCTCATGGCTGGCAAGCGCAGTGGCAGTGGTGGGAGCCTCTTCCGCCTTCAAGGAGGAGTGAGCCCGGCTTATGGCTGATGAGTACAGTGGTGGTGGCAGGAACTTCTCCCGCTTCCACTGCAGGTGGGCGGTAAGAAGCAAGGGTGAGAGCCCCAGACTATGAGAACAATGTCTGACTGGACATCCCCCGAGGGGTCCCAGACTGCAAGAGGGCACAGGCCAGTCTGAGGGATCCCCCACAAGTGCACGAATCTCGAGCACCTGGCCTCTAGCATACATATAAGTTTTTGTTAATCTCTTCCCACCCCTTTCCCTCAGAGATTTATCAGTCTGTTTCATGTTTCTATGCCTCTGGACCTATTTTATTCATTGGTTTATTTTGTTCATTGGATCCATTGTTTGTTTATTTTTAGATTCAATTATTGATAGATATGTATTTATTGTCACTTCATTGTTAATATTTTTTATCTTTTTTCTTCTTCTTAAAGAAGACCTTTTAACATTTCATGCAATACTGGTTTGATGGTGATGAGTTCCTTTAGCTTTTCTGTGTCTGTGAAGTTCTTTATCTGACCTTCAATTCTAAATGATAGCTTTGCTGGATAGAGTAATCTTGGCTGCAGGCCCTTGCTTTTCATGACTTTTAATATTTCTTGCCATTCCCTTCTGGCCTGCATAGTTTCTTTTGAGAAATCAGCTAGTCATATGGGTAGTCATATGGGTACTCCCTTGTAGGTAACTAACTGTTTTTCTCTTGCTCTGTTAAGATTATCTCTTTGTCTTTAACCTGTGGCATTTTAATTATGTTATGTCTTGGTATGGACTTCTTTGGGCTCCTCTTGTTTGGTACTCTGTGCTCTTCCTGGACTTTATGTCTATTTCTTTCACCATGTAAGGGAAGTTGTCTTATTATTTTTTCAAATAGGTTTACAATTTCTTGCTCCCTCTCTTCTCCTTCTGGTACCCCCATGACGAGAATGTTGGTGTGCTTGAAGTTGTCTCAGAGGCTCCTTATACTATCTTCATAATTTTGGACTCCTTTTTCTTTTTGCTGTTCAGATTTTGTGTTTTTTGCTTCCTCATATTCCAAATAGCTGATTTGATTCTCAACATCCTCTACTCTACTTTTGATTCCCTACAAATTACTCCTCATTTCAGTGAGGGTATCCTTCATTTATGTCTTCCTTTTTTATGTCGTTCATGTTCTCAATAAGTTCCTTGAAGTTCTTACTAAATTTCTTGAGCATCCTTATAATCATTGTTTTGAACTCTGTACTTGGTAGTTTGCTTGCTTCCATTTCATTTAGTTCTTTTTTCTGGAGATTTCTTCACTTCTTTCATTTGCAATATGTTTCTTCATCTCCTCATTTTGGCTGCTTCCTTGTGTTTGTTTCTACATATTAGGTAGAGCTTTTATGTCTCCTGGAATTGGTAAAGTGGCCTTGTATAGTAGGTATCCTATGGAACCCAGTGGCTTAGCCTCCCCAGGCACCTGAGCTCACTCTAGGTGAGCCACTCTGTGAGCTGTGTGCATTATCTTATTGTAGTTGAGCCTTGATTGCTGTTGACATCACTGAGAGGGATTGATCCCCCAGGCTGATTATCTATGCGGACCAAATGCAACTACAATGGAAGAGCTGCTGTGCAAGAGGCGCCCCTATGGAGCAGGTCTTGCTTCAGTGGGCCTATGGTGCTCCCTGAGTCTTCCCCTTGAGTGTTGTTGCTCTTGGTTGTAGAATTATAATCTGTGGTGGTCTGAAGCTGAACACTGGGTGGACTGGCTCTGGGGCCTCCTAAAAGGTGCAAAGTCGGCTACTGCCTGTGCACTGCCTAGGGCTACCCAGAATGAGCTACAGAGGGATCTACAGATGGCTGTAACTTGTGCGGGCCTAGGACCGTGGTCAGCAAACTGTGGCTCGCAAGCCACATGTGGCCCTTTGGCACTTTGAGTGTGGCTCTTCCTAAGCCTTAGGGGTACCCTAATTAAGTTCATAACAATGTACCTACCTATATAGTTTAAGTTTAAAAAATTTGGCTCTCAAAAGAAATTTCAATCGTTGTACTGTTGATATTTGGCTCTGTTGACTAATGAGTTTGCCATCCACCGGCCTAGGAGGTGCCCAGGGAGGCTAGGCTGTGAACAAGGCAGGTTGCTGCTAGTGCCAGGCCTGGGGC
>NW_006297024.1:0-525 GCF_000327345.1 Myotis davidii | reverse complement strand
TATTCGCAACATAGTTGCTTAGCGTTGCAGCTGGAGGGAGACAGAGCCAGGGGCAGGCCAGGCCTCACAGTCAGAACCCCGGGGCCAGGGGTGCCGGCTGGCCTGCGCCCAGTGATCGAATAGCAATCGGAGGGAGAGAGAGCTGCATTACCATAGGAGAACCTGGGCACAGGCAAGGTGGCACCCCAGGCCTGTGTGCCGCCTTGCCTGCGCCCCGTGATTGCCATCAGCACTGAGGCTGCTTCCCCTCCCTTGGACTGGCTCCCTTAGTAGTCCTGCAGGTTGAATCTGAAGAGGATAGGCCAGGCACCAAAAGACCAGCGCTGCCAGCACTTGAATGTGAGCAGACTGAAGGAAAAAAGACCCTGAAGGCCTGTCCGAGGCGGGTTTGCGTTTAAAACCAAGTGGGGTGGTCCGGAGCTGCAGGCACTGACAACCATGGCACTGTGGCTGCTTCCACGCCCTAGACACTCCACAAGGTCACTTAGCCCGCCCTGCTCCAGATGAAGTGTGCTCACTGCACAC
>NW_006297023.1:73194-73657 GCF_000327345.1 Myotis davidii | reverse complement strand
AAACCATGACCCATATATTTGCTGTCTACAAGAAACCGACCTCAGAATAAGGGACTCACACCAAAAGAAAGTGAAGAGATGGAAAAATACCTTTCAGGGAAATGGAAATGAAAAGAGAGCTGGGGTAGCAATACTTATATCGGATAAAAAAGGCCTCAAAGTGAAGGCCATAACAAGAGATAAGGAAAGACACTTCATAATACTAAAGGGATCAATACAACAAGAAGATATAAACCTGATAAACATATATACACCCAATGAAGGATCACCCAAATACATAAAAAATCTCCTGGAAGATGTCAAGGGAGAGATTGACAACAATACAATCGTAGTAGGGGAATTTAATACACTACTGACATCACTGGATAAATCCTATCGACAAAAAATCAGCAAAGAAACAGCAATCCTAAATGACTCACTAGATCAAATGGGCTTAACTGACATCTTCAGAATTTCACCCCAA
>NW_006297023.1:67259-70321 GCF_000327345.1 Myotis davidii | reverse complement strand
CCATCTGTGCATGTATGTGAAGTAGCTAATAAGCACATGAAAAGGTGCTCAACTTCATTTACCATTAGGGAAATGAAAATTTTAACAATGATACCACTTTGTATCTACAAGAATGTCTATAAAAATATTGGTGAGCGTGTGGAGAAATAAGAATCCGCAACATTGCTGGTGGGAATATAAATTGGTAGAACTACTTGGAAATCAGTTTGACAGTTAAATATGATGTTCTTTATAGACAGACACAAAACAGCCTTGAACAGACTGTCAAACTACAGCGGGAAGGCCGGGGAAGGTAAGGGGGCAGAAGGGGAGGGTAAGAGATCAACCGAAGGACTTGTATGCATGCATATAAGCATAACCAATGGACATAAGACACTGGGGGGTAGGGGAGGCCAGGGGATTGTCAAGGGTGGGAAAAAAAGGAGACATATGTAATACTCTTTGTAATACTTCAAGCAATAAAACAATTAAAAAATTTTACACAGTTGAATACTATTCATCTATTAAAAGGAAGAAAAATTTACCCTTATCAACAGCATTGAAGGCCCTGAGGAACATTATGCTAAGTGAAAAAAGTTAGTTAGAGAATAAGTACATATGATTTCACTCATATGTGGCATTTAATGAAGAAACTGAACTACAATGCAAAACATATAGACCCATAGATATAGAACAGGCAGACAATTCTGGTGAGTTGGGGATGTGCTGGGGGTTTAGTGCAGGAAATGAACAAAAATAAAGCAAAACATAACAAACAAAAAAGAACTCATGGGCATGGTAAGTAGTGATGGGAAACATTATTAAATAAAATAAAGAAAATAATAAAAGTGCCCTTGTCCTACTGCACATGACAATTCCAGTTGAAAGGCATAGCTGTTAATGAAAGAAGTTTGGAGAAACAATGCAGTTACAGCTACTTGCATGTGGCACAACAATTTTGTGTCAGTGGAAAGACAGCAGTCACCCTTACAACTTAATCTTTTGACTAGAGTAGGAAGCACATCCATTGAGTGACAAAGCAGTGAGGCAGAGTAATAATCTTTATCTTTCAGAATTGCTATGGGATAAAGAAAAATTATGTTGTGTGGCACTTTCAAATTTTTAGAAGCATTATATATTTCAATGTTTGAATAAGAGCCACAATTTGCCATAAAATCTATTGGAAACATAGAGGATGGCTCCAGCTTCTACATTTCCCAAGCAAACCATCTTTGAACACCTACAAGTGTACTTTCTATAATTATTTCCTTAGCTGTCACTCACTCATTGCATGGGGCAGGTGAATGCCACATGACTGGTTGCAGGCTAAAACAAGATAAATTAAACTGATTTCACAGTCTGCAGTAACTGAAAAAAAGAACTAGAATTAATTAATTGAACTTAACTTGGAAATCCAAGTTAAGGCTACCTTAGAGAGAGTGTTAACCTGGACCCTAAATGGATATAGTTTCCATGTGGGAGTCTCAACAGTTATAAACAGAACTTTCTGTACAGGGTACTATTATAGGAGTTACACTCCTATAACTGTATCACTTTCATGGAAATTAAATATCCCATCTATTTTGAAAACACAGGTATTTTCTTCATAAAAGTTATCATAAGAAACCATCATATGGGCTAGATTGAAAATGGTGGTGGAGTAAGTGGAAGCTCACAGACATGCTCCCAGGACCAAACGGAAATTACTAAAATACAGAAGAACCACCCTGAAAAATCAACTGAAGATTAGCTGGAGAGAACTCTGATAACCAAAGATGGAAAATGGAGACCACATGAAAAGCCTTAGATGTAATTCCTAAGCTGGGTCACCCAGCAGAGAGCACAATAACTGAGAAAGGTGCCCATATACATCTGGCTGTGAAAAACAGCAGGGTTTTTATATACCAGCAAGAGATGGCCAGTTTTGAGTGCAGCCACTTACCTTGGTCTATAGAAGAGGGAAGTGGTATAAACATAAGCCAGGGTTGGGGTCTCTGGGGTTAGAACTCAGAAGGCAGACACCCCAGTTCCCTGTGCTGAGTGATTTCCTCATGCTGTGGGTGTCATCTTTCTCTAGCAAACTTTTGCTATCTTGCTGTATTTGTCTGGGGGGAAGGCAGTTGACCCACCTATTTGAAATTCCCTTGACCCACCCAGTGGAGTTTCTGAGGCCCATTAAGAGACTGAGATAAATAATTGACCTCCAGGCAGAAGCAATTGTCCCACCCTGTTGGAAAACCTCTCATTCTACCTGTGGACGTGTTCAGGGCTGCTCCAGATTCAATCCAATCTTACGCAGGCAGAGGCAGTTCTCTGGAGGCTTTGAGTCTTTGTCAGACCTAATTAGTCAGAAATAGCAGTTTCGGTCCCCACCACAGATGCCATCCCAGACTGCTTATCAAGGGGAAAGCCAGCAGGACCCCTAGCACCTGCAGCTGACACCTGTGGGAACAGCTCTGTGGGGGAAGGAGACACAGCTCAGAACAGGGTTAACAAAGGTGTGAGACTGAAGGCAATCCAGCCTCTGGGATAAGACTTCTAGGACCACTAGACAGCTGGTATGATGACATTGGGGTTGTATCTCCATGGTAGCAAGTTGGAGGGGAAATCCTTCCCACAAATGGGACATCAACAATCAAGTCCCAATTACAACAGGAGAGCCCAAATAATGCAAACAAGGGACATTCCTAGAGCATCCAGCTTAGGTGAAGAAAGACGCTGCACCACTGGACCCCTCAAGACACTTTCTACATAATGCCATCATACAAAGACTGGGGGGCATAGCAGTTCTATCTAATACATGGAAGCAATTACAAAGAGACAGATAAGATGGGGAGACAAAGAAAAAATCCTTACATGAGAGAAAAGAAATCTCCAGAAAAATAATTAATGATATGGAGGCAAGCAACCTATCAGATATAGAGTTCAAAGAAATGGTTATAAAGATGCTTAAGGAACTTAGTGCAAATTACAACAGCATGAGGCGGGGAGGGGAGTCCATGAACAAGAACCAGGCAGAAATGAAGAATGATATATCTGACATCAAGAACACAGTTGAAGATATTAAAGGAAGATTGGATGAA
>NW_006297023.1:66693-67153 GCF_000327345.1 Myotis davidii | reverse complement strand
TAAAAAACAAGAGGAGAATTTAAGGGAGCCTGGGGACAACATGACATGAAACAATGTCTGCATATGTGTGCTAGAAGGAGAAGAAGCTGAGCAAGGAGTGGAGAACCTGTTTGAAGAAATAATGACAGAAAACTTCCCCAACCTGGTGAAGGGAAATGTCACACAAGTTCCGGAAGTACTGAGAGTGCCAATCAAAATGAACACAAAGAGATTAATACCTAGTCACATCATAATTAAAATGGCAAATGTTAAAGACAAAGAAAGAATCATAAAGGCAGCAAGAGAGAGACAGAAAATTACATACAAAGGAGATCCCATTAGAATATCAGCTGACTTCTCAATAGAAACACTTCAGGCCAAGGAAGTGGCGCATGAAGTGTACAAAGTGTTGAAAAGCAAGGGACTGAATCCAAGAATATTTTATCCTGAAACTCAAGGCACAAAATTGAAGGGGAAATAA
>NW_006297023.1:47025-47340 GCF_000327345.1 Myotis davidii | reverse complement strand
TAATGATATGGAGGCAAGCAACCTATCAGATATAGAGTTCAAAGAAATGGTTATAAAGATGCTTAAGGAACTTAGTGCAAATTACAACAGCATGAGGCGGGGAGGGATAGAGGCCATTAACAAGAACCAGACAGAAATGAAGAATGATATGTCTGATATGAAGAACACACTGGAATAGATTAAAGTAGATTGGATAAAGCAGAGGACCAAATCAGCCATTTGTAAGACAAGGTAAAAATAAACACCCAATTAGAGTAGCAAATAGAAAAATAATTAAAAATCAGGATAATAGCTTATGAGAGTTCTGGGAAAATA
>NW_006297023.1:43666-46845 GCF_000327345.1 Myotis davidii | reverse complement strand
AATCAAAATGAACACAAAGAGATTAATACCTAGTCACATCATAATTAAAATGGCAAATGTTAAAGACAAAGAAAGAATCATAAAGGCAGCAAGAGAGAGACAGAAAATTACATACAAAGGAGATCCCATTAGAATATCAGCTGACTTCTCAATAGAAACACTTCAGGCCATAAGGAAGTGGCATAAAATACTCAAAGTAATGAAAAGCAAGGGTCTAAATCCAAGACCACTGTATCCAGTGATATTATCAGTTAAAATTAAAGGTGAACTAAAAAGCTTTCCAGACAAAAAAAGGTTCAAGGAGTACATTAACACCAAACCAGCAATTCAAGAACTTTTAAAGAATATGCTCTAAGAAGAAGAAAAGGATAGATTATCATAGCCATAAAGAAAATAAAAATGGTAATAAATAAATACCTAACAGTAATAACCTTAAATGTAAATGGATTAAATGCTCCATTCAGAAGACATGGGGTGACTGAATGGGTAAGAAAACATGGCCTCAGAGATTAAAAATGGTGACAGAGTAAGTGGATGCTACATGGACATACTCACAAGAACAAACTTGTATTACAACTAAAATACAGAAAAACTTCCCGAATAATCAACAGAAAACTCACAGGAGAGAACCCTGACACCCAAGGGCCAAAAGTGGAGACAGCATATTGACTGGTATGAGGGGCCAAGGTGCAAAAGGGCTGGCTGGGCACCCACGGATAGTAACTGAAGTCCTGGATAGATATCTCAGCTGTGGGGATTGCCATTTAGAACTCTGGAAAATAATCCCCAAGCTGGCTCCCCAGAAGAGAGCAACAAACCTGAGGAGGGTACCCACATAACATCTGGCAGTGAAAAGCAGCAGGGTACTATCTACCAGAGAGTAACAGCTGCAAATGTGTTCAAAGTCACAAGGAAAAAGAGGCCTTAAATGACACACAAGGTCAAATGGATCTAACCGAAATGTACAGAACATCACCCCAAGGCAAGAGAATATACATTCTTCTCAAGTGCACAAGGAACATTCTCAGACAGACCACATGGTAGGGCACAAAACAAGTCTATACAAATTCAAGAATATCGATAAAATACCAAGCATCTTCTCAAATCACAATGGCATAAAGTTAAAAACCAAGTACAACAACGACAACAAAACCCCAAAACACTCAAATACAATGAGATTAAATAGCATTTTATTAAGAAATGATTAGGATACCAATGAAATCAAGAAGAAAATTAAAAACATCTTGAGAACAAATGAAAATGAACACACAACCACCCAAAACCTATGGGACACAGCAAAAGCAATCCCGAGAAGGAAGTCATAGCACTACAAACCTACCTCAAGAAACAAGAAATGGGACGAATAAAGTAACCCTACAACTATATGAACTAGAAAGAGAATAGCAAGAAAAGCCTGAGAAAGTAGAAGGAAGGAAATAGTAAAGATGAGAGTGGAAATAAATGACATAAACACTAAACAGAAAGTACAAAACATCAATAAATCCAAGAACTGGTTCTTTGAAAATATAAACAAGATTGATGAACCTCTAGTCAGACTCATCAAGAAACAAAGAGAGAGAACACAAATAATTAAAATAAGAAATGAAAGAAGCAATGTAACAATGGACACAAAGGGTTATTAACAAATACTATGAACAACTATATGCCAAGAAACTGGACAACCTGGGTCAAATGGACAAATTCCTAGAAACCTACAATATTCCAAATCTCAAACAGGAAGACTCAGAAAACCTGAGTAGGCCAATGATGACTGATGAAATTGAAACAGTAATTTAAAAACTTCCAGGAAACAAAGCCCAATACTGGATGAATTTACAGGTGAATTTTATTTACCAAACATTCAAAGAAGAACTAACACATATCCTCCTCAAACTATTTCAAAAAATTTAAGAGGAAGGAACACTGCCAAGCTCTTTTTACAAAGCTAACATTATCTTAATTACAAATCTAGATAAATACACTGCAAAGAAAGAAAATTAGATGCCAAAATCTCTGATGAACACAGATGCTAAAATCTGCAACAAAATATTATCAAATTGGATGCAGCAATATATTAAAAAGATCATACACCATGATCAAGTGGGATTTATTCCAGGGTTGCAAGGTTGGTACAATATTCACAAATCAATAAATGTGATACATCACATAAACAAATTGAAAGACAAAAACCACATGCTATATCAATAGATGCAGAAAAAGCATTTGACAAAATCCAACACCCTTTTTTGATAAAAAGTGTCAGTCAAGTGGGAATAGAGATATAGTACCCCAACATAAGAAAGGCCATATACAACAAACTTACAGCTGACATGATATTCAATAGGCAAAAACTAAAAGCATTTCCCTTAAGAACAGGAATAAGACAAGGGTGTTGGCTTTCACCACTCTTATTCAACATAGTACTGGGAGTCCTAGCCACAAAAATCAGACAAAAAGAAGATATAAAAGGCATACATATTGGAAAGGATAAAGTAAAACTGTCATTATTTACAGATGACATGATATTGTACATCAAAAAGCCTATAGACTCCACCTGGAAACTACTAGACTTCATAAAGGAATTCAGCAATGTAGCAGGATATAAAATCAACATCTACAAATTAATAGCATTTTTGTACACCAATAATGAACTCTCAGAAAGAGAAACTAAAAAAGCAATCCTATTTATCATTGCAACAACAACAGCAAAAAATAAGATAACTAGGATTAAACTTAACCAAGGAGGTAAAAGTCCTATTCAGGGAAAACTATATGACATTGAAAAAAGAAATAGAGGAAGATAGGAACAAATGGAAGCATACACCATGTTCATGGATTGGAAGAATTAACACCATTAAAATGTCTATACTACTCAAAGCAATCTACAGATTCAATGCAATCCTTATCAAAATAACAATGGCATTTTTCACAGAACTAGAACAAATAATTCAAACATTTATATGGAACCACAAAAGACTACAAATAGCCACAGCAATCTTGGGGAAAAAGAACAAAGTTGGAGGTATCTTGCCACCTGATATCAAACTGTACTACAAGGATTCATAGTAATCAAAGGGCATGGTACTGGCATAAAAATAGACACACACATTGCCCTAACCAGTTTTGCTCAGTGGATAGAGCATTGGCCTGCAGACTGAAAGGTTCCCAGGTTTCCATGT
>NW_006297023.1:28451-43642 GCF_000327345.1 Myotis davidii | reverse complement strand
AACAAATGGAAGCATACACCATGTTCATGGATTGGAAGAATTAACACCATTAAAATGTCTATACTACTCAAAGCAATCTATAGATTCAACTCAATCCCTATTAAATACCAATGGCATACTTCACACAGTTAGAAGAAATACTCCAAAAACTTATATGGGACCATAAAAGACCTCGAATAGCTGCAGCAATCTTGATAAAGAAGAACGAAGTAGAAGGGATCACAATGCCAGCTATCAAACTATACTACAAATCTATTATAACCAAAACAGGCTGGTACTGGCACAGAAACAGACATATAGACCAATGGCTCAGAGACCCCAGAAATTGACCCACACTATTATGGGAAATTAATATTTGATAAAGGAGGCAAGAACATACAATGGAGTAAAGATAACCTCTTCAACAAATGATACTTGTAAAACTGGATAGACACATGCAAAAAGATGAAACTAGACCACCAACTTACACCATACAAAAGAATAAACTCAAGATGGAGAAACTATTTAAATGTAATGCATGAAATGATAAAAATCCTAGAAGAAAACATAGACAGTAAAATCTCAGACATCTCATGTAGCAATATGTTTACAGATATATCTCCTAAGGCAGTGATCGGCAAACTCATTAGTCAACAGAGCCAAATATCAACTGTACAACGATAAAAATTTCTTTTGAGAGCCAAATTTTTTAAACTTAAACTATATAGGTAGGTACATTGTTATTAACTTAATTAGGATACTCCTAAGGCTTAAGAAGAGCCACACTGAAGGGGCCAAAGAGCCGCATGTGGCTCGGAGGCTGCAGTTTGCCTACCACAGTCCTAAGGCAAAGGAAACTAAAGAGAAAATAAATTGTAATACATCAAAATAGAATCCTTATGCACAACAAAAGTAACCTCCATAAAATTTAAATGGGAACCCACTGTATGGGAGAACATATTTGCCAATAATACATCTGACAAGGGGTTAATATCCAAAATATATAAAACACTCATATAACCTAACTAAAAAAAAAGAAGCAATCCAATTTAAAAATTGGCAGAAGACCTGAATAGACATTTCTCCAAAGACAACACACAAATAGCCAAGAGGCATATGAAAAAATGCTCAAAGTCACTAATAATCAGAGAAATGCAAGTTAAAACCACAATTGACATCACCTCACTCCTGTCAGAATGGCTATCATAAAAAAAATAAACAAACAAGTGCTGGTGAGGATGTGGAGAAAAGGGAACACTAGTTCATTGCTAGTGGGAATGCAGACTGTTGCAGCCACTATGGAAAATAGTATGCAGTTCCTCAAAAAATTAAAAATGGAACTTCTTTTGACCCAGTGATCTCACTTTTGGGAATATATCCTAAAAATTCCCAAAACACAAGTCAGAAAGAATATATGCACCCCTTTGTTCATAGCAGTGCTATTTATAATAGCTAAGATTTGGAAATAGCCCAAGGTCCTATTAGTAGATGAATAGTTAAAAAAGCTGTGGGACATTTACACTATGAAATACTATTTTGTGTAAAAAAGAAGCATCTCTTACCCTTTGGACAGCATGGATAGACCTGGAAAATATTATGCTAAGTGAAATAAGCCAGTTAGGAAAAACAAATATCTCATGATCTCACTTATTTGTGGAATCTAATGAACAAAATGAATTGACAAACAAAATAAGATCTGAAGCAGGGAGAAATGGAACAGACTGACATACGTCAGTGTGGGATTGGGAAACAAGAAAAGCTAAACCAAAGAACCTATATACTTACTAGATGCCCTGTGCATGAAATTCTTGCATGGGGGGGGTCCCTCAGCCTGGCCCACACCCTCTGCAATCCGGGACCCCTTGGGGGATGTCTGACTGCTGGTTTAGGCTCGATCTCTATGGACATCCCTCTTGAAATCTGGGACTTCTGGCTCCTAACCGCCTCTGCCTGCCTGC
Organism: Myotis davidii; assembly: GCF_000327345.1. Classification (NCBI taxonomy): domain Eukaryota; kingdom Metazoa; phylum Chordata; class Mammalia; order Chiroptera; family Vespertilionidae; genus Myotis; species Myotis davidii. The sequence continues at coordinate 41,705 of NW_006297023.1, read as the reverse complement.
CTGATTGCCCCTAACCGCCCTCCCCTGCTGGCCTGACCACCCCTAACTGCCTTCCTCTACCAGCCTGATCGCCCCTAACTTCTCCCCCTGCCAGCCCGATTGCCCCTAACCACCTCAGCCTCAGCACCCACCACTGTGGCTTTGTTCGGAAGGAGGACCAGATAACCGAAAGATGTCTGGTTGAGCCAGTCTAATTAGCATATTACCCTTTTATTAGTATAGATAGGCATAGCCCATGGATATGGGCAATAGGGTAGTGAAGGCCTGTGCAGAGATGGGAAGAGGCTTGGAGGAGGGGGTAAAATGAGGGATAATGGGAGATATCTGTAATATTATCCACAATAAAAAAACATATTTAAAAAATCATGTTAATGTCATATCTCCGGTAGATTACATAAGCTTCATGTAACTGTAGAACTCTCTTAAAAAATGGGTATAACCTTAGGTAGACATTGAAGCTTCCCAAAAGGCTAGAAAACTCACCTACAGGCAGGTATACCTACAATAAAAATAATCAAATTAGAAAATAATGTTACATAATTTATTCCTTGCCTTATCTGAAATGGTCCATAACAGTAGCTCAGCTTTTGGAAGCATTTAGGCCAGCCTCAACTTATTGGCTAGGGCAGTGGTCGGCAAACCATGGCTCACAAGCCACATGCGGCTCTTTGGCCCCTTGAGTGTGGCTCTTCCACAAAATACCATGTGCGGGCGGGCACGTACAGTGCGATTGAAACTTCGTGGCCCATGCACAGAAGTCGGTTTTCGACCGAGGCGAGTCTATTTTGAAGAAGTGGCGTTAGAAGAAGTGGGGATGTTGGTTGGTCGGGCAAGGAGAGACCCGGCACAAGTCGGCCGCAAGATATGCAGTACAGGGTAGGGGCACGTGATTCATGCACGAGTTGAGTGAGCCAGTCAGTTAGTCAGCAGTCTCGTTGTACAGTGGTTATCGCTAGTCGCATCCACAAATTGCACGCAGGTGACAAAAGTATCTACTCGAAGCATAAAGTTACCTGTATTTTTCAAACCAGCTGCAAATCCTACAGATATTTTTGTCATCAATTTAAGAATTATAATTCTTTTGTGTTGGTGGCTTTATTATTATAAAATGAAACATTTTTTAGGTGCCCTGTTTGAGACGGCTACAAAGAAGAGGCAAAGAAAAACGGAAGACGAAAACCGTGAATTTAAAGTTGCATTTAAAGTACCTACCTATATAGTTTAAGTTTAAAAAATTTGGCTCTCAAAAGAAATTTCAATCATTGTACTGTTGATATTTGGCTCTGTTGACTAATGAGTTTGCCGACCACTGGGCTAGGATGATTATGGATGGCAAAATTATTATAAACTTCATATTTTCCATAGACCCAGGTGGCATGTGTGCAATTTTTTAATGCAACCTGCAATCCCTGGACTAATTTCTCTGATCTAATCATATTACCAATTATAAAACATAAGCAGAAAGCCATCTTACATTCTAAGCTACATCTTGTTCGTTAATAATATCTGTTCAAGCAACTAAGTCCAGGATGCTGGCAAGTATGATTGAAGTCAATATTTCATTTTGGTCCCATTCTACATCTTGGAGTCCTGTGGATAGTTGCCTTGATTTAATGTTATATGAAACAAATTATTTGGATATGATCCCAGTCTCTGTTAGATATATTTTTCTCTGTGCCTAATAAAGTGGCATATGCCTGGGAAAATCCTTAAGAAGTCAAGGTAATACACCAATGAGTAGTAGATATTCCTAGAAAACAATTCTTCATTTGTCTGTCATATTTATTCATATTATGTAAGTAGAAGAACTGACTAGTTTTATTCCAGATCTCTTTTGAAAGATGTTTGCATAGTAAGGGACCATGGAAAATAGTGATAGTGTCTCTATATGGAATGAAAGGACATTTTCCTCCATAAACATAATTAAAATGTTTCTCTCCAAAGACAAAAATGATGCTGGTAAAGAAGAATTACTTACCATTATAAAGGTTTGAATGTCTGATTCTTGAGATATCTCTCCAGTAAGAGAACCCACAGCAGGTGCAGCTATCACCTGGCCCTCTTCTCAGTACCCTGTGTGAACTGGGGTTCAGGAACCTAGTACAATTTCTAATACTCTGACTACAGTTATTACTGTGAATAGTAAACTATATTTTGGCTCTGATTTAAGTGTTACATCTTATGCCAGCATCAATGAGATGGACCAGTTAACTTGTCATCTTACAAATAGGATAAAATCTCAGATTTTTCACATTTTTTAATATTATAATACCCATATCTTCTAAATTTTTTGGAAGCAAGCGATTTATATTAGAAAATTAAATATTATTTTAAATAACAATTTTAACAGAGGGGAAAGAGCATCAATTTACTTTGTACAAGTGCAAAATTTTACTAAATCAAGGATCCAGGAAAATCAAACTGAAATAAGCATTTGCTAACATCATTCCAAATTGTGTTTACTTTTCACCATCTTCTTTCATCTTTGTTATTGAGTTACCCAGGAAGAGTAAATATATCTACAGGGATAAGCACATGTTTAAGCAATTTTGTTAAAGAATGAAATATTCATAGAAATAGAACAACAGAGGAAAATTGAAGGATCAAAGTTGTAATAAAAAAGTGACAAAGTAAGAATGATTATTTTTATTTCATCATCTATTCATATAACATTTCTCACTAAAGGCAGAGAATATAGTACTAATTTCTGCATTTTCATATTGAAATATTTTGGAGCACATTTTATTTTTATTTAGGGAACAATAGGCTTGCATATTCCTATTTGAAAATACACATCACTATATGAATGAACACATTTACACTATATAATCTACACTAATAAAAGAGAAACAATAAAATTGGTGTTACTCTGCTACGCCCACCAGCCAATCAGAGCTACTATGCAAATTAACCCAACAAATATGGTGGTTAATTTGCATACACAGACTGAAGGCTCCGGCTGGAGTGAAGACTGAAGACTGAAGACTGAAGACTGACGACTGAAGACTGACGACTGAAGAGGCTTGACTTCTCCACTGTGGCTGAACCAAAAGCCTGGGTCCCGGGTGCTGGAGGAAAACCAGTGCCAGCAGCCAAGGGAAGGAAGGCCTATTGCGGGGATCTTCGTGCAACAAACTTCTAGTATTAAATAATGAACAAAAAATCATTTTTATTTTCCTATTTTAATTTATGAATACAGAACATAAAAATCCATCATCTTTTGTGCTTTTTTAATTGACTGATGTAGAGAGAGAGGAAAGGAGAGAGGGAGAGATCAATTTATTTTTCCACTTATTTATGCATTCATTGGTTGCTTCTTGTATATGCCCTGACCAGAGAACCAGAGATCATACCTGCAACTTTGGTGTACCGGGATGATGCTCTAACCAACTGGCCAAGGCCTATTGTACTATTTTTTAATACATGAATATAATGTCCTATATTAAAAAACAGATATCTATCTCAATTTTGTCTATACTTATAAGTATACTCAATATGAAATGCCACTCTCAATAGGAAATTAAAGCTAAAATAATTTTATGTAAATGATGGGTTATTTGTTTTTAATAGTGTAAGTTTTATTAATACTCAAGACATATCAAATATTTCAGAATATTTTTTTAAATATCAGGGCCGATCCATGATTCTCTCTCATCATAGATTTTTCTATCTCTCTTTATCTTCCTCTCTGAAATAAATAAATAAATAAATAAATAAATAAATAAATAAATAAATAAATAAATATCAGGTATTGTCTCATTCACTTTTAGTGTCTGAACATATCTAACCTATCTGGATAGCAATCCAGTACTTTTTTATTGTTGACAGCATTACATGTCTCCTTTCTTCCCTGATTAACGCCCTCCCTGGCCACACCCATCCCCAAGGGTAAGCCCCCACCACCCCAGGGTCTGTGTCCATTGGTCATGCTAACATGCATGCATACAAGTTTTTTTTCTGATCGCTAAATATCCCCTCCCCTGCCCTCTCCCTGAGGTTGGACAGTCTGCTCAGTGTCATCTTGTCTCTGGATCCATTTTTGTTCATCAGTTTATGTTGATCATTATGTTCCACATATGAGTGAGTTCATGTGATGTTTATCTTTCTCCAACTGGCTTATTTCACTTAGCACAATGCTCTACAGTTCCATCCAGACTGTTGCATATGGTAAAAGTTCCTTCATTTTTACAACACTGTAATATTCCATTGCGTAGATGTACCACTGTTGTTTTCTTTAATCCACTCCTCTGCTAATGGACACTTAGGCTGTTTCCAAAACTTAACTATTGTAAATTGTGCTGCTATGAACATAACAGTGAGTGCATATATCCTTTCTGATTGGTGTTTCTGGTTTCTTGAGATATAATACGAGAAATGGGATTACTGGGTCAAATGGGAGTTCCATTTTTAACTTTTTGAGGAAACTCCACAGTGGCTGCACCAATCTGTATTCCTACCAGCAGTGCACAAAGGTTCCTTTTTCTATACATCCTTACCTGCACTTGTCCTTTGTTGATTTGTTCATGATAGCCATTCTGACAGTTGTGATATGATACCTCATTGTTGTTTTGATTTGCATCTCTTAGATGATTAGTGACTTTGAACATGTTTTCATATATCTCTTGGCTTTCTGTATGTCCTCTTTCAAAAAGTGTCTACTTAGGTCCTATGCCCATTTTGTGATTGGATTGTTTATCTTCTTTTGTTAAGTTGTATGAGTTCCCTGTAAATGTTGGAGATTAAACCGTTATCTGGAATAGCACTGGCAAATATGTTCTCCCATGCGTTGGCTTTCTTGTTGTTTTGTTGATGGTTTCTTTTGCTGTGTAGAAGCTTTTTATTTTGCTGCAGTCCTATTTGTTTATTTTCTCCTTAGTTTCCGTTGCCCTAGGAGCTGTATCAGTAAATACATTGCTCCACATATGTCTGATATTTTGCTGCCTATGGAGTCTTCTAAGATTTTTATAGTTTCCCATCTTACATTTCAGTCCTTTAACCTTTATGAGTTTTTTTTTGTGTATGGTGTAAGTTGGTAGTCTAGTTTCATTTTTTGCATGTATCTGATCAAATTTCTCAGCACCCTTTATTAAAGAGACTGTCTTGACTCCATTGTATGTTCATGCCTCCTTTGTCAAATATTAATTGAGCATAGTGGTTTTGGTCGATTTCTGGGTCCTCTATTCTATTCCATTGATCTATATGTCTGTTCTTGTGCCAGTACCAGGCTGTTTTGAGAACAGTGGCTTTGTAACACAGTTTGATATGTGGTATTGAGATCCCACCTACTTTGCTCTTCTTTCTCAGGATTGCTGCAGCTATTTGGGGTCTTTTTTTTATTCCAGATGAATTTTGGAAAGTTTATTCTAGGTCTGTGAAATATGCTGTTGGTATTTTAATGAGGAGTGCATTAAATCTATAAATTGCTTTGGATAGTTTGGACATTTCAATGATGTTGATTCTAACAATCCATGAACACGGTATGTTTTTCCATTTGTTTGTCTTCCACTATCTCATTTTTCAAAGTTCTACAGTTTTCTGAGTACAGGTCTTTTACGTCCTTAGTTAAGTTTATTCCTAGGTATCTTAAATTTTTTTTTTGGTGCTATGGTAAAAGGGATTGTTTTCTTAGTTTCTCTTCTGTGAGTTCATTGTTGGTGTATTAAAAAGCCATAGATTTATGGGTATTGATTTTGTTTCATGCTACATTGCCAAATTTATTTATTATATCTAGTAGTTTTTTGATGGAGTGTTTGGGGTTTTCAATATACAGTATCATGTCATCTGTGAATAAGGACAATTCTACTTCTTCTTTTCCAATATGTATGCCTTTTATTTCTTCCTCTTGTCTTATCACTATGGTTTGCACTTCCAGCACTATGTTAAAAAGGAGTGATGAGAGTGGCCATTTCTGTCTTGTTACAGTTCTTAGGGGTAATGGTTTTAGTTTTTGCCCATTGAGTATGATGTTGGCTGTAGGTTTGTCATATAAGGCTTGTAATATGTTGAGGTAAGATATCCCTTTTCCCACTTTGCTGTGGGTTTTTATCAGGAAACTGTGTAGGAATTTGTAAAATGCTTTTTCTGGATCGATTGATATGATTATGGGATTTTTTTCTCTCAATTTGTTTATGTGATGTACCGCATTTATTGATTTTCAGATATCATACCATCCTTTATTTCCAGAATAAATCCATCTTGTTCATGGTTTATGTTCTTTCTAATGTAATGCTGGATAAGATTTGCTAGAATTTTGTTGAGGATTTTAGCATCTAGGTTCATCAAGGTTATTGGCCTGTAAATCTTCCTTTGTGGTGTCTTTATCTGATTTTGGAATTAAGATAATGCTGGCTTCATAGAAAGAGCTTGGGAGTATGCCTTCCTCTTGATTTTTTTTGGAATAGTCTGAGGAGGATAGGTTTTGGTTCTTTGAATGCTTGGTAGAACTCCTCTGTAAAGCCATCTGGACCAGGACTTTTGTTTGCTGGAAGATTTTTAATTACTGCTTCAATTTCTTCAGTAGTTATCAGCCGATTAATATATTTTTTATTCTTCCTGATTGAGTTTTGGAAGCTTGTATTTTCCTAAGAATATATATTTTTCATCTAGGTCGTCCAGTTAGTTGGAGTAGAGTTTTTCATAGTATTTTTTCATAATAATTTGTATATCTGTGGGGTCAGTTGTTACTTCACCTCTTTTATTTTTTATTTTGTTTTCTTGGGTCCTCTCTCTTTGTTTCTTGGTGAGCCTGTCTAGAGGTTCATCACTGTTGTTTATCCTTTTGAAGTAATTTTTTCTTGTTTTTTGAGGTAGGCCTGTAGAGCTATGGATTTCCCTCTCAAGACTGCTTTCATTGTGTCGCACAAATTTTGGATTGTTGTGTTTTCATTGTAGTTTGTGGACAGGATGAGTTTTATTTCTTCTTTTATCTCTTTGGTAACCCATTCATTGCCTAATAGCCTACTATTTAGCCTCCAAGTTTATTATTATTATTTTTTTCTGTTTTTATTGTAGTTCATTTCTAGTTTTCTGCCACTGTGATCTTAGAAGATGCTTGATATGATTTCTATCTTCTTGAGTTTGAAGAGACTTTGCCTGTGTCCCAATAGGTGGTCTATATTTGAAAATGTGCCATGTGCACTTGAAAAGAATGTATATTCTGCAGCTTTGGGGTGAAATGTTCTGAATATGTCAATTAAGTCCATTTGATTTAGTGAGTGATTTAGGATTGATGTTTCTTTGTTGATATTTTGTTTAGAGGATTTATCTAGTAGTGTCATTGTGGCATCAAAGTCCCTTACTATGACTGTATTGAAGTCAATCTCTCACTTGATATCTTCCAGATGGTGTTTTTTTATGTATTTGGATGCTCCTGCATTGGTTGCATATAGTTTTACCAGTTATATCCTCTTGTTGAATTGCTCCTTTAGTATTATGAAGTGGCCTTCCTTATCTCTTGTTATATTCTTCGCTTTGAGGTCTAATTTGTCAGATATATTGCTACCGCACTTTTTGTTCATTTCCATTTGCCTGATTTTTTCCCCATCCATCCACTATCAGTTTGTGTGAGTCTTTTGTTCTTAAGTAGTTATCTTGTAGGCAGGAGACATATTGGTCAGGTATTGTTATCCATTCAGCTACCCTATGTCTTTTGATTGGGGCATTTAATCAATTTACATTTAATGTTATTATTGATAGGTACTTGTTTGTTGCCATTCTTATTGTTTATGCCTGTGCTGCTTCCTCCCTTCCTATTTCTTCTTTTTATAACAGACCCTTTAGCAATTCTTGCATTGCTGGTTTGGTGGCGATAAACTTCCTTAGCCTTTTTTTTCTGCATAGCTCCTTATTTTCCCTTCAATTTTGAATGATAACCTTGCTGGATAGAGTATTCTTGGACTCAGTCCCTTCTTTGCATCACTTTGTATACATCATTGCATTCCCTTAGGGCCTTATGTGTTTCTGTTAAGAAATCATTTGATAATCTAATGGGTGATCCCTTGTAGGTAACTCTCTGTGTCTCTCTTGCAGTCATTAAGATTCTCTCTTTGTCTTTAATGTTTACCATTGTATTTATGAATTGTCTTGGTTTGGGTTTTGGGGTTCATCTTGTTAGATACTCTCTGTGCTTGTGTGACTTTTTTCTTCCCCAAATCAGGGAAATTTTCTGTCATTATTTCTTCAAATATGCTTTCTTATCCTTGGTCCTCTTTTTGCATTTCTGACACCCCTATTATAAGTATGTTACTTAGGTTCATGTTGTACCAAAGCTCCCTTAGGCTCTCCTCCCGGTTTCTAATTATTTTTCTTCTGTTGTTGTTCAGATTGGATGTTTTCTTTTTGCCCTGTCTTCTAATTCAGTAATTCATTCTTCAGCTTCTTCTAGTCTACTGTTGAAACCTTCCGTTGTGGTTTTATTGTATTTATATCATTCTTTATTTATTCTTGATTCTTACATATTTTGATTTTCTCATCCAGCTAGTTTAGAAACGGTATGACTTTTATTCTGAATTTTTCTGACATATTGCATGCCTCTGTTTCATTTATTACCCTTTCTGGTGCCTCCTCTTTTTCTTTCCTTTTGGGGTTGTTGCTTTGTGTCCCCTTCTTTGCTCTCACTGAAGGTTCTCGGCACCAAATTGTGCGAGGTCTATGGCTGTAGTAATGGGCTAGGCAGGAGGGTTGTGCTCTTTGAGAATCCCAGGAGGGGCCAGTCTCTGGGACACAGCATTCCCTGGGTTGAAGCAGAGGGCATGGCAGTGGGTTACACAGTCCCAGCCTCTCCAACGGACCCAGTCCCCAGGACACACAGAGCCAAGAGTTGGTGCAGTAGGTTGGGTGGAGGAGAGTGTTTTTCAGGTGCTCACAGGAGCCTGTGGCCAAGGAGGCTGGAGTTGTGGTGTCTGTGGGTCCATACCTAAGGCAGCAGATCTTTGTCTGGAGTGGCAATAGGGTCCTGGATGGTGCCACAGGCCAGTCTGGTTGGTGAAGTTGGGCTCCCTGTCACAGCAGCTCTCCCCTTCAAGGTGACATGGTTTCTGTGTCAGAGCTATCTGCCTTGGTAGTGATTGCAGCAGTAGCAGGGGCTCCCTGTCTAGGAGAGCCCAGTCTACCAGCCCCCAGAAGTTCTGAAGGATCTAACTGTCACACACACACACACACACACACACACACACACCACATATCCACACACCCCCATTTTACTCCCTCATTAACATACTTATCTTTACTGCTGTCCTGCCAGCCATCATCTTGACTCTCAAGATTTACATTTTCCATAATATCTTTCAAAGATGAGTTCTTTATTATATCTTGTGCATTTGTATAGCCTGATAGTTTAACATCATATGTTAAATTTTAATGCATTATCCTGATACAAGACCACTATTTTGAAATGGTAACTGTATATGATGATCATCTAAATATGTGTGCCTATATGTGTGAATATTGAATGCATGACCTATTCAAATTGTTTCATGATACAGAATAATCATAGCTAGAGGTTCTTAATTTCTAGTCGTTTAGCAGATAAGAAAATGTTCAGTTTTCAAAGCATGACTCAATAACCTTCCTTTGAAGCCAGAATAAGCTGTCATTTTGATGAACAGATATTGGTGCAATTTGAACACCAAAATTTGGAATGTTAATCAGATAAAAATCAGGCCTTTCTTTCTGCATATTATTAGCCAAGGGAATGTCTAATGTAAAATGTATTGGTTTGGTTTCAGATGGGATTTAGTATATCTAATCATTACACTGATTTTACATATTTCAAAACCCTTTATCTTGCAAATTTTCACTCCTTAAGATCTTTGCATGCACTATCTAGAAAAGAAAGCCCACAGATAAGATTCTACAAAATGTAAAGTTAGAAGTACTTAATGAAATGTCTCATTCCAGTACATATGCTAAAAGCCCAGAAATCAGATGCTAGCATAGCTCAAAGGAAGTGGTCTACCTACCTCCAGCTGTTGCTCTTCTCAAGAAAGTATAGTGCTAAAGCACTCAAGGGAATGATACCAAATTATAGCCTCACATAATTTTTTTTAAAGTTTGGAAATAATTTTAGTGTATTTTTTAAAGTGAAAAATACTTGGGTAATCTTATATAATAAAAGGCTAATATGTAAATAGATCAAATGGCGGAATACCCTAATAACCAGTCGCTATGATGCGCACTGACCAACAGGGGGCATGCACAGAACATGGTGGGCATCAGCAGCAAGCGACAAAGTGCAGAACATGGCAGGCATCAGCTACGGCAGGATGGTAGAGCAAGTGGGTGGGGGCACCAGACCAAGGCAGGACACCGGTTGCTGTCATCAGGGTGAGCCTCTGGTGGTTACTGAAAATTCTTTGCTCCCTCATGCCACAGTCCCATTCAGCACTTGCACCTGCTGCTAGTGCCAGAGCTGCTGCTCGCACCCGCTGATGGCACCCGGTGCCAGTTCTTATTATTCAGCATCATTAGCAGGTGCAAACAGTGGCTGCCAGTGCCTATTGCCTGCCCCTCATGCTTCTCCACCTCCCCCTGCTCCTGAGGGGCAATCAGGGCTGGCGGCCACCTCTTGTACCCAATGCTGGCAATGGACCAACTCGCAACTCCTGCCAGCATCAGAGTCACCGCTCACACCCACTACTGGTGCTGGCACCACTCGCACATGCAGCCAGCACTAAGGTCTCTGCTCGCACCTGCTTCCAGTGCCCTGTGCTAAGCCTGATCACTCAGCACTGTCAGTGGGTGCGAGAGGTGGCTGCCAGCCCTGTTCACCCCTGAGGGCTTCTCCACCTCCCCCTGTTCCTGAGGGATGATCGGGGCAGCAGCCACCACTCGCACCTGCTGATGGAGCTGGACCCGCTCGCACCTGCTGCTGGCACCAGCCCCTATCACTCTGCACCATCAGCGGGTGTGAGTGGGTCCAGTGTCATCAGCGCATGGGAATAGCAATGGCGGGAGCAGGACTGCTGGAAGACAAGGAAACGGGGGCTATGGTGGGAGGGGCTGAGTGGTGGTGCAGAGGATGGGCCAAGACCTGCCCTTGTACCCACCTCAGCCTCATGGCCCACAGTTCCTTTCAGTGTGCATGAATTTGTGCTCTGGGCCCCAGGTATAAAAGTAAAAGAGCAATGAACATAGGAGTGCATATGTTGTTTCAAATTGGTGTTTCGGGTTTCTTCAGATAAATTCTCATAGGTGGAATTGCTAGGTCATAAATGAGGTAATTGCCAAAGGGAAGTGGGAAGGGAGAGGTGGAGGAGGGTAAAGGGGGATAAATGGTGATGGATAGAGACTTGACTTGGGGTGGTAAACACACAATACAGTGTACAAATAATGCGTTGTGGAATTGTGCACCAGAAACCTGTATAATTTTGTTAAACAGTTTTATCCCAATAAATTCAACAAAAAAAGAAAAAAAATATTTAAAAATAAATTAAATAAATTTTAAAAAGGGGGGGACCTTAGTAAAAAAAGTAGAAAAAGAGTCCTACTAGAAATGAGACCAGTACCAAACCTTACATTTAATAAGAGTTCAATATAAATAAACAATAAATGTCTGAATTCATAATGTAATTGATCCAAATATTTTTAAAAGTTAATATAAATAGCAAATGAATGAGTAATATTAAGCTTGTGGGTCATTGTTTTTTTTTCACCATATAAATTTGAAGTTTCCAACAACTGTTATAAAATGAATTTATATTTTACTGCTATAAAAAAACTATCTTAACCCTTTGCATACATTAAATCTATTATGAAGTCCTTTGTACATTCTTTCCTCATATTATATGAACTATACTTAATTTTAAACAATTATTCATCTCATTCTTATGTGCCTAAAGCATTCTGTAAATAAAACCCGATGGTAATTTTGTATAATGTTTTGGAATTTAGAAACCTTAATATGAGCAACATTTTAAAACTGAATACCAGACTTTTCTATTATTAGTACACCCCTGTACAAAATCCAAACCAGGATAAATTACACATCCACAAAACTCAAAAAAGCAGAACTCAAAATAGTACACAATTAAGTTGTATCAATAACTCCTGAACTGATAGTATGCAATGATACACAGAGAAGAAAGTTAAGCCAAGGAGAGGCAAAGGTTACAATTTCTCAAACTCCAGTTAAGGAAAAATTTTTACTAACAAACAGGAAGTAGTAGATGGAGTTGTCCTGCATTATTTGACTCTGCAGCATGTGATCCTTCCTTTTGTAGTCAAAGGAGAATAAATATTTATTTTATCATGTATCAGTACAAGAATTCAATATGTATAGTGCAGTGTTCCCAAAAGACAGACATTTGGCCCTACATTCTATGGAATCAGCTGTAATATAGTGCTTGTTTTTTTTACTTGAGTGTTAGGCATTCAGGTCCTGGTTGTTGTAGTGATTTTGCATTTATATACCTTACAATGTGATCATCACAAATATGTCTGTTAGTATACAAAGTCATTATTATATCATTGACTATGTTACCTATGACTTATTCCATATAATAAAGAGGTAATATGCAAAATAACCCTCATGCCCTCACAAGATGGCTGCCTATGACCAGGCTGGCAGGTGAGTTTGTGAGGGATGACCAAATGACTGAACAAGCAGGCTGCATTGGGTGACCAGGCTGGCAGGGGGGGCCATGAGGGGTGACCAAGCCAGCAAGGGGACAGTTAGGATTGACCAGGCTGGCAGAGGGGAGCAGTTGGGGGCAACCAGGCCAGCAGGGGTGGCAGTACGTGGTGACCAGGCCAGAAGGAAAGGGCAATTAGGAGAGACCAGGGAGGCAGGGAGGGAGCAGTTGAGGGGAACCTGACCCACAGTAGGGAGAAGGTAAGGGTGACCAGGCCAGCAGAAGGGGCAGTTATGGGCGATCAGGCCAGCACACAGAGGCAGTGAGGGGCAATCAGGCAAGCAGGGGAGGTAGTTAGGGACAACAAAACAGGCAGGCAGGTGTATGATTAGGAGCCACCAGCCCAGGATTATGAGAGGAATGTTTAACTGCCAGTTTAGACCCAATCCTAGGGATCGGGCTTAAACCAGCAGTTGGAAAGACCCCAAGGGGTCCCAGATTAGAGGGTGCAGGGTGGGCTGAGGGGACACCACATGTCCCTGCACGAATTTCGTGCACCGGGCCTCTAGTCTAATACATGTCTTGTATTTAATTAAAAATTAACAGCATGCCAATATGCAGGAATCAATAAAAAAAAAACAAGCAAAAATATAAAAACAAAGGTATAATATAAAACTTTTAACAT
>NW_006297023.1:22063-28434 GCF_000327345.1 Myotis davidii | reverse complement strand
ATATGGGAGCTAAACTAAACCCCAGAAACCTGCTTTCAGCCAGCTTGGATCTCAGAGCTGGCGTTGAAACAGTGTTTCGATTATAGAACCCAAACAAACCAGATACCTGCTTACAGCAGCCTCAGAGCTAAATCTGGGCCAGATTAAAAAAGAAAAAGAAAAAAAGTAGCATTTGGGTGCTTCAGTCACCCGCCAGCCTGAAAACAGCCCTCAGCCCCTCACCCAGACTGGACAGGCACCACAGTGGGGACCCCCACCATGAAGGGTGTGTGACCAGCTGTAAACAGCCATCATCCCCTCACCCAGGCTGGCCAGGCACACCAGTGGGGCCCCCACCCTGATCCAGGACACCCTTCAGGGCAAACTAGCTGGCCCCCACCTGTGCACCAGGCCTCTGTCCTATATAGTAAAAGGGTAATATGCCTCCCAGCACCGGGATCAGTGGAGCTGAGTGGCCTCCCGGCACTAGGATCATTGTGAGGGGGGCAGCGCCCAAGCCCCCTGATCACCCTGCAGCTCTGTGTGTGACAGGGGGCGGGGCCACAACCTCCCTATCCGACCTGTTCTCTTTGTGACAGGAGAAGGCGCCCCAACCCCCTGATCAGCCCTGTTCTGTGCCTGATAGGGGGGAGCTCCCCAATCCCCTGATTGCCCTGTGACTCTTTGTGTGACAGGGTGAGGCGCCCTAACCCCCTGATTTGCCCTGCTCTGTGTGTGATAGGGTGCGGTGACCCAAACCCTCCTATGGGCCCTCCGCTGTGTGTGATGGGGTAGAGCCATAACCTCCCCATCTGTCCTTCCCTGAGTGTGACAGTGGCAGTGCCCCAGCCCCCTGATCAGCCCTACTCTGTGGGTGATAGAGGGCGGTGCCCCAACCCCCTGATCTGCCCTGCTCTGTGCGTGACGGGGGGGGTGTGATGGGGTAGAGCCATAACCTCCCCATCTGTCCTTCCCTGAGTGTGACAGTGGCAGTGCCCCAGCCCCCTGATCTGCCCTGCTCTGTGCGTGACGGGGGGGGAGCTCCCCAACCCCCCAATGGGCCCTGCTCTGTGCTTGACAGGGGGTGATGCCGCAACCTCCCCATCGACCCTGCCTTGAGTGTGACAGGGGGCGGTGCTCCAACCCCCCAATTGGCCCTACCCTGAGCAGGACTGAGGGTGGCATCACAACCTCCCAATCCACCCTGCTCTGTGCATGACAGGGGGCGGCGCCCCAACTCCCCAATCTTCCCTGCTCTGAGCCCGACCAGGGGCTGCACCTAGGGACTGGGCCTGCCCTCTGCCACCCGAGAGCAGGCCTAAGCCAGCAGGGCATTATTTCCTGAGGGGTCCCAGACTGCGAGAGGGCACAGGCTGGGCTGAGGGACCCCCCCCTCCTCCCCCCAAAGTGCACAAATTTTTGTGCACCGGGGTTCTAGTCTAATCTAATAAATGAGAAACATGCAAATTGACCGCACCTCTACTATGCCCGAAGCCACACACGCCAGCCAATCTGAGCAATTATATGCAAATTAACCCAACCAAGATGGCAGCCAGCAGCAATTGAGTTGGAGCAAGCAGGAGGCTTGGTTGCCCCAGCAATGGAGGAAGCAAAGCTACCCATCTGCCCTGGCCGGCTGTGGCCTCCACTCAAGGCAACAAAGTTTCAATTATAGAAGATAATTAAATCCCAGATACCTGCTTCCAGCCATCCTCAACTGGGATGGGGCAGTAGTGATACAGAGGCTTGTGGATATCCTATGGAACCCTCACTGCCTCTGTGTGCTGGCCTGATCTCCCATAACTGCCCCTTCTGCTGGCCTGGTCACCCTTACCATCCCCCTACTGTGGGTCAGGTTCCCCTCAACTACTCCCTCCCTGCTCCCTCCCTGCCTCCCTGGTCTCCCTGGGGGTTCCAGCCTCCAACAAGCCATCAGCCCCTCACCCAGCCTAGTCAGGTGCCCCAGAGGGGACCCCTACCCTGAAGGGGCTGTGCCCAGACTGCAAACAGACATCAGCCCCTCACCCAGGCTGACTAGGCACCCCAGCGGTGACCCCCACCCAGAAAGGGGTATGGCCAGCCTGAAAACAGCCCTCAGACCCTCACCCAGGCTGGCCAGGCACCCCAGCGGGGACCCCGACTCTCATCCGGGACACCCTTCAGGACAAACCTACCAGCCCCCCACCTATTCAGGAGCTGCCCCCTGGTGGTCAGTGTGCTCCCACAGGGGGAGCTCTGCTTATCCACAAGCCAGGCTGATGGATGCCAGTACAACGATGGTGGCGGGAGCCTTTCCCGCCTTCTCGGCAGCACTAAGGATGTCCGACTGCAGCTTAGGCCTGCTCCCTGATGGCAAGTGGGCATCCCCCGAGGGCTCCTGGGCTGCCAGAGCCATGTCTGACTGCCAGCTTAGGCCCAATCCCCTGGGGAGCGGGCCTAAGACAGCAGGTGGTCATCCCCCGAGGGGTCCCAGACTGCGAGAGGGCACAGGCTGGGCTGAGGCCCCCTCACCCCCGAGTGCACAAATTTTTGTGCACCAGGCCTGTAGTTTATTTTATAACTGGAAGTTTATATATCATATTCCCTTTCATCTCTTTCACCCCTAACTCTCTTCCCCTTTGGCAAACATCAGTTTGTTCTCTGTATCTATGAATTTGTTTCTGTTTTGTTTTATTTGCTCATGGATTTTGAAGGTATATAATTCAGCCCACAACACTTACTCAAAATGTCTACATTCATATTTTTCTAACATCCACCCTAGAGAAATTAGAAAGACTTCATATCTACCCAAACCGGGATGCCAGGAACCAGAGTGTGGTATGGGAGAGAGAAATTTTTCTATTGCTGTGTAATACATTACTACAAATTTAGTAGTTTAAAACAACTACTTATTATGCCAAAACCTAGACATTGTGAGAGACTGAGTCCTTTGCTCAGGCTTTCAAAAGGTTGCAATCAAGATATAAGCTAGGGTGTGCTTACTTATGGTACTTAGAGTGTTATTCCACGTTTATTTGGTTATTTGCAAAGATAAGTTACTTGTAGCTGTAGAACTGAACTCTTTAGTTTCTTGATGGCTAAAATCTGGGGCCACTCTGAGCTCCTAGGTAATATCTGTCATTTCATGTTATGTGGCTCTCTCTAGAATATGGTAGTCTACTCCTTCTGGGCCAAAATGAGAGCTTAAAATCTCTTTCACTTCTTTTCTGGACTTCTAGACTCTATTTTTTTAAAACTTATCTTTATTGTTGAGAGAAATTCAGATGTCCCCAATTCCCTCTATTGACCATCTCCACCCCTCACCCGCCCCACCCAGACCTTCACCACCCTATTGTCTGTGTCCATGGGTTATGCATATCCTATATGATAAAAGCCTAATATGCTAAGTGTCTGACCATTCTACTGTTTGACAAGTTGTTATGACATGCACTGATCACTAGGTGGCAGATGCTCTGACCAATAGGTTAGCTTGCTGCTGGGGTCTAGCCAATCGGGACTGGGCAAGATGGGCCAGACACACCCTGGAGTCCTCCAGCAGTCCCTCTCTGGCTGGCCAACCTCCCCTGAAACACAGCCATGGTCCCTCCCTGGCCCTGATCGTGCACTGTTTGGGTTCCTCAGCCTTGCCTGCATGCTATTGCAATCTGGGACCCTTCTGGGAATGTTGGAGAGCCTGTTTCAGCCCAATCCCAACAGGCCAGGCTGAGGGACCCCACTGGTACACAAATCTGTGCACCAGGCCTCTAGTATGCATATAAATTATTGGGTTAATCTCATCTGATCCCCCTCCTTTCTCCTTCCCTCTGAGATTAGTCAGTCTGCTCCATGTGTCTATATGTAGATTCTCCTTTAAGGTGGTGTTGGAGGGAAAACTAACCAAAAAACTGATATGCATATATGCACAACACATGGATACAGACATTAGTGTTTTGAAGGCCTGGGGTGGGAGACAAGGGCAGGGTGAATGGGGTCAATGGGAAAAAAGAGGACATTAGTCATATTTTCAACATAAAGATAAATTGAAAAATAAAATATAAAAGGGTGTACCTGATTAGATCAAACCCACTCATCTTCAAGGGAATGGGATAATACAGGGGTTGCACACAAGTTGTGACATTGAGGTCATATTAAAATTCTACCTACCACAGAGGGAGTATTCACGGAGCTTCAGAATATAACTGAGAAATATGAATAACCTCATACAAGGGCATAGATAAATTCAATAATTAGCTTCAAAAGGAAGTATGACAAGAAAGAACAAAGTATTAGAAGACAGGATATAAAAAGGCACTCAATCAGATAAACCAAAAAGGAAAAACTAATAAAAAACAGGACATCTTAAGGGAGCTGGGGGACAACATGAAAGGCAACAATATTCACATAATAGTAGTGCTAGAAGGAGAAGAAAGTGAACAAGTTATAGAGAATATGTTTGAAGAAATAATGGCAGAAAACTTCCTTAATCTGTGAAGTAAAAATTCAAACAAGTTTAGGAGGTACAGAGAGTCCGACATAAGAAGAACCCAAACAGGCACAAACACAAACTCATCATAATAAAAATGATTATGACAAAGGGAGAATTTAAAATTAATGACAAAAGGAGAATCTTAAAGGCAGCAATAAAAAGGCAATTTGAGAAAAAAAAGAAGGCAATTTGTTACCTACAAAGGATCTCCCATAAGACTGTCAGCTGATTTTCCATCATAAAACCTACACGCCACAAGGGAATGGCATGAAGTATCAAGGTAATGAAAAACAAGGATCTGAAGCCAAGATTACTATATTGAGTAAGGCTATCATTCAAAATTGAAGGGGAAATAAAGAGATTCACAGACAAAAAAAGGCTAAAGGGGTTTGTCACCACCAAACCAGCAATGCAAGAAATCCTAAAGAGGAGGGAGACAAAATGGCAGCGGAGTATATGGACTTGTCCCAAAAGTTTTCCCAGAGCAGATAGAACAAACAACTAAATTGAATAACATCCACCCTGAATTGGTGAAGTAGATACAGCTGGTGAGAGAATTCTCAGTTGGGAAGTGCAGAGGACACCTGGAGAATTGTAAAATCAAGGATCTAGGCTGGGGAGAACTGTGAGACCTCCAAGCCCAGTGGGTCAGTGGAAAATGAGATGGCACTGAGGCCACATTCCTTGGGTCAGGCACAGCATCTAACTGTGCAAAGGAGGTCTGCAGGACTGCTCATGACAGGGTATTCTAGATCTGGGTACACAGTTATGACAGACTGAGCCCAGAGGGGGCATTAAGGGTGGTTGCCCAGACCGCATGGTTCTGGGAGGAGAGGGGCTTGCAGAGGCACAGCTCTTTGCCCTCTTTGTGGTCTTTGTTTTTCTTCACTGAACCTAATTCATAGGAGCTTTCAGAGATGGACACTTACTCATTGATGAGGTGCAGTCGGAGGTGTGAACTTGTGGAGTCTGGGGAGAGGCCGGGGTGAGGAGAGGTCTCAGAAGAGGTGTCTGCGAGTCTGGCTCTGAGTCATACTTGACGTGCGGGACCTAGGTAGCCATTTTCTGCTGAAAAGACAGCCCCTCACTGCAGTCTGCAGGCAATCAATACAGCCACATCCAGACTATGTCCTGAGTGGTACAAAAGATAAAAAAAATCTGAATAGTCCCTGACAGTCCACAGGAAAAAAAAAAAACAAAAAACAAAAAAAAACACTTCACTTTTTCATTTTTATTTTTATTTTATTATCTTTTCTTTATTTTCCTATTTTGTTTGTTTCTTTATTTTCTATTTCTTTTCACATCATTTTTCCATCATTCTATTTTATTTTATTTTTTATGCTATTTTTTAATCCATTTTTAATTTATTTTTTTCTTTCTCTTTCTTCTTATCCACACATCCTCTTTTTACTTCCTCTATGCTAAACTGAGGTCCTTCCCATATCCAACCAAAGCTTAACTTTACTTTCTTACTGTATATAAGATTCTGCCCTCACTCTCTTTACTGGGAATTTTGAGTTTGTATGTATTAGTTTATCTGTTTGTTCCCTGGTCTTTTCTCCATATATCCTATCTAATAATAGACAAACATGGTAATTGACCATACCTATGCTATGCCTCCCATTGGCTAATCAGAGTGATATGCAAATTAACCACCAACAAAGATGGCTGTTAATTTGCATAAGTAGGCCTGAAGCAGCAGAGCAAGGACTGAAGGCAGCTCTGGCTGGAGCAGTGAAGGCTTGAAGGTGGCTCTGGCCGGAGCAACGAAGGCTTGAAGGCGGCTCCAGCCAAAGCAAATGCCTGGGTCCCGGGTGCTGGAGGAAAACTGGTGCCTGCAGTCAGGGGAAGGGAAGGCCTATTGCATGAATCTTTTCGTGCAACAGGGCTCTAATTATTTTATAAGAGGGCAGAAAAATTGCCTGAA
>NW_006297023.1:17917-22020 GCF_000327345.1 Myotis davidii | reverse complement strand
AGATAGATAGATAGATAGATATAGATAGATATAAATTTTTTTCTTCCTTTTTCTTCTTTTTCTTTTCTTTCATACCTTTTTTCTCTCTTTGGTATCATTTGTGCTCTCACACCCAAACTGAAATGAAATTGGTGAAAAAAAAATTAAAAGACAGGAGAAGAACTTAAGGGAGCTTTGGGAAAATATGAAATGAAGTAACATAGATTAGTAGGGATGCCAGTACAACAGGAAAAGAAACAAGGGTTGGAAAACCTATTTGAAGAAATAATATCAGAAAACTTCCCTGATGTGGGGAAGAAAAAAGTCATACAAGCACAGAGAGGTCCAAACAAGATGAACCCAAAAAGACTCACACCAAGTCACTTCATAATTATGATGGCAAATGTTCAGGACAAAGAGAGGCTCTTAAAGACTGTAACAGAGTGACAGAAAGTTACCTACAAGGGATCTCCCATTAGATTATCAAATGATTTCTCAACAGAAACACATCAGGCCAGAAAAGAATGGAAGGAAATTTACAAAGTGATGCAAAGCAAGGGGCTGAATCCAAGAATACTCTATCCACCAAGGTTATCATTTAAAATTGAAGTGGAAATAAGGAACTTCACAGACAAAGAAAGGCTAAGGGAGTTTATAACTGCCAAGCCAGCAATGCAAGAAATGCTAAAGGGACTGGTATAAAAAGAATAAGAAGAGAAGATGGAACATAGGAACAAAAAATAAAAATGGCTACAAACAAATACCTATCAATAATAAGTTTAAATATAAATGGACAGGCAAATGAAAATGAATAAAAAGCTGGGGTAGCAATACTTATATCAGACAAAATAGACCTCAAAGTGAAGGCCATAACAAGAGATAAGGAAGGTCACTTTATAATACTAAAGGGATCAATACTACAAGAGGATATAACCCTGATAAACATATATGCACCCAATGCAGGAGCACTCAAATACATAGATATCAAGGGAGAGATTGACAAAAATATAATCATAGTAGGGGAATTTACTACTCCACTGACACAACTGGATGAATCCTCTAGACAAAAAAATCAGCAAAGAAACAGCAATCCTAAATGACTCACTAGATAAGATGGACTTAATTGACATCTTCAGAACATTTCACCCCGAAGCCACAGAATATACAGTGTTCTCAAGTGCACATTGGACATATTCAAAGATAGACAACATATTGGGTCACAAGCAAAGTCTCTCTAAATTCAAAAAGACTGAAATCATATCAAGCATCTTCTCAGACCACAATGGCATAATATTAGAAAAGAATGACAATAAAAACGACCAAAAAATTCGAACACTTGGAAGCTGAATATAATGCTATTAAACAATGATTGGGTTACCAAAGAGATCAACGAAGAAATTAAAAACATCCTGGAAATGAATGACAATGAAAACAGAACAATCTAAAATCTATGGTACATAATGAAAGCAGTCCTGAGAGGGAATTTCATAGCTCTACAGGCCTACGTCAAAAAACAAGAAAAATGTCAAAAAGTGTCTAACTCTACAACTTAAACAATTTAAAAGAGAGCAATAAGAAAAGCCCACAGTGAGCAAAAGGAAGGATATAATAAAGACCAGAGTAAAAATACATGAAGTAAAGACAAAAACAAAATAAAACAAAACAAACAAACAAACAAAAAAGAACAATGAAACCAAGAGCTGGTTCTTTGAAAGGATAAACAAGATTGATGAGCCTCTAGCCAGGCTCACCAAGAAGCAAAGAGAGAGGACCCAAATAAACACAATCAGAAATGAAAGATTCAAAATAACAACAGACCCCACAGAAATTCAAAGGATTGTTAAAAAATACTATGAACCACTCTATTCCAACAAACTAGACAACATGGAAGA
The DNA here is from genome assembly GCF_000327345.1 of Myotis davidii. Taxonomy (NCBI): domain Eukaryota; kingdom Metazoa; phylum Chordata; class Mammalia; order Chiroptera; family Vespertilionidae; genus Myotis; species Myotis davidii. The sequence goes on along the minus strand of NW_006297023.1, from coordinate 20,149 downwards.
AATGGAAACATTCCTAGAAAAATATACCCTTCCAAAACTCAATCAGGAAGATTCTAAAAATCTCAATACCCCGATAACTATGGAAGAAATTGAAGCATTCATCAAAATGCCTCCAGCAAAGAAAAGCCAGGGGCCAGAGAGCTCCACAGGGGAGTTTTACTAAACATTTAAGGAAGAACTAAAACCTATCCTCCTCAGAATATTCCAAAAAATTCACGAGGAAGGCAGACATCTAAGATCATTCTATGAAGCCAGCTTTACACTAATACCAAAACCAGATAAAGACAACACAATGAAAGAGAATTACAGGCCAATATCCCTCATGTACATAGATGTCAAAAACCTCAACAAAATTCTGACAAATTGGATCCAGCATTACATCAGAAAGATCATATACCATGAACAACTAGGATTTATCCTGGGGATGCAGGGATGGTACAATGCCCACAAATCAATAAATGTGATACATCACATAAACAAATTGAGAGATAAAAATCACATAGTAATGTCCACTGATGCAGAAAAATCATTTGACAAAATCCAAACACACTTTTTGATAAAAAAAAAAAAAAACTCTCAGGAAGGTGTAAATAGAAGGATCATACCTCAATATAAGAGCCATATATAACAAACCCTCAGCCAACATTATACTCAATGGGCAAAAACTAAAACCATTTCCCCTAAGAACAGGAACAAGACAGGGATGCCCACTCTCACCACTCCTGTTTGACATATTACTGGAAATGCTAGCCATAGCGACCAGACAAGAAGAAGAAATAAAAACCACTCAAATTGGGAAAGAAGAAGTAAAACTGTCCTTATTTGCTGATAACATAATTCTGTACAGAGAACACCATAAGGACTCCATCAAAAAATGTTTAGACATCATAAATGAGTTTGACAATGTAGCAGGATACAAAATTAACACCAAGAAATCTATGGCATTTCTATACACCAATAGTGAACTTACAGAAAGAGAGACTAAAAAAACAATCCCATTTACTATTGCACCAAAAAAATTAAGATACCTTGGAATAAAATTAACTAAGGAAGTACTCAGAAAACTACAGGACACTGAAAAAAAGAGGTGGAGGAAGACAAAGAGATGGAAGAACATACCGTCTTCATGGATTGGTAGAATCAACATCATTAAAATGTGCATACTATCCAAAAGAATCTATAGATTCAATGCACTCCATATTAAAATACCAATGGCATATTTCACAGACCTAGAAAGAACTCTCCAAAAATTCATCCAGAAGAAAAATGACCCCGAATAGCTGCATCAATCCTGAGAAAGAAGGACAAAGTAGATGGGATCTCAATACCACATATCAACTGTATTACAAGGCCACTGTTCTTAAAACAGCTTGGTACTGGCACAAGAACAGACATATAGATCAATGGAATAGAATAGAGAACCCAGAAATCAACTCAAACCACTATGCTCAACTAATATTTGACAAAGGAGGCAAGAACATACAATGGAGTCAAGACAGTCTCTTCAATAAACGGTGTTGGGAAAATTGAACAGATACATGCAGAAAAGTGAAATTAGACCACCAACTTATACCATACACAAAAATAAACTCAAAATGAATAAAGGAATTAAATATAAGATGGGAAACCATAAAAATATTAGCGGAATCCACAGGCAGTAAAATCTCAGACATATGCCCAAGTAATTTCTTCACCAATACAGATCCTAGAACAGTGGAAACTAAAGAGAAAATAAACAAATGGGGTTATATCAAAATAAAAAGCTTTTGCACAGCAAAAGAAACCATCAACAAAACAACAAGAAAGCCCAGTGCATGGGAGAACATATTTACCAATGCTATTACCGACAAGGGTTTAATCTCCAACATTTACAGGGAACACATACAACTTTACAAAAGGAAGATAAACAACCCAATGAAAAAGTGGGCAAGGGACCTAAATAGATACTTTTCGAAAGAAGACAGAAAAAGTCTAAAAGACATATGAAAACATGCTCAAAGTCACTAATCAACTGAGAGATTCAAATCAATACAACAATGAGATACCATCTCACAACTGCCAGAATTTTTATCATCAACAAATCAACAAATGACAAGTGCTGGCCAGGATGTGGAGGAAAAGGAACCCTTTTGCACTGCTGGTGGGAAGGCAATCTGGTGCAGCCACTGTGGAGAACAGTATGGAGTGTCCTCAAAAAAACTAAAAATGGGCCCTAACCGGTTTGGCTCAGTG
>NW_006297023.1:14162-17609 GCF_000327345.1 Myotis davidii | reverse complement strand
GATAAGGACACCTATCTAGTACCTTAATCAAGAGAAAAAGAAATGCTAAAAGATTGCTTTAATGAGGAGAAATGAGAGAAAGAGAAACATAGCGTACAGAATCCAAATGGCAATAAACAAGTACCTACCAAAAAAAAACCTTCAATATAAATTGGTTAAATACATCAATCAAAAGACATAGGATAGCTGAATGGATAAGAAAACATGGCCAAATATAACTGTTTATAAGAGACCCATCTCAGAAGAAAAGACCCACAGGATGGGAGTGAAGGGATGGAAAAAATTTTCATGCAAGTGGAAAGGGAAAAAAAAGCTGGTGAGGCAATAATCATATCTGAGAAAATAGACTTCCAAATGAAGGCCATCACAAGAGACAATAAATGGCACTACCTAATACTAAGCACATTAATCCAACAACTAGATATAACCTTGGTAAACATACATTCATCAAATATAGTGACATCTAAATATATAAAAAATCACCTGGAGGATTTTATGGGAAAAATCAACAGCAATACTTTCATAATAGGGGGCTTTAATACCTCACTGACTTCCCTGACTCGATCTCCCAGACATGTTGTATGAAAAAAAAAAAAAAAAAAAAAAAAAAAACAACAAGGAACCAGTGACTCTAACTGACACATTGGATTAGATGGATTTAATTGACATTTATAGAACGTTTCACCCCAAAGCTGCAAAATATACGTTCTTCTCAAGTGCACATAAGTCATTCTCAATGATAGACCACATGTTAGGACACAAAACAAGTCTCTTCAAATTCAAGAAGATTGAAATTATATCAAGCATCTTCTCAGATCATATTGGGATGAAATTAGAAATCCAATACAGTAAAAAAGAAAACAAACATAAGACAGTCAGTGAAAGATAAATACCACATGATCTCACTCATTTATGGATAATAAAGAACATTATAAACTGTTGATCAAAAATAGAGGCAAAGAAGCATCGAACAGACTGTCAAATTACAGCGGGAAGGTAGGGGAGGGTTGTGGGGGAGTAAGAGATCAACAGAAGGACTTGCATGCATGTATATAAGCACACACAACAGACATAAGACACTGGGGGGTGAGGGCAAGTGCTGGGGTAGGGGAGGCCGAGGGGAGGTCATAGGGGGGAAAAAGGAGACATATGTACTACTATTTGTAATACCTTAAAAAATAAAACAAATAAAATAAAAAGAAAATCTAAAAGAAATTTTAAATGCATGGAGGCTAAATAGCATGTTATTAAACAATGAATGGGTTACCAAAGAGATCAGGAAAGAAATTAAAAACTTTCTGAAAACAAATGAAAATGAATACACAACAACCCCAAATCTCTGGGACACAGGAAAAAAAGTCCTGAGAGGGATGAAGTAGGCATTACAGGCCTACCTCAAAAAAAAAAAGAAGAAATAAAAACAAAGTAATTAACCCTATGACTGACAGAATTACTAAGAGATCAAGAAGAAAATCCCAGAGTCCCAGAGTAAGTAGAATTAATATTATAATAAAGATTAGAACAGAAATAAATGACATAGAGACAAAAAAAATCAATGAAACCAAGATTAAAATGATAGATGAACCTTTAGACAGAATCACCAAGAAACAAAGAGAGACGACCCAAATAATTAAAATAAGAAATGGGACGATGGTAAATGGGATTGCTTTTTAGTCTCTCTTTCTGTAAGTTCATTATTGGTGTATATTAATGCCATAGATTTCTTGGCATTAATTGTGTATCCTGCTACACTGCTGAATTCATTTATTAAGTCTAATAATTTTTTGATGGAGTCTTTAGAGTTTTCTGTGTACACTATGATGTCATCTGTGAATAAGGACAGTTTTACTTCTTCTTGTCCAATTTGGATACCTTTTATTTCTTCTTCTCTGATTGCAATGGCTAGTACTTCCAGTATTATGTCGAACAGGAGTGGTGAGAGTGGGCATCCCTGTCTTGTTCCTGTTCTTAGGGTAAATGGCTTTACTTTTTGCCCATTGAGTATGATGTTCGCTGTGGGTTTGTCATATATGGCTTTTAATATGTTGAGGTATTATCCTTCTATTCCCACCTTCCTGAGAGTTTTTATCAAGAAATGATTGGATTTTGTCAAATGCTTTTTCTGCATCAATTGATATGACTATGTGATTTTATCTCTCAGTTTGTTTATGTGATGTATCATGTTTATTGATTTGCAGATATTGTACCATCCTTGCATCCCCAGGATAAATCCTACTTTGTCATGGTGTAAGATCTTCCTGACGTACTGCTGGATCCGATTTGCTTGAATTTTGTTGAGGATTTTGGCATCTATGTTGATGAGGGATATTGGCCTGTAGTTCTCTTTTATTGTGTTGTCTTTATCTGGTTTTTGTATTAGGGTAATGCTGGCTTTATAGAATGAGCTTGGAAGTGTTCCTTCCTCTTGAATTTTTTTGAATAGTCTGAGGAGGATAGGTTTTAGTTCTTCCTTAAATGTTTGGTAAAACTCCCCTGTGAAGCTATCTGGCACTGGGCTTTTGTTTGCTGGAAGCTTTTTGATGACTGCTTCAATTTCTTCCGTAATTATCAGGCTATTGAGATTTTTTGAATCTTCCTGATTGAGATTTGAAAGGTTGTGTTTTTCTAGGAATTTGTCTATTTCCTCCAGGTTGTCTCTTTTGTTAGAATAGAGTTGTCCATAGTATCTTTTTAACAATCCTTTGTATTTCTGTGGGGTCTGTTGTTATTTTGCCTCTTTAAGGACACTGAAACAGGAGATAAAGGAAGACAGAAACAGATTGAAAAACGTACCTTGTTCAAGGATTGGTAGAATCAACATCATCAAGATGTCCATACTATCCAAAGAAATCTATAGATTCAAATACCAGTGGCATATTTCACAGACCTAGAATAAACTTTCCAAAAATTCATCTGGAATTAAAAAAGACCCCGAATAGGCTTCAGAAATCCTGAGAAAGAACAAAGTGGGTGGGATCTCAATACCAGATATCAAGCTGTATAACAAAACCACTGTTCTCAAAACAGCCTGGTACTGGCACAAGAACAGACATACAGATAAATGGAATACAATAGAGAACCTATAAATTGACCCAAACCAATATGCTCAATTAATATTCAACAAAGGAGGCATGAACATACAATGCAGTCAAGACAGCCTCTTTAATAAATGGTGTTGGGAAAATTGGACAGTTACATGCAAAAAATGAAACTAGACAACCAACTTACACCACACACAAAAATAAACTCAAAATAGATAAAGGTCTTAAACGTAAAATGTTGAAACTATAAAAATCCTAAAAAAAAGCCCTAGGCACCAAAATCTCAAACATCTCTCATAGCAATATTTTTGTTGATATATCTTCTCTGTTGAGGGAAACAAAGGAAAAACTGAACAAATGGGACTGCATCAAACTAAGAAATTTCTTCACAGCAAACAAAACAACC
>NW_006297023.1:0-9163 GCF_000327345.1 Myotis davidii | reverse complement strand
CAGAAAGGATATATGCACCCATATGTTCATAGCAGCACAATTCATCATAGCTAAGATCTTGAAACAGCCTAAGTGCCCATCAGTAGATGAGTGGATTAAAAAACTGTTGTACATCTACACGATGGAATACTATGCTGCTCTAAAAAGGAAGGATCTCTTACCATTTGCAAAGGCATGGATGGAACTGGAGAGCATTATGCTAAGTGAAATAAGCCAGGCAGAGAAAGATAAATATCACATGATCTCACTCATTTATGGAATATAATGAACAACATAAACTGATGAAAAAATAGATCCAGAGAAGCATTGATTAGCCTTCAAACATCAGAGTTAAAGCAGAGGAGGGAGGGGCTAAGGGGGAGAGATCAACCAAAGGACTTATATGAAAGCATATAGGCCTATGCAATGGACACAAACAGGGGAGTGAGGGCATAAGAGTGGGAATGGGGAGGTAATGTGGGTATAAGGACACATTTGTAAAAGCTCAATCAGTAACGAAATAAAAAATAAAATCAGAAATGCAAGCAGTGAAATAACAACTGACATCATATAGATACAAGGAATTATCAGAAAATACTATGAGCAACTATACGCCAACTAGCTGGACAAACTAGACAAAATAAAAAAAAAAATTCCTAGAAAAATACAACCTTCCAAAAGACAATCAGGAAGAATCAGAGACCTGAATAGACTGATAACAACTGATAAAATTGAGGTAGAAGTAAGAAAACTACCAGCAAACTAAAGCCATGGATTGGACAGCTTCACAAGGACGTTTTTCCAAAATTTCAAAGAAGAACTAACACCTATCCTCCTCAAAATATTATAAAAAATCCAAATGGAAGTTATTCTTCCAAGCTCTTTTTTATGAGGCCTTCATTATTCTTACTCCAAAACCAGATAAAGATACTATAAAGAAAGAAAATAACAGGCCAATATCAAGCATTTATGTATGATGAATATAGATGAATATATAATGAATATAGATGCTAAAATCCTAAAGAAAATATTAGCAAATTGGATCCAGCAATATTTTAAAAAGATCATATACAATGACCAGGTGAAATTTATTGCAGGGATGCAACACTGATACAACAGTCACAAATCAATAAGCATGATATATCACATAAAAAATTTGGAAGACAAAAATCATATGACTATATCAATAAATGCCGAAAAAGATTTTGACAAAATCCAGCACACATATTTTATATAAACGCCCAGCAAAGTAGGAATAGAGAGGTCATACCTCAACATAATAAAGGCCATATATGACAAACTTCCAGCAAACACCATAATGAGAAAAACTTAAAGCATTTCCCTTCAGAAAAGGAACTACTCTTGTTTAACAAAATTCTTGTTCAACATAGTACTGTAAGTCCTAGCCACAGCTATCAGACAAAAAAAGAAAACATAAAAGGCATCCAAATTGCAAAAGAGGAAGTAAAAGTGTCATTATTTGCAAATGCCATGATATTTTACATAGAAAACCCTAAAGACTTCACCAAAAAAACTAGATTTCATAAAGGAATTTGGCAATCTAGCAAGGTAGAAAATTAACACCCAGAAAACTATGACATTTTTGTACACTAATAATGAATTCACAGAAAGAGAAACTAAACAAACAATCTCATTTAGCATAGTAACAGCAAAATAATTAAGATACCCAGGAATAAACTTAACCAAGAAGGTAAAAGACTTTTACTCAGAAAACTACAGGATGTTGAAAACATAGAGCAAGATATAAACAAGAGGAAGAATATACCATGATCATGGATTGGTAGAATTAACAACGTTAAAATTTCCATAATATCCAAGTCAATCTATAGATTAAATGCAATTCCTATTAAATTACCAATGGCATATTTCAGAGATCTAGAACAAACACTCCAAAAATGTATATGGAACTGAAAAAGGCCCTGAGTAGGCACAGCAATCTTGAGAAAGAATAACAAAGTTGGAGGGATCACATTGATAACAAGATATCAAGTTAATACTACAAAGCCACTGTAATCCAGACAGCCTCATATTGGCACAAAAACAGACATATAGATAAATGTACTAGAACAGAGACCCTAGAAATTGTTCCAAGCCATTACTCTCAATTAATGTTTGACAAAGGAGGCAAAAATATACAATAGAGTCAAAACAATCTCCTCAATAAATGATGTTGGGAGAATTGGACAGATGCATGTCAATAAATGAGACTAGACTACCAACTTACACCAAAAAACAAAATCCAAACAAACAAACAAACAAAAACCTCTAAATGGATAAAAGACTTAAATGTAAGACGTGAACCCATAAAAATCCTGGAAACCATAGGCAACAAAATCTCAGACATCTTTTGTTGCAATATGCTTACAAATACATCTCCTGGGGAATGAAAACTATTGAGAAAATAAATAAATGGGACTACATTAAAATAAAAAAGGTTCTGCATACAAAAGAAACCACCAGCAAAATGAAAAGGGAGCCCACTGTGTGGGCAATGATATATCTGATAGAGAGTTAGTAACCAAAATATAGAAAGAACTCATACAACTTAACAAAAGGAAGACAAACAATCCAATTAAAAAATTGGCAAAGGACCTAAATAGATACTTCTCCAAAGTGGGCATACAGAAAGTCAAGAGACATTTTAAAAAATGCTCAAAGTCACTGATCATCAGAGAGATGCAAATTAAAACGACAGGGAGGTCTCAGCTGGCACTTTCAGAATGACTATCATCAACAAATCAACAAATGATAAGTGCTGGCAAGGAGGTGGAGAAAAGGGAACCCTAGTACACTGCTGGTGGGAATGCAGACTCATGCAGTCATTATAAAAAGCAGTATGTAATTTCCTCAAAAAAATAATTATGAAACTGCAATTTGATCTAGTGGTCCCACTTCTTGGAAAAAATCCCAAGAAACCTGAAATACCAATCAAAAAGAATGCATGCACCCTTATGTTCATAGCAGCACAATTTATAATAGCTAAGATCTGAAACGAGCCCAAATGCCCATCATTAAATGAGTCTATAAAAAGTTGTGGTGCATTTACACCTTGGAATACTATGCATCAGTAAAAAAGAAGGATTTCTTACACTTGAGAGCATGGAGGGATCTGTAGGGTACTATGCTAAGCAAAATAAACCAGGCAGAAAAAGACAAGTATCACATGATCTCACTCATATGTGGAATCTAATGAACAAAATAAACCTTTGAACAAATTAGATTCAGAGACAGAAGCATGGAACAAACTGTCCAATCTCAGAGGGAAGTCAGGACTGGGTTTTTGTGTGGGAAGAGATCAACCGAAGAACTTGTATGCATATAGGCATAATCCATGGACATATACTATAGGGTGCTGGAGACCTGGGGTGGTGGTAGGGTATAAGGGGTCAGTGGGAGAAAATAAATAGGGCATAAGTAATACTTTCAGCAATAAAGATTTCAGATAATAAAAAGAAACAAAAAGTAAACTGCTGCAGAGTTTGAAATCTTAGATCTTCCAGAAGCAATAGGATAGTAGAAGACAATAGGAGTAGATATTTTCCTGACATCAAATTCATTGCAGGAGAAATCTGTTATTTATGTTGGACTAATCCAGAAAATATATAGCCACTTATAATCTGTACTACATTTATATGTCCATGAATTTTGCAAACCAAAAGATGCATAAAAATTGTGGCAATGTTATTTTATATTGTCACTATAACATCTGTGTCTAGAATATTGCTGGAACATAGTATGTTCTCAGAAAATATCTTCTGAATTAATGAAATATAATCTGACCATGCTGAGAATCCTTGAAAAGTTGTGCCTCGTGGCATGAAACTCTTGGCCATCTGTTGTGTGATAGTTTTCCTTTATTTTTTCTTTATTGTTTAAAATATTGCATATCATTAGCCCCATTGATTGTGGTACATCTACCCAATGGAATACTATGCTGCTGTAAAAAAAGAAAAAAAACTCTTACCATTCACAACAGCATGGGTAGACCTGGAGAGCATTATGCTAAGTGAAATAAGCCAGTCTGAGAAAGATAAATATCACATGATCTCATTCATTTGTGGAATACAATGAACAACATAAACTGATGAAAAAAAATTTTCTTTATTTTTAAAACAGATGATCTTGATTCAGAGATTCTAGTTGGAAATTCTAGTACAGCAAATCTTATGCTGGACCTTTTTTAAGAAATAATTTATGTGATAATAAAAAGAAAACATGGCATGAGGTATGCTGCCAAGACTTTGTATTTTGTCCTACGTCATGGGTATTATGCATGCTTATAATATTTCCATTAAATAATGTAGAAGATCAACTGTCAGTACTGTGACTATATGTCATCAGTGTAAATCATCTCAAATATTAAAAAGGCACACTTTATCTTGCTCCTTAGGAAGTAGTGACCAGGTTTCATGTATGAAGTTTGATATTAGATAAATCTGTTATTAATTTATTCTCTCCTACTTAGGTATTTTTCACTGTTTATAGGTATAATACAAGTAGACAAGAAACCAGGGTTATTCCTAATACATTTTCTAAAAGAAGGCACCAAAAAGTGGCCTCTTTTGTGAAAAAAGAAATCTGAAAAAACATACTGAAATATGTGACTATAACTTTTATATTTCATTTAAAATAACATTAAGCAATAATTTATTAGGATTTACCATGGTTTCTTGGTCACTTGCTGGTGAGATTTTTTTCCCTTTGAATTATATCAAATCTTCATCATAAAATAATCTATTAATTAATTTAAAGTCTGGAAAATACATGGGACACTCCAATTATCTTTGGCCAAAAATTTCCTATGAAACACTCATGTGTCAATTCCTCAAACTCATACTGTGTTCTATAATATATGCATATCTCCCTTTATGTTAATCATATAGTAGGCATTCATTGCACTTTTATTTAAATGAATATAATTTAAAAGCTGCTGAAATTTTAGCTGATGGGAATCAGAGTAAAATCACATGTTAAGGAAAGAAAGCCATTGAATCAGGAACGGACTCAGTAATTGTTTAATAAATATATTCTCTTGATTAATAGCTTTCCTCATCTTCCATATATTTTTCTGCGATGTTTTTAACTTTATTTTTCCTGTAAGGTATAAAGATATGATTATTTCTAGGTAGGTTGTATTTGTCAGATGTATTTCTTAAGCCATCTAATTTTGCATTTGATAAAATTTAATAATGAATATGGAATTTTAATTGGTAATAAATGTGGAGCAATCACTTTTATGCAATAATGTAAAGTATATATAGTCATGTTTCAGCATAATAAATTTGTAACCAAAGTAATGTAGTTATAATATTAAGTAACATTTAGAAAAAAATTTAAATGAAATAGCCACAAAATTCAAACAAATTTAAAAGCATTATCATTAAGGAACCTTTAAAATGTCAGAAAGCAGTCATAATAAATCTGAAGAATAGAAAATCATATAAATTTCAATAAGATTTGTAAATAATTATTTAAGAGGGCTTAAAAATAACACTAATATTTTTAGCTTACTATAATTTAGTTGAAGAGAATGAAAAGTTCCCATGTATATTAAAATGTTAGAATGGTTAAGAAAATAGGTTGTTTTAGGAATCTACTTTTCCATACTTAAGAGCATAGTCACATTATTGTGTAATTTGTGAAACTATAACCTTTTGAAAATTACTTGCAGTATTAGAATGTGAAGAAAAAAATAACATAAAACTTAGCTTGGACTAAAATGAAGAAACAAAACCAGAATTTTAAAAGACAATCTTCAGGGACACAAATTTATATAGGCCACAGCTACCTATAACTAATACAATTCTCTGTAAAAAAACATCAATCAATGAATAAAACTAGTTCATTGAGTGGTATGGGCTAAATAGTGCAAAAGAACAGATTAATCCTTTGTATATTTTATAGAGAGAATACATATGTATGTATATATAGCTATATACATATGTTTTATATAAAAATTTGGAATATATCTGGCTATATGTAACCCATGAAAAATGTTTGACACTTTTCCTTAACTTGCAATGTTTCTAAAAGAGCATACTATTTGATAAGTCACACTATTCTACATACTGGATAATGTTTATATCTTTGACCCCAGGTAATAAATGCCAGCAACACTGATAATTGTAACAGCTAAACATGCCCTCACACATTTGCAGATATGCTTAAGAAAAAAAATCTAGGTTTTGAGATACTGATAATATATTTTGAAAATATGTTAATTTTGTTATTTTCAAAACTTGCTAAACTATCTTTTCACTATGCAAACAATCATAACGTTATTTGCATTCTCATCTTTCAAAAACAGGTAGAATTAAGTTGGGTTTCCTTCCATTTTTATTTTTATTTTTTATTTCTTCATTGATTGAGTTATTACATATGTGTCCTTATCCACACATTACCCCCATCCCCCGCCTCATGCCCTCACCCCCCCTGTTTTCTGTGTCCATTGGTTAGGCCTATATGCTTGCATATAAGTCCTTTGGTTGATCTCTCCCCCTTACCCCCACTCTCCCCTACCTTCCCTCTGAGGTTTGATGGTCGGATCGATGCTTCTCTGTCTCTGAATCTATTTTTGTTCATCAGTTTATGTTGTTCATTATATTCCATAAATGAGTGAGATCATGTGATATTTATCTTTCTCTGACTGGCTTATTTCACTTAGCATAATGCTCTCCAGTTCTCATCTACACTGTGCGAATGGTAGAAGTTCCTTCCTTTTCACAGCAGCATAGGATTCCATTGTGTAATGTGCCACAGTTTTCTAATCCATTCATCTGCTGATGGGCACTTAGGCTGATTCCAAATCTTAGCTATTGTAAATTGTGCTGCTATGAACATAGGGATAGATATATCCTTTCTGATTGGTGTTTCTGGTTTCTTGGGATATATTCCTAGAATTCTCAGGCCTGGGCAGGGGTCCGATCCGGTGATTGGTGATCGGAAGGTGATGAGGGTCAACTCCTCTGGCCGAGGCATCAGGCCTGGGCGGGGGGTTGGGGGGTCCCCTTCCTGGGCCTGATGCCTGGGCCAGAGGCATCATGCCTGGGTGGGGGGCGGAGCCAGGGATTGGGGGGATATGATGGTCCCCTTGCCCAGGCCTGATGCCTGGACCAGAGGCGTCAGGCTTGGGCTGGGGGTGGAGCAAGCGATCAGAGGGAGATGGGGGTCCCCTGCCCAGGCATGATTCCTGGGCCAGAGGAAGACATATGTAATATTCTTTGTAATACTTTAGACAATAAAAGAAGTAAAAAAATAATTGTAGGGGACATCAATACCCCATTGTCAACAATGGATAGATCATCTAGATAGAAGAACAATAAGGAAATGTTTACTTGACATACTATAAGTCAAATGAACCTAACTGACATATATAGAACATTCAATGCAATATATATTCTTCTCAAGTACACGTGGAAAATTCTTCAGGATGGATCATATGATAAGCCACAAAACAAGTACTGGAAAATTTAGAAGATTAAAATTTCATCAGATATCTTTTCTTACCACAATTATATGAAACTAGAAATAAACAAAAGGAAAGTTAGAAAGTTGACAAACTTGAAAACTAAAAAACACACTCTTAAACAACCAATGAGTCAAAGAAGAAATAAAAAATAAAATTTAAAAAAATCACAAAACAAATGAAAATGAAAATACAGGGCATCAAAATCAATGGGGTTGCTGCCAAAACAGTTCTTAGAGGTATGTTTATAGTGATAAATGCATCTATTAAGATAAAAATATCTCAAAAGAACAACTTAACTACATCTCAAGAACTGAGAAAAAAGAACCAACTAAGCACAATGTGAGCAGAAGAAAGGAAATAAAAATGAGTGGTGCCCTGCTAGTGTTGCTCAGTGGTTGAGTGTCAGCCTAAGAACCAAAAGGTCATGTTTCCTAGGGTGTGGGCTCAATTCACAGTAGGGGGCAGGAGGCAGCTGATTGAAGATGTTTCTCTCTAGTTGATTTTTCTAGCTCTCTATCCATCTCTCTCTCTCTCTCTCTCTCTCTCTCTCTCTCCTCAATAAAAACATATTTTTAAAAAATAGAATGGAAATAATAAAATAAAAATCTGAAAAACAGCAGGAAAAAAAACTAAGACTTTGTGTTTTGAAAACAATAAACATTTACAAATCAATTAGATTCTACAAGAAAAAAAGAGAGACTAAAATAAATAAAATAAAAAATGAAAGAAGCAACATTACAATTGATAATTCAAAAATACATAGAAACTTGAGAAAGAACTATAAACACTTAAATGCCAACAAATTGCTAGGGGGAGTATCATGTAAAGTATATTATTGTCCAACTAATATGCTATACACATGAAACTAATACAAAATACTATTTAATGTAAACGGTAATTGAAAAAATAATTATAAAAGTAAATAAAAATCTACATAAGGAAAGGTAAAACTGCCAACAAATTGGATAAACTACAAGAAGCAAATTCTTAAAACATACAACCTTCTAAGACTGAATTATAATATATAAAAAATATGACTAGACTTCTAAGTAGTAAGGAATTTGAATCGATATTCAAAACTTCCCAACACAGAACAGCTCAATAGCACACGATTTTACTGTTGAATTCTACCAAACATTTAAAGAATTAACAATTCTTCTCAATTTCAAAAAATTAAAGAAAATATTCCCAGACTCATTTTACAAGGGCAGAATTATCCAGATACCAAAACCAGATAAGGGCACTACAAGAAAAATATATGCCAACATTCCTGATGAATATAGAGGTAAAAATTCTCAACAAAATATTAGCAGAATCCTAGCAACAACACAGAGCGGGTAACTATTAAGGAACCAGCTCTGGGCAGTGGACTTCCCCAAACCAGTTTTAAGTGCAATAGAGACAATAAACCCAAGCTATTGGACAGAGAGGCCCTATAGCCTCAGAGGCCAAACCAAAAACACGGCCACCCAGAGGCTGAGCCACAAACTGACTCTTACCTAAATACAAATTAAGGCAGTCTGGGACACAAATATGGCCTGCTTTAAAATCAGGACTGTGGTTTACAACATGGAGGAACAGTGTATCGCAGGGAAATACAACACTCTCCTGAATACCTGGCAGGACTAATCCTTTTCATAAGGGCCTGGTATGTGGTGCATGGTTGTGCTGTATTTTGTGCCTTTAAATCAACGC
>NW_006297022.1:13824-17565 GCF_000327345.1 Myotis davidii | reverse complement strand
ATCTACCAACAACAGAGAAAACAGACGGGGCAGTGCCCATCCCAGCCTAGCAAAGGTGGGAAGAGGGGCCTGGGCTGAGCAGTGACTCTGGTGTTTGTAAGGAAACCTTGTGTTTTAGGAAGATGAGCTTCTTGTTCCTACTGGACCCCAGGCACACATCCAGAAGGGGCGGCTTTGAGAGGACTTAGCTTGATGGGCAGGCAGACAGGGCAGTGTCCATGGGAAACAAAGGCAGGGGGAGGGTAGGCAGGGCAGTCTGAGCAGCCCAACCACAGGGACCACCCAGGCAGACATAACAGAATGTTACTGGACTCAGACCAGGAGGCCTGGGAAATGAGGAAGGGCCTGCGACAGTAAGGTGAATGCACACAAGGGAACAGGGATGTGCAGGTCCCTTGTTGGGCAAGAACAATGAGGGGCCAATCAGGTGGGCACATGGGTGGACACAGAGCAAGCTGGTGGCACATATTCATCTGAGACCACAGGCTTCAGGGGCAGCCCATTAGTGGACCCCTCCCCGTGTGGGGAGCTTGAATCTGCTTGTAATAAACGCTCCACAATTTTGCTTAAATCTTCTGTACCCGATGTCTTTCTTGGACTTGGTGACATCTGATCCTGGGGAGAGCAAAAGCTCCACTCCCTGTTCTCGCCCTCTCCATCTTGATTGCTCACAGACCAAAACGCCAAAAACCAACTTAAAGACGGTACCCAACCTTTCCCTGCACTGACATCACCTCACTCTTATCGGGGGATGGTGTGTTTACCCCACCTTTCGGTTTTCTGGAAAGTCACGACCCTCTAGTTCAATGGTTCTCAACCTTGACTGCACATTAGAATCACCTGGGGATCTTTTTAAAATCCTGATTTCTGGGCCTCATCCTCCAGAAATTCTTTCAGCCTCCCCTGTGTGGTGACTGACGGGGAGAGAGCACGAGAAACTCCACTCCAATCCCAGAGCTCAAGGAAGGATGGGATTCTGACAGGCTCCAAATTTCTGAGACCTTCACATTAACACACAGATACAGACCTTGAGCAGTGTCTTTCGGAAATGCACCCGCACCAGGGACCCTGTAGAGGTGAACTCTTTGGGACAAGAACTGCTCTCTTTCAACGGGTCAAGCAGCCAGAGTTTTCTCAAGTTTCTTGATAAGATACAAACCTCCCCCAGTACATCTTCACGTTGTGGAGAAGGCACAGCTGATCTGACTGTATCTGCCTTCCCTTCTTTTCAGATCTTCACCTTGAAGACGGGCTGGGATTCCTTCAGGGCAGGTAACAAATGCATCTGCATGAGACCTTCTCAGCTTCTTATCTTTGGAGAACACATGGAAGAGGGCGCCCAGGCCTCTCCCCCCGCCCACCAGCGAGCGGCCCTGGCTGGCCCCTCCAGCAGAAGCAGCGATGGTCTTGAGAGGTTCAAGGGCACCGTCTTCCTTGGCGAGGATGCTGCCTGCGGTTCCCAAGTACTAGCCACGTTCCCTTCCCCTCACACACTGCCCTCTGGATGCTTCTCTGCACAGCGTCACCAGAGGTCAGGGTCTGCACTGAGAACTGTTCTTGGCGGCCATTGTTTGGAGAAGGGCCCTCCAGGCACTGCCTATGGCGTCCAGAAGTCCACGTGCTGGGAAAGTCTGGCTGAGAAAAGAGCGGGTGCACAGGTGCTGCACCTGGGCCTGGAGGGCCGCCCGCCCAGGGGCTCTGACTCCTGCAGGGACAGGAGACTGTGGAGACCCCCGCGGGCTCGCACTGCATGGTGTTCATCTTTCTAACAAAGGCTTCCACGGGGGTTCCTGGAACATGCACCCCTGCAGCGCTGCTGGGAAAGGTGGTTTTGAGACCCCATCCTGGGAGGGGCTGTGGGTGAGAGTTACATGCCTCCCTGGGTAGAGGCAGAGGGGAGACAGTATCTGCCCCGCCCTCGCCATAGGCTCTCCATGTGCCTCGCTCTAGTCCCAGGAAAGCTCTTCCTCCCATGCGGGTCCGAGGCCTCTGCGCTGAGCACTTGCTGACAGGGACCTGCAGCGAGTCTGCTGCGCCCTCAGCAGCGCTGGGCCTCTGGGCTCCTGGTGAGCGGGCGGAAGTCAGTCCCAGAGGCACGTTTTCCTCCTGACCCTTCTCTCAGGAGGAGCCTCCTCCATCTCATCGCTGAGGGCAGACCCCGCCCTTCGCCTTCTCCAGCCTTTCCTGGGCCTCCATGGCGGTTTCCATCTCCATCTCGGCCTTCTGCGTGACTGACCACTATGCCCGTGTTCATCTCCAAAACTTCAGATGAGGCCTTGGGAGGCGTTTATGATTTCTCCTCGGCTCTTGGATGGAATCATGTCCTCTCTGTTCCACAATGCGCTCCTCAGTAGCTCCCACAGGACAACTCCAGGGACCCCCCAGGAGACACCTTGCGGTCTCCAGCCCGCCCCATGCTGAGCCCCCAGCGCTTTCAGTAGCTCTGGGTGAACCCAGGTACTGCCCGCAGACAACATGCTCCTGCAGCAGTCAGGTCCCCTAGGGGAAACCCACCCAAACACGGTCCCACAATCTTCAAACACCCTCTCTGCTGACACAGACGCTGCCCCATCACTGAGCTCACACACCTTCCGCAGCACGTGGGGCCTCGCAGCCACGTTCTCACAGGGTTTCTGTTCTGCTCTTTCTCCTCCATGGAGGCCCCGTGTCTGAACCCACCAGCGCTGCCCTCTTGGAGCAGTGCGACCCGGGTCATGGGATCCGCAGTCACCATGTCCTCCCAAACCTCAAAGCCTCCAAAGCACTGCGATCCCTGTGGCACCACCACTTCTCCCTCACTGCCAGGCTGGGGTCCAGCAGCAGCAGCCAGAGGCGGAGGGCTCAGTGGTTCAGGTCACCAGGTCCCAAGGGTCCAGGAGCACCAGCTGGACCAGACCCATGCTCCTGAACTTGGGACCTGGGCGCTGGGGCCTGGAGCTTTCCCAGCAGCTCTGCCTCCTCTTGCTCAGTCCCCTTCTCTGCTGCTGCCAAATGGGCCTCATAGACACCTGGAGGGCAAACTGAGGTCGCTTGAAACGCTTAGTCTTGCTGTGGCCCATGGCAACAGGAGGACTGAGAGGGGATGGCAGCAGCGAGGCGGTGGCGGCTGCCCAGCTGGTGGCAGGACCTTGAGGAGGAGGTGGTTCTCAGAGCAGCTCACCTGGGCCTGGGACTGCAGGGGCCACAGGGAAAGCAGCCTGCAGGCACCAGGGAGGAGGCCATAGTTTTCTTGGTAGAAGTTATTGGGAGATTGAAACCACACAAGTCCCTGGAAGCAGAATTCCTCCCCATCCCCCACCACCTCGCCAAAATAAAAGCCCTGCGCCCTCTCCTTTCCAGTCTCCATCCAAGCAGGTCTGACTTGCTGAGTGATCTTTCCTGTGCTTCTCAGGGGTTTCAATCAGGAGCATAATAACCATCCCACGTCCCCTTGGTGAGTGTTTGTAATGAACATCTGTACCAGCTGCTCAGCCTCTGCTTCTGCATGGTGTCCATTCCTCTGGGTGCTGTGAGCATGAGGACAAGACCAGGACTGTCACCCTGTGGGTCCTTCTTCTGCAGCTTTGGGTTCACACACATGTGGGGCCCACGGTCCAGCATTCAGGGGAGCTGCACTGTTGAGTCATTAAAGCCTCTTGTTAGATTCAGGTGACGTGGGTCAGAAGATTTGATGATAAAACTCATTATGGCACAAGTGTGTATGAAAGAGACTCTGCCTTTTGTTCACAGGAGACAGTTCTC
>NW_006297022.1:9683-10873 GCF_000327345.1 Myotis davidii | reverse complement strand
TGGTAGCACAGAAACCCACTCCAGCCCCTTCCCTGGAGCCTGGCGGACCCAGTGCATCCCGTAGCTACTGAAGGTGAGTCCAGAGGCTGCACAGGAGAGTCTCAGAGACCCCCCAGGCTGCACCAGGCCTCCCCCAGACTCCACCAGCTGCACCTCACACTGGACACCTGCAAACACTGAGACACAAGGTGGACTGAGAATCACATGGAAGTACCAACAGGCACAGGCACAGGTCTCAGCGCTCCCCACTCCTGAGAACGACCTTGAGAAATGAACAGGAGAAAAATGCAGCTTAGCACCAAGTCCATGGTGGAACTGCTGGGGTCCTGTCTCAGGCGCTTGGGTTCTGGGTGTCTCCCCAACATGCTGGGCAAGGGACGTCTTTTATGAGCAGGAGGAGAGCCCCATTTGCATGGAGTCTGCATATAAGGTGCAGCTGGGACCGTGGGCTGCACGCCTGACCTTGTCATCCTAGGGGCAACCCCAGGTGGGAATGGACTGAAGGACCCAGGCCACAAGGGGTCCCATGGTCCCGATCTGACCCCCCTCCCTCCCTCCTTTTCTGAGACCCGTCACCCTGACCCCATTCCTTTGGGGGTAGCTTCCAGGATTGAGATCCTCCTACCTTGGGGTTTTGATGAGGACCCAGGGGTGCTCCCCCAGAGGTGCGTTGATGGGTCTTCCTCTCGATCCCCTTTCCTCGCCTTTGGGCCATGTCACCTCTCTGGGGTTCTGGATAAAGAATATGCATTGGATGACACTTTTATTTTGAGACTGAATGATTCTCCTTGTTGTTGTCCTCTATCACATCTTTCACACACGATTAAGGAATCCGACAATGCCTGGTCCCTGTTGCCTTGAGCCAAATAGGCAGAGGGAGGGTGAATCATATACAGGCTTCATTCCAATGCTGGGGGCAATATGGGGGAGCAGAAGGTCACCCACAACAACCTGCTCTGCAGCCCCATAAAGCAGCTGCTTATACTGAGTGAAAGGATGGATGATTACCTGGGAAGTAGCCAAAGGCTCTGCCAAAGGGGCAGGTGACAGGGAGCAGAGGGCTGGGACCTTCAAGGGCTGGCGGGCTGGTTCCTGCAGGAAAGTTGTTCATCTCCAGGATGATTGGCAGCTCCAAATGGGGAGGGGATGCCAACCCTGCCTTCTGCTATGTTTCCTCCTACCTGTTTGAC
>NW_006297022.1:0-1631 GCF_000327345.1 Myotis davidii | reverse complement strand
ATTATTTAAACATTACATCTCACCATTAATAAGACACCGTAAGTAAAAAGAGAGTTACTTTTACTTGATATGTATGCATTGCAGTATTGGCCAGCATACCTCTCTCCTATTGGTATTTCTGAAAAGCAACCAAGTTTGTTGGTCTGTTTAAAAGAAAAAAAATGTTTTTAAAAGGAACACCCTAAATGTGGTCTAGAAATTACTCTGGGAGAAAAAAACAGATTATCAAGGAATGTCCCCCTTGCATGTTATATCTGCCTCAAGGGCCTCTAAAATCCCAACTTAAAAAACCAAAAAGGGGGAATAGTGAAGAAATCTCCTGCAAGTAAACTACATCAAGCCTTAATTACTTTAAATTTTTTCACTTGTAATGCTGATGGCAAGACACCCATGGAATTACACTGGTGTCAGAATAAGCCAAAGGAAAGTGGTTTGGTTAAATGGAAAGATCCCGAGTCTGGTTTATGGAAGAGTCCCTTTATTAACCTTTGGTCGAGGATATGCTTGTGTATTTCCAGAAAAGTCCTCCAAGCCCCTGTGGATTCCTGCAAGGAACATTCAACATGGATCTGAGAGAGGAACTGACTGGACTGCTCCAACGACAGATAGCAGTGGCCTCAAGCAACACACTGATGAGACAGAGGAGAAACAGTCCAGAGATTGGGGATGGTGAAGACGCCTTGCCACACTGGCAGTCATCAGCTGTGTGTCGGTGCAGGCTGCCCTGGACAAACAAAGCCAAAGAAGGTCGGACCTGCATTGCCATTGCCCACCGTTAGTCCACCATCCAGAACACGAATATCATTGCTGTCATGTCACAGGGGACCGTGACTGGGAAGGGGACCCATAAAGAAGTGATGGCCCAGAAAGGAGCCTACTGCAAACTAGTTCCTTAGATGCCTGGCAGCAAATTAAAAGGATGTGAAAAAACTCAATCCTTTTCATTGAATCTAAAAGTCTTAAAAGGACCCGAGCTCTGCAAACAGCATACACCTTTCTAAATTGATTAAGATGACAAAAAGGGGGAAATGTCTGAGGCTAAGACCAACAAGTAACTAGCATAATTATGCAAGAAGCCCACTGGAAGGCTAATGGACTTTGATATCCAGCAAGGGCTGAAATAAGGTGCAGCTGGGACCCTGGGTCTGGAAATGAGCAGCCTGAGAGCCGAGGACACGGCCGTGTATTACTGTCCAAGAGACACAGTGAGGGGAATATATATAAGGTGCAGGGTCCCAGCTGCACCTTATATGCAGACTCCATGCAAAAGCCGAATAAATATATATATACCATTGATATGCCTGTTTGCACTCCTAAGGGGCAAATGTATATTCAAGTAAATAAAAGATGATGTGTCCGGGGTTTCAGAAAACCTCTCAGCTAGATAGTAAGGTCTCCGTCTGGCTCCCCCATGCCTTCTACATTTATATTTCTTGTCATTTGTGCGTCAGCCCCTTCTCCAGACATGGAACCCCTGATGCAAAGGGATGTCGTGTTCACATTGCCCGCTGTCCAACATGCTCCAGTCCTGCTGCTGGCTGGCTTGGCCCTGAGCTGTGCGGGGCTGAGCTGCACTGTTGAATCAGAAAGGCCTTTCATTTAGTGGTTCTCAACCTGTGGGTCGCGACCCC
>NW_006297021.1:6985968-6986777 GCF_000327345.1 Myotis davidii | reverse complement strand
TATCCTGACAGAGAAGACAAAACTCTATGCCACGAGTGCTCAACTGCTTCCAACCTACTTTTTTAAAAAAATTCTCACCCAAGGATATTTATTGATTTTAGAGATTGAGGGAGAGGGAGAAAGAGAGAGAGAAAAACAGAAGTGAGAGAAAACATCGATCATTTGCCATCTGTATGTGCTCTGACCAGTGATCAAACCCACAACCCAGGTATGTGTCCTGACTGGGATTTGAACCTGCAAACTTTTGGTGTACAGGAGGACGCTCTAGCCAACTAAGCCACCGAGGCAGGGCCAGATAACAAATATTTTCAGCTTTGTGGGCCTTACTGTCTCTGTCACTGTAGTTACAGGGTGAAAGCAAGCCTCCATAATATATGACTGAAAGTACATGACTGTGTGCCAATAAGACTTTATTTGCAAAAAGAAGTACTGGGCCAGATTTGTTCTGGGAATTGTAGCTTGTCAGCCGTGTTACATCTTATTTTCTGAATTAGGAGGTAGCAGGACCTAGACATCAACTCCCTTTCATACTTAAATTTTAGTGTTATTAGATTCTTTGCTCGTGGCATAGGTACCATTTGCCAGAAGACCCTTTCAGGTTCAGCTATCCACACCCACTTGTTGATAGATGCATGCTTGTTGTTCATGATTTGTATCTTTACCTTTTACTTCTTCTTCCTCTTCTTAAAGGATACCTTTCAGCATTTCATATAATACTGGTTTGGTGGTGATGAACTCCTTTAGCTTTTCCCTATATGTGAAGCTCTTTATCTGACCTTCAGTTCTGAATGATAGCTTTGCTGGGTAAA
>NW_006297021.1:6983445-6984565 GCF_000327345.1 Myotis davidii | reverse complement strand
TGATTTTCTTTCTCTTGCTGCTTTTAGGATTCTCTCTTTGTCTTTTGCTCTTGGCATTTTAATTACGATGTGTCTTGGTATGGTCCTCTTTGGATTCCTTTTGTTTGGGGTTCTCTGCGCTTCCTAGACTTGGAAGTCTATTTCTTTCACCAGGTAGGGGAAGTTTTCTGTCATTATTTCTTCAAATAGGTTTTCAATATTGAAAACCTATATTTCTTTCTATACCTATATTAACATGTAAATTCACATCACACATTTAAATTATATTTAAGAGGAATATTAAAAATATAACCAGATGTCTGGATTCGCCTCATTGGTTAGTCAGTTTGCCATAAAGCACTCAGTTTAATGCAAGACATACATACATGCAATTTTGGACTGAAGAATATTATGCAAATATTTATACAATTAGACTTTATACATTTCAATAATTTACTGCTGTTAATTCCCCACTTCACATAATGTCCACTACATTTGTTTACAAATTTCTTAACCAAATTCAGAAGGATATATCAATACAAGTAATTTTGGCCCCTGTTTATTCACTATTTAAGATGAAAACTTAAGCATTTATTTTTATTAAGTGTTTTCCTTTATTATTGTTGTTGTTGTTGTTAATTCTCACCTGAGGATATTTTTCCATTGATTTTTAGGAAGTGTGGAAGAGAGAGGGAAAGACACAGAAAGAAACATCAGTGTAAGAGAAACACATGGATTGGCTGCCTCCTGCATGAGCCCTCACCAGGGAGGAGCTTGCAACCAAGGTATGTGCCCTTGACTGGAATCTTTTTAGCAAAGGCCAGCTTAGGAGGACCCTAATTAAGCTAATAACAATGTACCTACCTATATAGTTTAAGTTTAAAAAAGTTGGCTCTCAAAAGAAATTTCAATCGTTGTACTGTTGCTATTTGGCTCTGTTGACTAATGAGTTTGCCGACCACTGGCCTAGACCAACGGTTCTCAACCTGTGGGTTGCGACCCCTTTGGGGGGTCGAACGACCCTTTCACAGGGGTTGCCCTAAGATCATCGGAAAACACATATATAATTACATATTGTTTTTGTGATTAATCACTGTGCTTTAATTATGTTCAATTTATAACATTGAAATTGGGGGTCACC
>NW_006297021.1:6981447-6983382 GCF_000327345.1 Myotis davidii | reverse complement strand
CCTGCGGACTGAAAGGTCCCAGGTTCGATTCCGGTCAAGGGCATGTACCTGGGTTGCGGGCACATCCCCAGTGGGAGGTGTGCAGGAGGCAGCTGATCGATGTTTCTCTCTCATCGATGTTTCTAGCTCTCTGTCTCTCTCCCTTCCTCTCTGTGGAAAATCAATAAAATATATTTTTTTAAAAATACCCTTTTAAATAAATATGGGTCAAAGAAGACATTCCAATTGAAATTAGAAAATAGCTCTAGCTGGGTTGGCTCAGTGGATGGAGAATCAGCCTTCAGACCAAAGGGTCTCAGATTTGATTCCGATCAAGGGCACATAACTTGGTTGCAGGCTCCTCTCCTGCTTGGGCCAGGGTCAGGGCTCATGCAGGAGGCAATAAAGCGATGTGTTTCTCTCACATCTATGTTTCTGTCTCTCTTCCACTTTTCATAAAAATCAATGGAAAAATATCATTGGGTGAGGATTACAAAAAATAAAATAAAATAAAATAAAAATGTATATTTAATTGAATAATAATGAACATATGGCATATCAAAGCTTTGGGATGTAGCTGAATCAGTACTGAGATCATGGGTGTAGACCTACAGGCATTCATTAGAATAAGGGAAAGGTAAAAATTAATAATATAAGAATCCAGTTCAAGCCCTAACTGGTTTGGCTCACCGGATAGAGCGTCGGCCTGTGGACTCAAGGGTCCCAGGTTCGATTCCGGTCAAGGGCATGTACCTTGCTTGCGGGCACATCCCCCGTGGGGAGTGTGCAGGAGGTGGCTGATCGATGTTTCTCTCTCATTGATGTTTTTAACTCTCTATCCCTCTCCCTTCCTCTCTGTAAAAAATCAATAAAATATATTTTTTAAAAAAGAATCCAGTTCAAGAAGGTAGAACAAGATTAGTAAATTCAACACAAAGAAAGTAAGAAGAAGAAAAAAAATAAAGAAAATGGCAGGGAGTAATTAAATGTAAATAATATTTACTAGAGAAGATCAACATAGTCATAGTCTCCAACCCATTTTATAAGGTGGGTGTACCCTTAATACTAAAACCTGACAGGAACAGTATGACAAGGCCATGGAACGCTAATGATCCTGCGGGAGCCTTTGTTTCAAATAAACATGGAGTTTGGACAGAGAGAAGCAAGGAGCAAAGGGAAAAGCAGGAGGCCCTTTTAGACTTGGATGGGATCCTAAAGAGCATCTTTTGTTAATAAAGACCTGAGAAGTGATTCAAGTCTCTGCTAAGCACCCATAAGAGACTATCACTGAGACTATCACTCATAAACACAGATCCATTGAGGCAAATGTGTTATATTGTGGTTTTCTTTTCTATCTGAGGCTGCTCATCCAAGAAACTACCATAAAGGTGTTGATTTTCCTGATTTCCAAGTTCAGTTAAGTCAGTCTCCTTTGCTTGCCCCTGTAGATGATTGTTTAATTAGACATGGGCCTAAAATCCCAAATAACACCTGCCATGATTGCATCAGAATGCGTGGCTGAGCTGTTCAAAGACCTGCTTTCAAGGAAGTGACATTACTACTGTTTCTACACCAAGCGCCGAGCACTGCCAAGTCATCTGCACCCTTCACCCAAGGTGTTTGCTTTTCACATTTATGGCTGAGTCATCAGCTAAAGATCCTACCAGGTGACAGGTGTTTGCATTTCTACATAGAGAAACTAGATTTTACAGAATTACCTGCTAATAAAACTCCATCTGCCTTTTAATGAAATGTAATGTTAATTAAAAGTATATTTCCTGCCGAAACCGGTTTGGCTCAGTGGATAGAGCGTCGGCTTGCAGACTGAGGGGTCCCGGGTTCGATTCCGGTCAAGGACATGTACCTGGGTTGCAGGCACATCCCCAGTAGGAGATGTGCAAGAGGCAGCTGATCGATGTTTCTCTCTCATCCATGTTTCTATCTCTCTATCTCCCT
>NW_006297021.1:6978992-6981157 GCF_000327345.1 Myotis davidii | reverse complement strand
TTTAATTTTATAAAGATGATAAAAGAGTATAATGATCCCCTGTCACCACCAACACTTTTTGACATTGTGTCTTATTTATCTGTATTGAACATATGTTTACCAATGTGAAATAGTTTGAAAACATAATGCTTCACCCTTAAATATTTCAACATACATCATCCTACACAAAAGACATAAAAAAATTTAAAAAAGATCCCTTTATATCATCTAAATTGTCCCTAAAAGGTAATGTATAGCGATTAATCAAAATCTTATCAAGATTCACAATAGTATTTGGTAGTTTTGTCTCCATAGTCACATTTTTAAAAATTTTAGAACATTCTACCGACCACTTTTGTTTCCATGTTGAACTGGAAAATTTTGTTGTTCTTAATCTTCACCTGAGGGCATTTTTTTTTTCATTGATTTTTAGAGAGAGTGGAAGGGAGGAAGATAAACACAGAGAGAGAAACATCAATATGAGAGAGACACATGGACTGGTTGCCTCCCACATGTGCCCCAACCAGTCTGGGGATTGAGCCTGCAACCAAGGTATGTGCCCTTGACAGGAATCAAGCCTGAGACCTTTCTGTCTGCAGGCTGACACTCTGACCACTGGGCCAAACCGGTGAGGGGGAACTGGAAAATCCTATATAATAAAGAGGTAATATACAAATTGACTGTCACACCCTCACACAAAGGTGGCTGCCCCCATGTGGTCACAAGAAGGCCACCACAAGATGGCCAGCAGGGGAGGGCAGTTGTGGGTGATCAGGCCAACCTGTGGGTCGTGACCCCTTTAGGGGTCAAACGACCCTTTCACAGGGGTCGCCTAAGACCATCAGAAAACACATATATAATTACATATTGTTTTTGTTATTAATCACTATGCTTTAATTATGTTCAATTTGTAACAATGAAAATACATCCTGCATATCAGATATTTACATTATGATTCATAACAGTAGAAAAATTACAGTTATGAAGTAGCAACGAAAATAATTTTATGGTTGGGGGTCACCACAACATGAGGAACTGTATTAAAGGGTCATGGCATTAGGAAGGTTGAGAACCACTGCCCTAAAATTTATGTGGAACTACAAAAAGTCCTCAATAGCCAAAGCAACCTTGAGACAGAAGAACATAGTTGGAGGTGTCATGCACCTACCTACCTCTACTTTAACCACCTCCCCTCTCCAGGACTCTGGGCTTTAGAAAACTAAATATACCATTTCAACATTAAGCAAGCTAATAATTAGTTGCAGCTATCTGCAAACTGGCAGGCAAGGTGTCAGTTGTATAATTTAAATCCACTGTTGAATGATATTTGTTTATTCAATGTTATACATAATCACCCCAGAAATCCAAGAGGGAAAAAATATACTGCAATATGCAAAAGTCTGTATTATTTCCCCTTTGTACACTTTCTAATTAAAAAAGGAATGAGGTATGAAAGAAAGGGAATATGGCTATTTGTGCATGTAAATAAAAAAACAAAAACCTGGTGTACTCAGGGGGCTGGCTTATGTCCTACAGAGAGTACCAGTTCATTACCAGAAGAATTCTTGAATGTACATATCTGTGCATATTACTTCTCACAGCAATTATCTACCATTCATTGTCTGCATTTTTAGTAAAATCAATACATTTGCTAATGCAAAGTAGTCACTTCTATCCATAATGCCAAATACAGTGGTATTAAAAGTATCTATTAAAAGTGTGTAGATAATACAAACATGGGCTGAAATGCCCAGCTATGGACACTGACCCCAGTTCTCTCACTGGTCACACTGATGTGTTTCAGGGCCTCTTTGTAAAAGGCACTAAGACTAGAGTTTAAGATTGTGAATGCTGCATCCATTTAAGGTGAGGGTTCAGGATCTGAAGAAAGGACTGCACACAAATGAATACATTAGAGAAGAAATATGAATGTAGAAGGCATGGGGAGGGTAGGTGGAAACCTTTCTCTAGTGGAGAGGCTCTTTGACTTCTGGATCACCATTGCTTTTATTCACTTGAATACACATTTGCCCTTTAGAAATGCAAACAGGCATATCAAAGGTAAAGTTTGGTACACAGTAAAAGGATTATCAAGTTAGGGAATTGCCAACAGTAGGGCAATATTATGCTGATTTTCATCCCTGCTGAATATCACATTCATATGGTACTTGTTTCTCTAGCTTCTG
>NW_006297021.1:6977424-6978131 GCF_000327345.1 Myotis davidii | reverse complement strand
CTGGGGAACAGCAGAGGGGGATCTCGGAGGGAGTGGAGCAAAAGCCTGACTCGGGTCTTAAGAAGAACAAAAAGGCACACAATCAGGACCCAGGAAATGGGCAAGGCGGCTGCCCAGGGGAGTTGGTGGGAGTCCTTGCAAATAGCACAGGGCTCTAAGACGCCCAGCAAGGGGGCTGCTGCAGACGCAGGGGTAGGGGTCTCCTGGAGAGACGGGCGGGACCCTGCTGCTACTCACGCGCGTCCAAGGCCCAATCCTCGCGGATGCCCGGCAGAGTGAAGAAGAGGGTCTTGGGGCCAGGCCCGGGGGGCATCCCAGCGATGGGCTCTCGGTCTCCAGGGCCAAGCTGGCGGGGGTCCTGTGGGCTGGAGACAGAACTGCTGCTACCCACGGCGCCCCCTATCGACCAGATCACCGCCTAGCGGCCGCTGGGGCCTGGGGTCGGCCCCGCCCCCGCCAACAGGTGTGCGGGGGAGCCCTCAGCTCTGCAGCCACCGCCCCACGGGGCCAGGGGCAAGTCCTGGGGCAGGTCCTGGGGCAGGTCCTGGGACAGGGACTGGGGCAGGGACTGGGGCAGGGACTGGACTTTGGCTGCTCTGGGGCTACTGGGCAGGGACAAGGGGGTCCCTACTGCTTCTGCCGCGCGGCCGGCGACCGAGACCCTGGGGGAGGAGGCGGTGAGCAGAGCATGGGGCGCGGCGGGCGCC
>NW_006297021.1:6959631-6976953 GCF_000327345.1 Myotis davidii | reverse complement strand
CCCCCCCACCTCCCGGAAGCCTCTAGTGCGCTCCCCACGCAGTGGATCCTCTCCGGGCGCTCAGCCCTGAAGCCCTGGAGACCACCTTTCCGACGCCCAGATGGCTGGCGGGGCTGAGGCTGCGGGGGCAGCGGCGCCCTCTGTCCCTCTCTGTCCTGGTGCCCTGAGACCCCCGGCGCCCAGGTGCGCAGCTGCCAGCGCCCCCCGGGCTGAGGGTGCGGATGGGGCCTCGGGTGGCGGAGTTACCCCCATGGGCCTCCAGGACGCGTGGGCGGTTGCTAAGCTAAACAAAATCCCTCAGATTTAGCAAAAAGAAATGTATTCCACTTAAAAAGAAGCTCTCATATCTGCCTTGGAGTTTGTATTGAATCGATCTGATAATACTTCGGGTTCTGAAACATTGTAGTTGTTAAATCTCTTGGTCCACTTGGATGGTGTTAACCACATACACTGTATGTGGATGTTACTAGTTCAGCTGTCAGGGCCCCATCTTATTCACAAGTTCTTGGGTGAGGCACCCGCTGTGTCATTTTTAGTGGCACAGTTTGAACCTGGCCCTGAAGGGGGAGGAGTGGGCACTGCTGTTTCAAGTCCCCTCACCTGAATACAGGTGTTTAGGGTTTGTTTGTTTGTTTGGCCTCCTGCAAGAGCCCCAACCAGGGCTCAGGCCTGGGAAGAGCCTGTAACTAAGGAACGTGCCCTTAACCAGAATCAAACCTGGGGCCCTCCAGTTTGTAGGCCGATGCTCTATCCACTGAGCTCAATTGGCTAAGGCTCTATTGTCTTAAGCCACCCAATTTGTGGCACTTTGTTATGGCAGACATAGGAAACTAATACACTATTGGGATATTAGTTAATTCTTGGGGTACTTCATCATTATGGTGTCTTGCTGGTACCTTTATGAAAACTTCAGTGGGTGCATTTTCTGTAAAAACCTGCTATACATTAAAATGATAATCATAATTGTTTCAAATCTACAGGCAGAATGACAGGAATCCTAAAAAGAGAGGGGAAGAAGTATCATTGTCGGTGAAGGCATTGAGGGTGGCATTCTGGCTAGCCAGCCTAGTGAACAAGACACAATGAATGAATGATTGATCCTTTTGTTGGAAGGTCCTTTGAAAATGAGCTATAATTGCAAACATAATCAACAATTCTCAGCAAGATGCTGGGTCTTTTGTACCCATTGTTCACCTATCAACAGTCTTTCAGAGAGATGTTAGGTGCTACCCTGCTTCTCTGTTAATTACCAGTAGCAAAGCATTCTCATAGAATGAGCGTGCCACAGAGGTCTGGCTCAGGCAGAATAAGGAAGTGAAAGTAAATGCAGTGAATCATTGTTTCTGACCACGACCATGTTCATTTTAGATAGATCTTATTAGAAACATCAAAGCAGTGTTTTGTGTGATAAAATTCTTCTGCTAATACTGATTAATGAACAATTTGAAGAATTTATTTTCTGATGTGTACAATAATGCTTGGCTATATCATTGAGAAAGGATTAGGAAGTCATGACCATGTTGCTATGAAGAAATGGCCTGTTTTGGAAACCTGGAAGTTAAAGCACATAACCTGAGTAAATTAATCTGCTTCAGAATTGAAATGGCCTCCCTTAGCGTGACACCCAGGCCAGAACCTCTCAAGAAGAATCCTGTCACATTTAACTATAAAAATTTAAAATTTTGAACAATGAAATACATGTGTTGATTGAACAAATATTTGCTATGCACCACAAGGGAGCAGGGCAGTCTCTGGAGTTGGGCTCTCTAAGTTCATATTGTCTCTGCCACTGACCCACATCTTGGCCTCTCTCTCTCCCTTCATGGTTCCTGTCTCAGATAATGGGACATTGTGAGGCTCACATTAATTAACATCTGTTTGGCAGCTGGAACAGTGGGAACAGAGCCCAGCATAGGGTCAGCTCTCAGTATGTTTGTTTTTATTATCTGTGGAGCCAGGTTACACTGAACAACCCGGAGAAAGATCTAGAAGGAAATGAGAGCTACATCAATGTCCAAGTTTATTCCTTTTTGTACTAATTGAAAGTTTTCAACAAGCGTGTCTTATTTGTTTTCAATGGTAAACACAATAAAAGAAAACAAAACAGATCAAAGCCTCAAAAGCCTCAAGCAAAGTTTCTTGATATGTGATGGAGGGCTGTGGATTCTACCAAACGTACAAAAACAAGAAGAACTTGACCCTGATGGAAAAGCTGCTTTAGATGACAGGATTGCTAATAGACCATGACTGCCTCTCCTGGGGATGGTAGCAGACGTGGTGCAGTGTAACAAACGGAGGCCAGACCCAGGAGGCTTTCCAGGTGCCCTCAGCTGCAAGTGACAGAGAGAGCCCGCACTAACAGAAGCCTGAGCATTTGAGATACTTACGTAGCTCCCAGCAGGAGGCCCACAAGAAGCTGGTTTGGGATTGGTGCTGGGAGTTACCAATGTCATCAAAGACTCAAGACCTTTCTTTTTTGTTTGCTCACTGTCAGGTTGTTATGCCTTTTCCTGGTGGTCCCAGGATGGTACCCTGAGCCCCAACCATCTTCTATTCAAATAACTACCTTTAAGGCAAGAAGGTATAGCTCACTCTGTCACTTTCCCTCTCGTGAAGGAACAAAATACTTTCCAGAAGGTTCTCATTGGCCAGAACTAGATTAAAAGTCCTTCCCTAAACTAATCATCAGCCAAGGGGAAATACAAGTTGTCATGCTTTTTAATCATAGTGCACCCCCTAGTGCTTGAGCAAGGGCCTACTATCCCTGAACCTATTGCCATTGGAACAAAATCAGGGCCCCATCAATCAAGAAAGGAGAGATGGGCATGTTTGTTGGATAAAGTAGATAGCTACAAGGAATAGTTTGACTATCTTCCATCATTAAGTTAAAACGGCAGCTACCAGTTAACAGCTTACATTTTGCACTACAGATGTAACTTGTGCATTGAGCATTTCAAGTGCTATCATTGAAGAGGCAGTAATAGGTCTTCTCAAACTCAACCTCTTCATATTCCCAGATGACATATCACAGTCAATGTCAATATCATACCCCATAGTATTTTAGTAGTTTTCACCTTTACATTCGAGTCAGACTGCATAGGTTCAAATCATGACTTTAGTAAGTGGCAGAGATGTGACATTGGGCAAGTTAAGTAACCATATGCTTCAGTTTCCTAATCTGCAAAATGAGGCAATAATAGTAGCCTATGTGGTTGTGAAGATTTAAAGAATTACTACATTAAAAAGACTTAAAACATTTGCCTGACACATAGTAGATGCTCTATAAGGTGCTAATAATAATAATAACTATGACTGAAAACCTGGCAAATATTAATGAAGACTCTTCTCAATGCTTTTCCATCCTTTGATTAAACAGCATGCAATTTGCTTTATGGTGTGTCTTCCATGGCTAGGGAAACCATGTCACAATGGAGAGATCAATGGTTTTATAGCCAAGCCAACTTGGATTTGAATTTTGAACATTCTTTATACAAGTCACTTGGCTTCTGTGGGCTTCCCAATTATAATATTCTTTTCTTATGAAATCATTATGAGTATTAAATGCTATAATGCATAAAGTAAGTAGTAGGTAATAAATGGTTGTTGAAAAACTTTATGAGCAGATCTGCTAAAATAATGGAGGTACATTGGTGAAGAGATTACAGTTAATTCAAAAGTCCACTAAATATGAGTCTAGCTCAGCCGTGGGCAAACTACGGCCCATGGGCCGGATCCGGCCCTTTTGAAATGAATAAAAAAAAAAGAAAAAAAAAAAGACCGTACCCTTTTATGTAATGATGTTTACTTTGAATTTATATTAGTTCATACAAACACTCTATCCATGCTTTTGTTCCAGCTCTCCGGCCCAGTTTAAGAACCCATTGTGGCCCTCGAGTCAAAAAGTTTGCCCACCCCTGGCTAGCTAAATGTTTCTCAAAGGAACACCTACAGATTCTCTCTAGCAGAGTCATCTGGGATGATTGTCAATGCAGAATTTTGAGCCAAACTTCGTGGTTCAGAATTTCTGATGGTGATGCCCAGGATCTGCATTTTAGCAAGCTACCCAGGTGAGTGGTCAGCTTGCTAAAGTTTTAGACCTGTTTGTCTAGTTCTTAATATGCCTGGGTCCCTGTCAGCCCAGCATCTGCTTATTTGCCCAACAGGAATATGCCTGACTTTGTATTAAAGGGTTGTGGAATATTGACGACTCTTCCTACCCTACCCTCCACCCACTTTTGACAACAATGGTGCTTCCTGTGACCTCGGTTCAGAGTACTTGAAATTTTCATAGTCTCCAGTTTTCTCTTGTGAAACTCCATTAGGGGGTAAGCAGCATATTCCTGCCTTCCTAAGCCTGTTCCCATCTCTTTGCTTTGAGTCCTCTCCCCATACCTTGTCCAATGCGTCTCACCTAACTGTTTCTGAGTTATATCCCTTTATAATAAACCAGTAATCTAGTAAGAAAAATGTTTCTCTGAATTCTGTGAGCTGCTTTAGCAAATTAATCAAACCAAAGGAGGGGTTGTTCAGAGGCACAGGTGATGACCTGGACTTGTGACTGGCATCTGAAGCAGGGCATTGGGGGGCAGTCTTGTAGGACTGAGCCCTTAACTGCACGTTGTATTTTGGATACTGTTTACATCTGACTCCATTCTGAGTCCTCATGATCTGAGCTTCTTAAATATAGGGAGTTCCATCATATTCATCTTGGTATCCTCAATATCTGGAAGAATGACTGGGACATAGTAATTTTTCAAACGACAGATTGAACAAAAAATGTTGGATTGATAAAAATTTTTTCATGTATTTAGGACCCTGACCATTATCTGGTCCTTGAACTTTCATTAAATAAAGCTTAACAGGTTGGCTGAATGCCAGAGGAATAAGGTATTAGTCAACACAATCATATTCCGAGAAGGCCACATCTTTCAGTAAATGGAGGGAACCGACACTCACAGCTGGACCATGTTCTTCTCTTCCTGGCCATAGACCATGTCACAGGATACCAACCTCAGACAAAGCATGACCACTTCATAATTTGTCTGAGTACACACACTAATGAGGTCACTGTGCCACACTCAAAATGCCATGAACTCTCCTCTCTTGGATAAGTGACTACTATTTCTAGTAAGTTCTTTCTTGTTCCTGTCTCCCCTCCTTACAGATAAGATTTACTGAGATTCCCAATCATAAAGTTTCCCCCTTTCTGACAATATCAAATCTAGAGTGAACCTTAGGCCCTCCCCCAAACCACCCAAGGAAAACTCAAACCCATGTAATAAGCTCTTTCAAGTATTTTCTCACTGGGATACCCCAGTGAAGGTGTGTGTCCTCCTTCACTGCAAATGAGTAATAAACCCAACTTGTTCCACTGCAGGCATGTTTCTGCACTGTTAAGGCATCCTTGTTTTTTTAAAAAAATGTTGGTTTCTTATGAAGCCATTTGTTTCCAGAATTTCTGAAAGAGGCTTTATTTTAAAAAAATAAAATGGATGGAAGCTTGCAGAAGTGTTTCAAGAAACCAACTGAGCAATGTCTATTTTAATTCTCAAATAACTTAGGATTTAAGTAGCAAATACCATAGTGGGTCTTATAGTGAACTGCCAAGATCTCCCATGCAGGACCTTGGCACCTGCTCTTCCAGGGTGTTAGCTCCTGATGGCTCTCAACTGAACCCCTTCCTTGGAATTGCTTTTGGGTAAAGCTTTTTGCTCAAGGTCATGCTTCCTCACTGGGATCGCCTACACCCAGTGACTGCTTAATGCGAAGGTACAGTGGTCCAGCCCCTTTGACTAGATTTGTGTAAATTCTGTAGGGCCATTCTGGTTCTAGAGCTCCCTGTGGGGTCTGCTAAGGCCTCGGGTGCAATTGCAGTTACATCACACTTCATCACTCTCTCTTCTCAACCCAGCTTATTTCTTTCCCTTTCAATCAGAGCCCCCTTCCCCAAACCTGCTTCATGTAAATCTCCATCCCTGAGTCTGTTTCCTGGGGGAATATATTTAACATAAAAAGGAACTAAAAATCCAAAACTGGCTGCCCAGAAATTCTCGCACAGAACTGGAACAGTTCCATCATTGAAAAGTCCCGTGACTCTTGACCAGTGTACACAGTGGGTCCTTTACTGAATTGGTGGGGAGAAGAGTCCCATAATAGAACTAGTTTCTCCCTTGGACAGGAAGATGGATCAAGGCTAGAGAGCTTCAAGAGCTAAGAATGGTTAACATATCAGTTTACCTAGTGTAATTAGTAACTAATGATCAATGGATGGTTTTGTTATTTTAATACAAATTTATAACTTTATGGAAAAAAATAAGTGTTTGAAATCCCCTTCTGTTATGTGAGAAAAAGCCTGTCTGCATGGACTATGAAGCTGTAAGTCACACTTGTCTATTCAACTAGTTGTCACATAAATTTAAGTCATAGGTCCAAGGAGGGAATTTTATTGTAATTTCCGGTTTTGCTAATTGAAACCCATGAATTACAATTTCAAAATACCTGACTCCTTAAGTCTAAATTCCTCTGTCATGCTCTCTGCAACATGGCTCCAGTAACCCTAGTATCTCCCAACACCAAGTTCACATTTCCCTCCCTACCTTTCACCTCACTGTTCATTCTGCCATTGTCATCCTCACTCACCAAATCCTACCCAACTTTGAAAAGTCTGATCCTCTTCCATGAAGTTGTCCTTGCCTGGGTCCATCTTTGGTAATACCTTCCTACCATAATTCCTGTTGCCCTGGTTTCTATAGTGTATCTCATTATTGTTTAGCACAGGGTTAAGCACATGTAGCTGCTCCATAAATACTATTACTATCATTATCCTATATAATACAAGCCTAATAGGCTAAGTGTCTGACCATTCGTTTTACTGTTCCACCAGTTGCTATGATGTGCACTGACTACCAGGGGGCAGATGCTCCAACTGGTAGGTTAGCTGGCTGTTGGGGTCCAGCCGATCGGGACTGGGCAAGATGGGCCAGCCATGCCCAGAGCCCTCCCAAGGTCCCTCCCTGGCCTCGATCGTGCATCTGTGGGATCCTTCAGCTTCGCCTGCACCCTCTCGCAATCTGGGATCCCTCGGGGGATGTCGGTGAGCTGGTTTCAGCCCAATCCCCACAGGCCAGGTTGAGGGACCCCACTGGTGAATGAATCCGTGCACCGGGCCTCTAGTTAATATATAATTGACATACCCTAAATTTCACCTGTTTTAAGTATATGAGTCAACAACTTTTAGTAAACTTACATAGCTGTGCAATCATGACCACAAACCAATTTTACAACATTTTTATTGCCCCCCAAAAGATTTCTTGTGCCCACCTACAGTTATTCCCCATTCTCAATCCTAGGCCCAGACAACAACTCCTCTACTTTCTGTCTCTTTAGATTGCAAGAAAGTCTTTTTAAGCTCCTGATTTGGAGCCTCTTCACATTTTCTAATGGCCACCATCACTTACAATTGAGTCCCTTCGACAATAATCTAAGATAGACATTTCAATAATTAGACATCATCAAATAAATGGCCCCAAATCCCCCTTCCTCACTAATAACTCGATCCTATCTACTATTTATTACAATCTAAAAGATGTCATTAGTAGTTAAAACCTAAATAAACACCTAGATTTATTTTAAATGCAAGGTTGTTGATTCAGCTGTGTTTGGGTTTGAAAGTGAAAATCAGGAAGAAGGAGTTGGAGTGAACAGATAACATAATGGCATCTGAGTGCATCCAAACAAGTCAGTTCACTGGTGGAAATTAATAGGTCAGACCAGCATCCTTTTCTCCACGCCTTGTGTGAACACAAGGGAGAAGGACTTCTCCTGAGGACAATTAGAAAAGACAGCCTTGGGAAGTTGCTTCCTGTTTAGGTCAAACACAAGTCAAGGCTCATAGCTCTGATTAGTTTTACTTATATTCAGTTCAACAGGTCATCCCTTATGTCCCGTGACCTCTTACATATTAAGCAATTTTTAAAAGGTTACACTTGAACTCAATTTAAATTGTGGCCATTTGATTGTCTACCTCATAAGCAAATACAGAAGAGTATAAGAGCAAAATTACTCCCTGCCCTGCTTTTCACAAATTGGTGACATATTAATTCATAATAATAACTTACTTATAATTATTTTAATGAAGTTGAGAACATTGAAACATAACAATGTGTATCAAGAAAAAAATAGTTGTGGTTTTTATTTTATGATAACAAAACAAATGTTAACAAAAACATTATAAAACAAATGTCTCACATGTGTGTGACCTGTGTAATGAGGAAGTGGAAAGAAGTCGTCCTCCACATGTTCACGTTGTTGGAAGACAGCAGACTCTCAGAATCATGGTTTAGTGGATATGACTTTTTTTCAGGATTATGTGAATTTCATCCTGAAAACATTAAACTAGTTAAATCCCAGTTCCAAAATGGGACATTTTAACGCTCCCTAAGTTCAATAAACATGTATTTTAATTCTCTTTTACATTTAAATACAAGAACTAGAAAGGTTTTAAAAAGCTATTCATTACAGTATGAGTTTCCTCAAAAAACTAAAAATGGAACTCCCATTTGACCCAGTGATCCCACTTCTAGGACTCTATTCCAAGAAACTGGGAACACCGATCAGAAAGGATACATGCACCCCTATGTTCATAGCAGCACAATTTACAATAGCTAAGATTTGGAATCACCCTAAGTGCCCATCAGCAGATGAGTGTATTTAAAAAATGTGGTACATCTACACAATGGAATACTATGCTGCTGTAAAAAAACGGAAGGAACTCCTACCATTTGCAACAGCATGGATGGACCTGGAGAGCATTATGCTAAATGAAATAAACCAGTCAGAGAAAGACAAATATCACATGATCTCACTCATTTGTAGAATATAATGAACAACATAAAATGGAGAAGAAAAACAGATCCAGAGACAGAGAAGCATCAATCCGATGGTTAAACCTCAGAGGGAAGTTAGGGGAGGGTGGGGGTAAGAGGGAGAGATCAAACAAAGGACTTGTATGCATGCATATAAGCATAAACAATCAACACAGACATGCGGGGGGAGGCGGCGGGGGGCGAGGGCATGAGCTGGAGGGGGGGATAAGGACACATATGTAATACCTTAATCAATAAAGAAAGAAAAAAAGCTATTCATGTCTGTTTCCAATAATTAGAATTTTATGTAAAACAAAATAATCACAAGGACTAATTTATACCTCGCGTATTATTTTGTGGTACAATAATCTAATCTACATGAAGGTATTAAACCATGATCATCATCACTAAATACATGAGAATATTTATGATTTTGTTTATCATCATATTTTCAAGATCATGAATCATGAATCAGTGGGACCAAGTGATTTGGCCAGGGCTACCTCCAGAGTCTATGAGCAAGGGAGGACAATATCTTGTTTCCACAAAGCCAATCTACTAATTAACCTTCAAGAAGTAAGCCTTTCTGCAATTATTCTAAGTAAGATAATTATTTCTTCTAACATATTCTATGGCAGGATTTCAAATATTAAGAAAATGTAAGTATTTAATCATTTGTTTCATTAAGTAATCAAAATTATTAACAAATGTTTTCTGCCCTAGAGTCTGCATATTAAAATTGTATTTAAAATTTAACAAAATCAACACTGGGATGGGCACTACTAAAATACAAGCTTTTCAATTGGCAAAATACTCTAATTAAACTTTAAAAAAATATGGGTATATATTTTATTGTTTATAATTGAAATACCATTGTGCCCATTAAAACAATTATTTTTTATTCTGAGTACATAAAAAAACCCAAATATAACTATTACAAACCCTCACATAACTCTTACCTTACTTAAATGAGGAATATTTTTAAACTTTCTTAAGTTTTCATTGGCCTCAGTAGCCAATTATGTATATTCATTAATAGGGAATATTCCTATATGTTTCTTTTGGGTCAATTAAGTCAATTGGTTATAAAAAGTCTGAAATAAGGAGATATATTTCCAAAGAAGATAGATAACTGTGATCTAATACTCTCACCTATAAAATATAAACAAACAGATTTACACTGTTTCCAAGTAAAACTTAAATTTACCATGAAACTTTTTAAATTAGGAAAGTTATTCCTTTGTTTAATTTTTAAATAAATCTAATGTACTGAATTTCTGGACCCAAGTGCTACTTGCAATGTGTGATGAAAGGCATTTTTCCGTTCTTTCTGAACTGGCCAGTTCAAGATGCAGTGAGATTTAAACATTCCTCTTCGCAAGCAGAGTGCATGGTTCAGTTTATAATCTGGAATCTCCTCAAGAAAGATCAAGATAATGGAATCTAGGTTTTGTTCAATAGCTTTTTGAACTGCTTGGTGCACCTTGAATCTAAGTAAAAACAAACAAAACCACAAGAAATTGAATTAAGTTATATATAAATATACAGTTTTTAATAGTCAAAAGCTCTAAAATCTAAAATTCCCCTTAGAATTTACTTTGATCTCTCACTAAAAATCAGGTTATATTTTTTCTTAATTTTATTTTTTAAACTAGAGGCCCGATGCATGAAGATTCATGCAAGAATGGTCCTTCCTTCACCTGGCTGCCAGCACCACCTTTGCTCTGGCCAGAGCCACCTTTCGGCCTTCCCACACCTCCCAGAGACCCGGATCAGCACAATGCAAGTGTCCTGCCCCACCCTGCCCCTGGCTGCTTGGTGCCTGTATACGCAAATTAACCCACCATCTTTGTTGGGTTAATTTGCATACTCACTCCTGATTGGCGGGTGGGCATCATGAAGGTATGGCCAATTTGCATATTTCTCTTTTATTAGTGTAGATTCTTTGAGTTTTGAGTAAAATGTTGGTAATATTGAAAAGCTCAATGTAAAAACAGCTACAGTGGGGTTTTGACTTACGAGTTTAATTCGTTCCGAAACCGAGCTCGTTAAGGAGCTTGTTAACTCAAATTACTCTGTCAACTCAAAGCAAAAAATCGGCCAAGAGATAGCTGGTATCTCAAAAAACTCGTTAGTCAGGACACTTGTAAGTCAAGGCCCCACTGTATATACTTCAAATGTCACAGTGTTCACCTACCTTTTGCATAATGGATCTTTTAATAGATGCTGTGTTACAACAAAAATGGTTTTTCTGCTCCTTTTGATGCTATTAACAATTGCTTCAAGTTCAAGGACACCTGCCTGGAAGTCCCTTTCTTCCAGGCAAAATCTGAGAGTTTGATCTTGTTCTTCCATTGGGGAGAAGTTCTCCCAGACCCAGTCCCTATCTTCATAGGCATGAATTATATACGCCGCATAGTCAAACTGCTCTGGCTGTCTATCCATTTCTTTGAAACCAAGAGCTCGATGCACTAAAACATTCCAGTAGAAGGATATCCTCCAGCCTTCAAAATGGATGAACAGTACAATAAAAATAAAACTCAATAAGATACTGGTATTTATTATGAAAAGGAGTTTGAAGGGGGCACTGTCTTTGCAGGGTGATATATCAAAAAGCATCACCGGAAAACCATGATATTGAGGTGGGGTATTGCAGAGGTAATGGCTTGATAGTTCAGAGATATTGGTATGGGTAGCATTGAGCCAGGTAACAAACCAGGCAATACTTTCACACGTGCAATCAAACGGATTAAAGCGCATATCTAAATTACTCAGGTTCCTGAAAGCTGGCCCAAAGACATCCTTCTCAACTGATGTGATGAGATTCTTCTGAAGGTTCAACGATTTTAGAGATGCCTGATTGTCAAAAATGGATGGTGGAAGTATGTTTAAATTATTCAACCCTAAATTGATGCTCTTTAACTGAATCAAGTCCTTGAAGGCCTCTGCTGGGATCTCATCAAAGCCGTTAGACTCTAAATTAAGGATGTGGAGGTGAGAAAGACCCTTTAGAAAATTAACAGGACCACCAGGATTTGCTTGTTTCCAGAGCCGGGCTAAGTTGTTATGCTGCAAATCCAGGATTTCCAGTTTGTCCAGACCCTCCAACAGTTCATCATTGATGTTGGCTATGTTGTTGTTGCTTAGATCGAGGATGGTCATATTGGCAAGAGGGCGAAAAGGTGAAGGGGAGCTATCCAGGTTTTTAAGGGCCACCCTTCGGAGCATCAGTTGCTGAAGACTTGGAACCAGGGCAAAAGAGCTGCTAGTCAGTTGCAGGTATTTGTTGTAGGAAAGGTAGATTTCAACAATGTTTTCTAGACCTCTCCATTCCTGGCCCGTGAGTTCCTGCCCAATGTCATTAATGCCGAGGTCAAGTACCTTTAGGTGGCCCAACCAAGAAAAAGCACCCCTCTCTATTTTTGAGATTTTATTTTTTGTTAGGTTGAGCATTAGTAAAGGAGAATGAGCAAGTGATACAAATGTTTTATTTGTTAAAGTTTGCAAACTGGTGAAGGAGTTGGATAGACTTAAATATCGCAGCTGTGTGAGTCCCATGAACATATTGCTTTTTATGCCTGGAAAGTTGTTATCGTCCATGTTAAGATGCTCCAAACATGTTAGCCACTGAAAGGCAAAATCATCAATCTTGGGAAACAAAGCAAGGGAATTGCTTTGTTTAGTAAAAGAGTGTCTCAAATTCAGGTATCTCACATTGAAAAGCCCATAGAAGGAGCGAGAAGACAAATGTACTATGTTATTATACTCCAGGAAGAGATATTCTAGATGTGGAAGCCATGCAAAGGAATCATTGCCGATCACATTTAAGCCATTATAGGAAAGATCAAGCATGGTGAGGTTCGTCTGCTTTAGTCCAGCGAAAGTCGTGTTGCTTGTTCTGTACAGCTGGGTGCCACTCAGGGAGAGAGTCTGAATGCTTGTGTTTGACAATTCCTGACAAAGGTTCTCGGTGAGACTGGGGCCCAGTTGGGCATTGTTCAGAAAGAGACCAAATAATTTTCCAATTGCATGGAAACACCCTGGAGAAAACTAAGGGTGGAGGGAAAAAAAGAGGTAAGAAACCAAGACACAGTAGAGTTTGTATGACCCTTGCAACACAATCTGTTAAACACAATGCGTTACTCCAGCTCCCTCTTCTTTTCATTACCTTCTCTGGTTTTTCTCTCCATCCCTCTAATGCACAGCTCCTTACTCTGCACCTTGCTCCAACACTCCTCTCTGCCTGTCCCCTGGCCACAGGGTAACTTCTACTCAGCATCCATGGCTTAGCTTAGATGTCAGTCCTCCTGGGGTCCTTACATGCCCAACATGTGCTACATTGTCTAGCACACAGTTCTATGAAGTAATGTTTATTACACTAACTTTATAACTGGAGAACTGAAGTAGAAAGAACTTGAATAATTTTCCTGATTGCACAATTAATAAGAGAGAAAGCCCAGAGAAGAAGGCAACTAAATTAGCTCTAAAGCCCGTGCTCTTAAGCATCATGCTATGTTAATTCTTTCAGAGATTTTGTAAGATAGATGGTATTTCCACTTTACATGTGAGGACCCAGAGAGGTGAAGTTCCCCAAAGTCAAAGTACTGGTCTATAATGGAAGGAGGATTTTAAGCCACTTCTGTTTGACAGCAGAGGCCTAGCTCCTAATTGCTACCCAACTCCCTTTCTTGTGAGGGTGACATCAATGACCAAGAAGTCAGTGTGAAGGATTTTGCAAGTCTATAGAGATTTTTGGTTTCCTATCCATGTGACACAATTACGACTGCCCACACTTAAAGACAGAACACGAAATAATTTATCTCACTTCTTACCTCTTTAATTTGATTTGAAGACAACTCTAATTTTTTTAAAGAAGAATTGCCAAGGAAATCAAGTTCTTCACGTTTTAGTACATGAATTTTATTATTTGATAATAAAAGCTCTTGGAGATTTTCCAGTTGGAGTTGAGTTCCTAATTTAGTAGATGATAAGCCATTGTGAGATAAATC
Source organism: Myotis davidii (assembly GCF_000327345.1). Taxonomy (NCBI): domain Eukaryota; kingdom Metazoa; phylum Chordata; class Mammalia; order Chiroptera; family Vespertilionidae; genus Myotis; species Myotis davidii. Next base: position 6,963,080 of record NW_006297021.1, on the reverse strand, counting down.
CAATTTGATTAAATTCTGAGAGGAAAAAATAAGTAGATGTTAGAATCTTGCCATCAAAAATAGTTCTTATAAATCAGGGGTGGGGAACCTTTTTTTCTGCCAAGTGCCATTTGGATATTTATAATATCATTCATATGCTATACAAAACCATCAACTTAAACATTAGCCTGCATATTTGGTCAAACACTTAATTAACTCATTCCTAATGCCTTGGTGGGGCCAGACCAAATGATTTTACGGACCTTATATGGTCTTCAGGGGTTTCCCACCCTTGCTCTAAATGTATGTGAACCTTAGAAAGAACTCAACAGCAAAATGTCATTTCTCTATTATTCTATAGAAAACTGACAATAGGAGTAATAAAAATCTTTGTTGAGATTAAAAATATTATTGTTGTAAGGATTTAGTTTCTTACATCAAGAATCACTTTATTTCTCTTACTGAAATAAGAAAGGCTTAAGCTTACTTATTCATGACATAAAGAATAGTCATAATGAGCATGTATTTACATATTTCTATATGTAAAAGCCTAAGCAACCAGCTGACCGTTCAACCGACCAGTAGCTATGACACACACTGACCACCAGGGAGCAGACACTCAATGCAGGAGTGGAAAACACAGGCATGGAAACATGGAACAAACTGATGAATCTCAGAGGAAAGGGGGGAGAGAAGGTGGGAAGAGATTAACCAAAGGTCTTATATGCATCCTAGAGGATTCATGCACCAGTGGGGTCCCTTGGCCTGGCCTGCATCCTCTCGCAATCCAGGATCCCTTGGGGGAAATCAGATAGCCAGTTTCAGCCAAATCCCAGCAGGCCAGGCCAAGGGACCCCACCGGTGCACAAATTTGTGCACCGAGCCTCTAGTTTATTTATAATAAACATGTATTTCTGATCTAAGGAGTATTCATGTAGCTTTTCAAACATATAGTGTCATACATCAGCCTTGAAACTAAATAACAGGAAAAGAGGAATGTTTTCTTAAAAACTATGAGGCCCAGCTGGTGTTGTTCAGTGGTTGAGCATCAACCTATGAACCAGAAGGTCATGGTTCAATTCTCAGTCAAGGCACATTCCTGGGCTCGGTGCCCATTGTGCAGCATGCAAGAGGCAGCCAATGGATGATTCTCTCTCATCATTGATGTTTCTATTTCTCTCTCCCTCTCCCTTTCTTTCTGAAATCAATAAAATATATTTTAAAAAAGAACTATGAGTAGAGCTTTGTCAACCATGAAATCCTAAGATTTTTATATTGAGTAAGATCAATAGCTATGTAAGCTTTGCATCATGTCTAGTAGAGAATGTTCATTTTTGTTTGTTTTGTCAGGGTTTTTGGGTGTTTTTTCATGCTATGCTGTTTTAGAACATGTATGCTACAAACTCAAGTAAAAGATAAGGAAACATTGATATATGTTAGGGCAAAATCTTATGTCTATTACAGAGAATAACACTTTTATTTATTTTTAAAAAATAATGTTAAAATTTCCCCCAATGATTACTTCAACCAGATATTGAGGTTTTTGTATCCAAAGATATTTTTTCCACCTCAAAATCTAAGAAGGCCTCAAAAGAAATGTCAAATAGCTTCCAAACAAATCATTTTATAAAAGTTTCTAAGCATATTTAAATATATATGTATTCTTGGCATCTGAGGTCAAGAAATGACCTGGTGTTTATAGGTCCATAAAAAGAAGAAAACAAATAATTTTGAAAATGGCTTTGGCTTAGGAAAACCATTTAATAACTGTCTCAAATTTAGAGATATTAAATACAGGGTGGGGCAAAAGTAGGTTTACAGTTGTGAGTACATGAAACAGTTTATTTTTGTATTATTTATTAGTTGTATTATTTTTCATATGAGCAACTATCAACCTACTTTAGCTCTACCTTGTACATTTTTCACAGACTTAAAATTCAAGTGAAGTACTAAAAGGAAAACTGTAAGTAGTCATTGGAAAGCAATATTGCGAGATTTCTAAAATCAAGAATAGGTAACTTTAAGTTGAACAACTTATCATGTATCACTATGTTAACCTTATTTAAGTCAGAATTTGCACTAGACATTTTTCTCATTATTTCAGGTACAAAATCAGCAGCCTTGAAAGGTTATTTGCTGTGCTCCTCATGGGATATTCTGATTCATCTCTGATCTCTACCTCTTGTATCTAAGAAAGTTCTATTTCTAATGAGAAGAAGCAAGAGATGCAGAGATCTTTAAAATTAAGATTGAAACTGATTTAAGCCCTGGCCAGTTTGGCTCAGTGGATAGAGTGTCAGCCTGTAGACTGAAGGGTCCTGGGTTTGATTCCAGTCAAGATCACATACCAGGGTTACGAGCTTGATCCCCAGTAGGGGGCGTGCAGGAGGCAACCGATCAATGATTCTCTTTCATCATTGATGTTTCTATCTCTCTCTCCTCTTTCTTCCTCTCTGAAATCAATAAAAAAAAATTTTTTTTAAAAGAAAGAAACTGATTTAAAATATTTTCTCTTTTGAAAACATTTTCCATGATAATGGCAATATTTGTGTGTGGTTCCCCTCAGCCCCCCAATTTGGGTAGATTAAAATTCTCCTTCACCCAGATATCTAGATATTGAGTATAAGAATGAATACATGACTTGAAATCTTAACATTAGATAACATACTTTTCATTTATTAGATGGAAATAAACATTTTCATCTTACCTTCAGGTCTTTAAAGGGATTATTTTGAATTTTATGGATTAAGTTGTACCTAAGATGGAGTTCAGTCAAATTCTGGCAGAAGATAAAGGTTTTGTCAGAAAGTTGATATAGCTCATTGTGTTGGAGGTTCAAAATTTCCAACAAGGGAAGTTTTTGGCACAATTCTGGCTCCAGTTTTGAAATGGAGTTAAATCCTGCATCCAAGATAGTAAGTTGACCGTATCTTGTAAAATTGGCAGGTGGTAATTTTCTGAGTTGATTATGGGTTAGATTTAGCACTGTTATGTTTGCTGGGAGGTCATCAGGTATCTGAGTCAACTTCAGATGACTGCAGTCAGCTACTTCATGCCAAACAGCACATCTGTTGGCAGAAGACGTACACTGTATCCAAAAGGGCAACAGTCCCAGAAAGCAGGAGATATGACACAGCAGACTCCAGCTCATGATTCTGCCCTATAAAAAAACATTAAAAAGCAATAAATTACATTAACAACACGTTTTCACATGCATTGGTATATTCTTTGTAAAATATATAACCAAATGTACCTATGCATGATTTTTTTACTATAACTTTCATGATATACAAGTATGTATTATACAACTAGTACATTAAGTGGAAACTAGTGGCCCAGTGTACGGATTCGTGCACATTGAAAGGAAATTAATTAGAAGAAATATTTTAATATCACTATTTGCCTTTCCTCAATAATAGAAGTGTCAGAGGTGAAAGAAAATTAGTAAGATATACATGAAAATAATATAT
>NW_006297021.1:6925590-6959244 GCF_000327345.1 Myotis davidii | reverse complement strand
TCACAGGAAACTGTCTTCAAATAATTTAAATGGGAGGCCAGTGTCAGACGGGGACAAAGCAATTCGTTAATCATTAATTTTTTTAAATATGCCAGGTATTCTGGAAAATTTATATCATTTGGAGAAACTTTGCCTTTGCTACAACATTGAGTAAATTTTCCATCAGTTGGTTTTTCATCGGTTAAATTGATAGGCAAAATTGACATGTGAGAGTCATTCCACCACACTGTGTTCAATAATTGCATCCTCATTTATCTCATTTTGCTATGAAGGCAGTTCCTACCAGTATTGGTAGTACTTGTCGATGGTTGTTCTTCGGACATATTCTGTCAACAACATTGCTTTCTTCCAGCCTCAGAGGCACACTGTGCCAGTAGTCGGTCTTCAGATACATTTGTAGACAGCCCTGGCTTCTTTCAATTTCACAGGTACGTGGTGTCAGTAGTTGGTCTTCAGATACATTCTGTCGACGACCCTGGCTTCTTTTGGCTTCAGAGGTACGTTGTGGCAATAGTTGATCTTTAGACATATTCTGTTGACAATTTTGGTTTCAGAATGTCAACAAAAACGTGACATCATTACCCGGCGCCCACAGCCACCATTTCCAGGCTGGGCTGGGCTGTGGGCCGCATTTCGCACTATGGGGTCTCAGCAGCATGGCTGTGGTTTGGTGGGCTGTCACTTCGGGGTGGTGGCGGGGCCTATGTTCCACTTGGGGGAAGCGAGGGCTGCTTTGTGGGCGCCAGATCCGCAGTGCCATTTCTCTGTGCACGTCATGGCAGCGCCTGTGTTGAGTGTCTGCCCTCTGGTGGTCAGTGCGCATCATAGTGACCAGTCGGATGGTCAGACACTTAGAATATTAGCCATATATATATAATTCAAACAGCACAGAAAATACAAAACTGATAATACAAACTCCCTCTTCACCCTTCATTTCCACTCCCATGGCAATGACCTAAAGTAACCTCTTGACAGTCTATTTTTAATTCTCATGGTCACCTTCACAAACCTAAATAATATGCATATGCTACTATTTCTTCATTTACTGACTAAGCATTTTCTTCCCACTCTAAAGATAAGGAGCTTAATTATTCTGTTTCATCATTGCTGTCACAATTTTTCTTTAGTTATTTTTAATTTAATTTAGTCTATTGTTACAATTTTAATTTTAAAGACTATACTTAGAATTCTACTTATTGATCAACCAACTTTACACAAAAAAATCTCTCCATGTGACACAGGAAATATGCACTCCTGTATTTTCTACACACTTCTTCCTTCCTTGCATTTCCTAAAACTGTCAGCTATAATAGATATACAACGTTAGCATTTATTCTAAGACTATGATAAGTCAGATATACTTGGTCTAGATCAATTCATAAAATTTAAAGTGAATAGATATCATTTACAATTTTATGATTATATAAATGATCATTCACTGCAGAATCAGTAAGACTTGAAGAAACACAGTCATTAAGAGAACAAACCCTGGAAATACACCCTCTGAGTTCTGATCCTGGATCCTCTACTATATAGCCTGGAGCAAGTTAATTCATTTCTCAGGCCTTAGATTTCTCATCTTGTAAGTAGAGATAATTAGAGTCACTCCTCCATCGGTTGTTACAAAGGTTAAAGGAAATAAGTCTTTCAGTATCTGGAACAAAGCAGGATTTACTACTATTATTAATCAGTATAATAATCCATGTTGTATAAAGTGGTAATTATAACTATTTCCTATTTTTTAAATTGTTTACTTTATAAAGGAAAATCTATGCAAAACAAAATATATCACCGGACAACCACAGCTCACCATTAAATCGGAAGGAAATAGTCGTGGGAGCCAAGCATGTAAAATACTTGATATTCACGGAAATGCATGAAGCCCCTTTAACTCCACCCTGGGTTAGGTGGAGAGCTTCATTCAGGACCAACGTGGCACTGTCTACGCAGGCTGGGAAGCAGCCAGCATCCTCCCTGAACAACCACATCACTTAAGGAGGCCTCATTCCTTTCAAAGTGCTGTTTTTTTCCATTTCATTTTAAAGAATGAAAAGAAAGTCTCAGGTTAGGAGGCATCCATGGGACATCTTACCCTACTACTTGGTCTAAAGAGTGAAATTAATAAATTTAATCACTTGTAATACAACATTCACAAAATCCGAGGCCTTTAAAAAATTCTTTTTGTTTGTTTCTTTTAATTCGTGGAGACCTTTACTTTCCCTCTTCCAGGGCACATGTCCCAGGCAGGTGGGCAGGTGTCCCTCAGGGTAAGTGATCTCTCCTCTTCGGGAGACCCCCAGACCCTCACCAGTGGGGTTTCCGAACCCGTTTGACACCCCACCTATTGGCATATTCCTGGTGAGCAATGACACTGAACAGTTTCTTTTCTGTGCTTACTGTCCATTTGCATGTCTTCCCTATGTTCAAATATTTCGCTCATGTAATAATCAGGTTCTTTCTTTTTTATTATTGTTTTATCATTAATATTGTGTTATAGATTGTTTAATAACTAAAGCCATACTCTTTAATTATTGTAGCTTTACAGTAAGTCTTGAAGTCAGAGTGTAAATTTTCCCATTTTGTAACTCTTTTACTAGATCGCTTATTGCATGCAATGGTTTATGGGAATTATCTGAAATAATTTTATTTTTAACTTATTTAATTATCCCTCCTTATGAAGAAGTAAGTGGTAATAGGAGAGGACATGGTTGTTTTTATTTTATGCTGTGTAACCCAGAAAAATGATTAGAATGTAGCTGGTATTGAATAAATATATGTTGAATGAACAGCTTTCCATAGGCAGTTAAAAACCAGTTCAAGAAAACCACTCTTTTTTCCTATGTATGGTTACAAAGTTGTTTTGGTGGAATTTGTACCCAATGTAGTATTTTATGGTATGATTGTTTACCTAGTTTACCATTTCACATGTTTTTTAAAAAATCAAATGTATCCTCAAGGTATGGGGATGAATCAATAATAATGATATTTTAATAGATTTTTGTGTAAGATCTAAAAGTCATGTCACAAGAAGAATTCCAGATAAGTTTGAATGTAAAATCCTTTTAGGTGATTATTCTAGGAAAACAGAACTTGTCTGAGTATTTTAAATTATTCTTTTTAAAATTAATGGCTTTATTTTTATTCTACTCTAGTTCTCAGAAAAAACAGAAGAAATCAGCTTCTATAAATTAACATTCCCATCTAATGGCCTTGACAATGCTAGCACCGAGTATTTTTAAAGCTATACACAATTTTATGTGCACAGACTCTGAGGACATGGGGCCTGGCCGTTTGGAGAGCGGGTTCAGGGAGCACAGGGTTCCATCTCTGTCCAAGCCAGCGCCACACTGCACAGTGGTGAGGACATGGAGTCCAGAGCCAGGCTGCTTTGAGTTTCTACCAGCTACCGTTTGGCTTGTACTGTTTGCTGTGTAAACTTTACATTTCTCTGTCCCCCTAAATTTGGACACATACGCTGTATGCAGACAGATGCCAACACAAAGCCATATTGCAAAGTTGGGAAGCAGCTTCCTGACACATCTAGCCAAGGCCGACTCCATCTCCATATGACCTGACCCACATCTGCCCAAGCTAATCTCTGATCCTCTTACACCTCCTAAGTGGCTTTCCACTTCTCAGCTCCATGCTTCCTCCTTTATGAGGCCAAAGAAAGCCATTTTCTCACCCCTGGGAGCCGTGGAAGAGTTCCTCCTTGTCAAGCCCATTGTCATACAGTGCCAGCCCATCTCCTCCCCAGCCCTGAAGGCTGAGAGAGGGAGACAAGCTCTTTTAAGCTCACAGGACTTTGTATCTTTAAGACGAAGCTGTGATTTTTGTGTGAAGGCTATTGCCAAATGATTTCAGTAGCTACTCTAATGTGCCTGCCAGCTACATTACAAAGGAAAGAAACGTGGTTTTTTTCATTTGCTGCATAAAATGTTTTATCCTGTTCATTAGGCTTGTTGCTATTATTTGGACTGAGTTATGATACACTTCTTCCCATACCTACATCATCTGTCTGTTCTTTCATGCTCCTAGCCTAGAGTGATTCTGACTAGATTTCAAGCACCAGAGCAAAGAATCCTAAAACCATCGTGCACCTAGCTTCACCCAACGAGCGATCCTAGCCCCACAGGAAGGTGAAATCTCTACCTTTGTGTACTCTGAGGACAGCTGACCGTCCCTCTTGTCATCAGTCCCAATCCAGCCGTGTGTTCATCGGGGACGGGCGGGCGGCAAATTTGCTGGAATCTCGAAAGTGAAACTGAAGTTAAAAAAAAAAAAGACCAGTTATAATTGGTGCATTCCAAGAAAGGCAAAGGAAACCAAACACAATCGCAGCAAGAGGCACAGAAAATAGCTCCTTAAGAATGTCTTCTGTCTTCTTCAGGGGCAGACCCCTGGGTTTCCTTAAAAGGGGCACAGATTTAGCAACAGAGAAAGTTAAGACAGTGGGACTTCGCCCCTCAGTGTGGGCAGGGCCAGTACTAAAAAGTTAATGAATATCTAACTGAGAGGGAATTCCTCTGTTATTAACCTGAGGCTGATGCAAAACTGTCAGAATTGAACAGTGTGTAGTCAGAGGGACAGAAAAAAAAACCACTCTGGTCTTAATCAAAGCTAATTACTTCCATTTCTCTAATCTCACTTTCTCTTCTTGGCAGCACTGTAAGAGAAGTAAGTGCAGAAACTCACCCTTTCCCAGCAGAGAGGGAGCCGCCTTTCCCAGGCAGAACCTGCAGGGAGCACCCAGGTGCCAGGAGAAAGTTCAGATTCACTGTCCAGTCTTCCATTCGCTTTACTGACTCCAACTGGTTAAAGGAATGTGCTTGTCCAGAAATGAGCACATTTTTTATTGTTAGGATATAATAAATATTACAACTGCATAGGTTTATAGCAAAACATGGCAATTGGCAGGGACTGTAGAGATCGCCTCATCCAACTCCTTGGTCTGAGGAAGGAGGAAAATGAAACCTAGTGGTGAGAGATTTGCCTGAGGACACACCACAGGTTGCGGCAATGCCTTATACAAACAAGTAAAGTAATAAAACAGCCTGAGGCGGTTGAAACAGGTCACTAGCTCAACAGGGTTGCAAAATTAAGAGCAAGAAGTAAATGTGTGTCAGTGTGTACACTGCCCACTCCTGGGCCCCAGATGTAGCTATTGGTTATTTAAAAGGGTCAATATTGTTCACAGGTTTAATGTAGAGGGACTCATAGGGCTTTTTGAAATAAACCCTTATTAAAAGGAACAAGGCGATTAGAACAACCAATCCAGTGTTCGCAGAAAGCCAAGGTCAGACTATATGTTTTCATCATTAACACTTCTCCCGGGTTTATAATGTGATGAATATATTGTGGACGTAGATAGAGAGTTACATTTACAGCAGAGCATTAGATAAACAGTGACCTGTGCTCATGGGTCTCCCTTCTCAGCCACCATTCAGAAAGGACATTGTCTTGCTCGTTGGCTGAAATTCTAGAGGGCATTTCTTTTCTCCTTTTGAACACTTTCCCTAACGTGAAGGTGCAGTTCCTCTTGCCAGTGCCAGTTCCATTTCTGCTCCTTACGCTTCAGAGGGTTTAAATTAAACTCAACCAAACCATAAACTCAGCAAGAACATGAATGAAAGAGGAAATAGCGCGATGCCCTGTCTACTACTCTCACTCATGTCTACTGACCGAGACTGAACTTGAACTTCCCCTCTGAGAAAGAAACCAACATTTAACACACAGAGTTTCTGGTTTAACCTGAACTTTCACGTATTTTTATTTTTTGTAATTTTACGAAGTAGTTGCAAAGTGGTGATAACTTTGTGTCTAAGTCAACCTGTGAAGTGGGTTAGTGTGAATACTGATGTTCTCCTGATATGGCTAAAGGCTCTTCAAACCCTATGCCTTGAATTTGATATTTATTTACTAAAATAAAATTCTAGACCCAACTTCACTATCATCCTACACTTTAAACATCCTAATTAAATTTGAATAAATTGATGTCCACTGAGCACCCAATGAATTTAATCAGAAATGTCAGGCAATACCATTAAATTATCATACTCAACACAAGGAAGTTTAAAGTGTCAAAAGCAACCATAGGTTTCTCCTACCATTTAAAATAGGGCTCCTTTGAAACCTTTCATAAACCAGATGGCATAAAGAGAAGCAGCCATGATCATCAATTTAATATGGAAAAACTTTTGAGCCTTCCCAGACTCAAAACATAACTTACCAAATCAACACAAATAACATCTAAAATCCAAAATAACACTAACATGTAGTGAAAGCAGGAACCATATAATAAATACGCAACCCGAACCTGTATACAGTAGAAATAATGTACGTACAGCATAGTTTGACTTATAGACCGACTGATTTATCTTCAGGATACACTTAGAGAAAACGGGTACTAATATAGGTCATTCATAAAAGCAAAGTGGCTTAATGTAAACTTTGAAAAAAGCAGGGGTATCTGTAACAACTTACCTTAGTGATATTGAACTGGTCGTTGGTGGGAATTAATGCTCATGAAGGTTGATCTCCATTTCATAATGCAAAGTTTGAACCAGCCAGGGAAATGAAAAAGAAGGCCCAGGTTGGAAGGGTTGGGAAACTGAATTAATTACACTTCTTTTTATCACCTAAGAGGAAGCTTTGTCTGTATCATGGGCTGATTTATAATAAGAATATGAGAACCGGTCCTTAAAAAAATGAGAAGTAAAAGTAGGAGGAAAGTGGGGAGGAGGAAGGCACACTATGAAAAAGATTTGGCAAGAAAATACAGAACCTTGACAAAATTCAGAAAGCTCCAGTAGAGTTTACAGTTTCTATAAAATGCTAGCCTTAGTCTTTATGTAGAAATAGGCCTATATACGAGTTGAATGTACACTTTAACATCATCAAAAGAAATGCTGACATTCTTTTTTTTTTTAATTACCGATTTCTGTTGTTTGTCCAAATTTCTACTTGGTTTGTATATTTTTAGAATTCATTTGCAAGAGCTTTTTGGAATATTATAAAAATTAACTTTGACCTAAACATATTGCAGATCTGTTTTACCTGATCTGTTACCTGCATTTGACTTTTTTAAGTGATTGTTTTAACGACACAAAAGTTCCTCACGGGAATGATATTATCACAATGGCAGACTAGGAAACTTCGAGATCTTGTTCCATCAAAAAACAAGATGAATCAAAATCAAGATCTTGTTCCATCAGAAAACAGAAACTGGCTGAACCAGCCCTATCGTAGCTCTGAAAAACAGCCAAAGATCTATAGTAACCAAGTGAATGCCCCATGAAGAAAATTTTGCCCTAAAAAAAGAGAAAAAATAGGACACTTCACGGCTTTTTTTTATATGCACGTTTGCCCTGCCCCCTCTTCAGCGCAGCACACTCTTCAGGTGGAAGACACAGCAGCCCTATTCCTAGTTATCTCCTTTGAACTGAAGATTGCAGAGTAAACCTTATCGGCCACATTCTGACCTGCCTGGGAGGTTCCAAAAACCTGGCCTCTGTCTCACTGAATTTGGATCTCAAATTCCATGAAACAGAGGGGAAAGTGGCAGCCACTGCATGTGAAATCTTCAAGAAGACTACACAGACAGACAACTGGGACAAACAGATTATGGGCGAGGACATACAGTAGAGCCTCTCTAAGGCCCTGAAGAGAAGCTGGCATGAGACTTTTGGGATATTTAGACATTCAAACAGAGCCAGGCACATGAGGGAATTAAGAAAGCCACACACAACCCCGGGCTGGAGGCATTCTTAGAAAAGACTTGAAAGGGCCTTAAGCTTCCACCTCAGGCTGATCACTAAGCTCAGAACACACCCAACCAATTAGTGAAGCACTGACTCAGCACAGCACCAGTTTGCCCGATTTCTAGCAAAAACTTATAAGGCATACAAACAAGAAAAGGAAAACATGGCCCGTTCAGAGCAACAATGTAAATCTCCAGTTTCTATCCTTGGGGAGTCATAGGCATTGGATTTATTAGAAAAAGACTTTAAATGAGATTTCTTAAATATACTCAAAGAATTAAGCAAAAGCACAAAGGACTAAAAGAAACCAGGGAAATGATAAATGAACACAATGAAAATATCAGCAGAAAGATAGAAATTGTAAGAAGGAACCAAGCAGAAATTTGAAAGTTGAAAAATACAACCGAATTAAAATATTCACTAGATAAATTTGACATCCAATTTGAGCAGGCAGAAGACAGAATCAATGACCTTAAATACAAGACAATTGAAATTATTGAGTCTGAGGAGCAAAAAAAAATAAAATTTAAAAATAAAAGAAGAAAATGAACAGCCTAAGAGATTTGTGGGGCCCTATAAAGCAAATCAATATGTGCATTGTGGTAGTTCCAGTGGGAGAAGAGAGAAAGGGGCAGAAATCCTGTTTAAAAACTGGCCAAATGTTCCCAAATTTGATAAAACATATGAATCTACAAATCTACGAAGTTCAGTGAAATGCAAGTAGGATAACTACCCTCCCCCCCATTATCTTACATTATATACAAAAATTAAGTCAAAGGGGATCAAAGGATTAAACATAAGAGCTAAAATATGAATCTATTATAAGAAAATATAGGGGGAAGCTTCATAATATTGGATTTGGCAATGATTTCTTGCATATGATACCAAAACACAGGTAACCAAGAAAAAATAAATAAATTGAAAGTTATCAAAATTAAAACTTGTGTATCAAAGAACACAATAAAAGAAAACCTACAGAATGGGAGAAAATATTTGCAAAATATCTGATAAGGGATTAATATCCAAAATGTATTAAAAACTGTAACTCAACAACAAATTAAAAAAACTAATAAAAAATAGACAAAGCACTTAAATAGTCATTTTTCAAAAAAATATATACAACTGGGCAATAAGCACATAAGTAGATAATAAATGTCATTAATCATTAGGGGAATGTAAATCAAATTTACAACAGAATAATACCACACCATTAGGAAGGCCATTATTAGAATTATTAATTTAAATATAAAAAAATAACATATGTCAGTAAGGATGTGGGAATAATGGAATCCACGTGCATTGCTGATGGGAATGTAAAATAGTGCAGCTGCTCTGGAAAACAGTAGGATGGCTCCTCAAAAAATTAAACATAGAATTATCATGCGATCAAGCAATTCCTCTTCTAGTTACATAGAGGAATTGAAAAGAATTGACAGCAGAGACTTGAACAGATACTCGCACACAATGTGCATGCGGCATTATTTACAATAACCAAAACACAGAAGCAACTCATGTGTCCATGGATGAATGGCTAAACAAAATGTGCTATATCCATACAATGGAATATTAAGCCTTAAAAAGGAAATTCCAACACATGCTGCAACATGGATGAACCTTGAAAACATGCCTAGTGAAATAAGCCGGTCACAAAAGGACAAATATTGCGTGATGTCACTTAATGACTGGAATAGTCAAACTGATAGAGACAGAAAGTAGAATAGAGTTTACTAGCGTCTTAGAAGCAGAGGTCCATGGAGGTTAAAGGTTAGAGTTTCAGTTTGGGATGATGAAACAGTGGTGATGTTGCACAGCAATGTGAATGCTACTAAATTGTATTCTTAAAAATGGTTAGGGTAGTAAATTTTATGCTATGTATATTTACCACAATTTTTAAAAAGTAAGAAAAAACACTAAATAATGGTGATTCAGTTGGAATAGTGACCATACAGGATCATGACACATATTAAGGCCATATTTATTGAATGTTTTAGGGGATAGTCTTCAAATATCCTCGCTACTTACATGAACTTGGAAATTTGTTTGCTAACTCTGGAATTCATTTTGTAAGAATATCATGTTTAATTTCTTCAATAATATTAACTTCAATAAAATTGCAATGTTCCAATTCTAAGAGAAGATATTTTACTGCATCTAAGTTCTAAAATATGATTCCAAACTATTGAGCAAGGCAGATGCAATATTAGAAACAGGGTGAACTTTGGAGCTCATCAAATCTAAATTTAAACTATGACTCAGCCACTCACTAGCTTTATGACCTTTGCAAATTATTTCATCTTTCTAAGCATGAATTTCCTCCTCTGTCCATAGGAGGCAATGTAAGCAACTGACAGAATTCTGTAAGGTTTCGGGACAATTACAATATATGCTTGGCACATAATAATTTATGTTCTCAATAAATTATAGCTATTATTTGTACTATGAGATAAGTCAAGTAGTTCTTGCAAGAAAACTAGACAGTGCCCCTGAGTTTTGAACCCTCAAATGAATCGTGTACAATAGCTTGCTGGTGTGCAAGAAGAGTTACAGCAGATGAACAATGTAGTGTTTCTCAAGGAGTAGGCGTAGACGCAGTCTAGGAAAACAATGACTTTAATCCGTAAGATACCATCTGGTGGCACGCAGATTCTGTTACAGCAAGATGCCCATATGTTCCAGTCACACCATCAGCACATCAAAAGGGGAGATTGGTTAAGGAGATATCATTGAAAAGACATTTTTTGAAGATATTAAGGGACTCTAAAATGTATGTTCTAAAAATAAGGGTATGCTTTTGACATTGCTATAACATAGTTATTATTCAATCTTCATCCAAAACATTATACCAATTACCACATTTTATTCCCACCAGATAGTTCCTCAGAGTGCCTGCTTTCATATAGCCTCAAGGATACTTCAACTTTGACAATGTGATAGATGGAAAACAGCATCTTGCTGGTTGATGAAATCTTTAAAATTATATTCAAGGGGAAAACATGTGAGCAGAGCTTTTTTACCCATCAAAACAATCAAATATAAAAAAGCACAAAGTATTATCAGCAAGTAAGAATTTTGAGAATATTGTGCACATGAACCCTTCCTAAAAAAATCTACTTAGGAATGAGTCTCAGACACCCAATATGACTAGAAATAATTAACAACACACAAGCTAGTGCAACCATTACATGCAGTTACTATAGAAATAATACTAATGGAAGGTTTAAAGGCCAAGAATATGGTTTGCCATGCTCTAACAATACAACCATAGTACTTGCCATATGTGAAATAGACATATAAGTGTTTATGTTTTTTAAAGGAAGGTTTTTAGTTGAAAACTTGAAAAACATAAATTGCTCCTCAGATAAATTTAATATTCAACTTCATAATTCCTTTTTAAACACAACACCTCTCTTTTTGCCTTGAGGTCAGTCCTTCACATGCTACTAGTGACATTTTAAACTGTATTTCCATTTACAAACAAATCGACTTTCTTTCAGAATCTTCATTGAGATGCTCTCTATTGGCCATTTTCCAACATTTAACACATGCAGAAGTGTTGAAAAATTGCACAGTGAACATCACAACAACCCACTACATAGCTTCTACATTTAACATTTTAGTGTATATACTTTATCACACAATTATCCATCTATTTATCACTCTATGAATCTATCTTATTTGTGATGCATTTCAGAGTAAGTTTCAGACATCACTACACTTCACTCCTAAAGTCTTCAGAAGGCGTATCATTAACTGGAGTTCAATATTTGTTGACAGTTTCTTTTAGATATTTACATACCATGAGATGTACCCATCTTAAGTTTACCACTCAATGTGACTAAATGAAAACCGCTATTGGGGCATAGAACATGAATACTTTGACCCCAGAAAGTTTCCTCTTACTCATTCCCAGTAGCTTTGTCTTACATTTCCCCTCCCAGAGGCAACTTCTTTCTGATTGCTTTTCACCTGAGAGGAGGGTTACCCTACTTCTAGAATTTCAAGTAGGTGGAATCATGCATTATGTGGTTTCTTTCACTGACCATGATTTTTTTGAGATTCATTCATGTTATTGTGCGTATCTATAGTTTTTTTTTATTGAGTGGCATTCCTTTTATGCCATATGATGTCTCTTATGTATGGAATCTAAAGAACAAGAGAAATGATCAGACAAAACAGAAACAGACTCATAGACACAGAGAACAGACTGTTGAGGTGACTTCTATAGTTTATCCATTTTTCTGTGGATGGTTGTCTGCCTTATTTCTACGTTTTGCCTGTTGTGAGTAAAACTGTTAGGAAAATTTACAGGTATGTTTATTTTGTGACATGGTTTTCATTTTCCTTAAGTACGTAGGATTGGAACTGCTGGCAGGTATAGCTTTACTTTTATAAGGACATGACAGGCCTTTTGCTAAAGCAGTCAAACTATCCTACACTCCCACCAGAAATGTACAACCTCCAATTGCTCTCCACCCATGACCAGACTTGGATTGTCTGCCTGTAGAATGTTAGCCACTCTGGCTGGTTTGCGCAACGGTCTCTCGTTGTGGTTTTCATTTGCATTTTCCTGATGACTAAGGCTGCCGGGTATGTCTTTCTTCCTTTATGAAATGTCTGTTCCAAATATTTTTTAAAAAAGGTGTTTACTTCTTTTTTTCTCTCCGGTTGGTTTATGCAGTAGCCACAGCTGCTCCTCCAGGTTCCCTCTCACTAGAGCTTTGAGGGCGAGAGAGGCCCTTTTCTCTGGGCTCTTGCACAGGTGTCTCCCGGAGGCCCTTCCAGAAAGCACCTCCCTCACTTCCCTTGGCCTAGTGTTAGCCTCCTGTGTCTGCAGGCTGCTGTATTGCCGCTCCTGTTGAAACTTCGGCTTTGGCTGGTCCAAGGTATGTCCAGCCAGATCCCTAAAATTCTCTCACATGATCCCCAGAGAATAAAGAAATAAGCCTTCCCCCCTTTCATGCTGACTTGTATTTACCAACGATGTTATCCTTAAAGTATGAGAAAGTGAACAATAATGTTCAAGAGGAGGAAGATGGAAATTCTTAATGTGTTCTTGCCCAATAGTCCCACTATGGAGCTTAACTACTCCAACGCTCAGTAGTATCTTTGGGTGGTGAGGTATTAAGGAGCATGTCATTCTAAGACACAACACTAGATGGCGCAAAGAGATAAACTTTTCGTTTTTACACTTAACATCCTGAAATTCTAAAGGCCAGCAGCAAAACAAAATTTCATTTTAAAATGAGGTAACTATTTTTGTAATTTTTTCGATCACAGTTAACATTCAATATTATTTTATAGTAGTCTCAGGCGTACAGCATGATGGTTAGTCAATGATAGAATTTACAAAGTCTAGTACCCACCTAGTACCATACATAGTTATTACACTATTATTGACCATGTTCCCTATGCTGTACTTCACATCCTCGTGACCGTTTTGTAACTACCAATGTATACTTCTTCATCCCTTCATCTTTTTCACCCAGCCCTCCAAGATCCCCTCCATCTGACAACTCCCAATTTGTTCTCTGTCTCTATGCATCTGTTTCTGTTTAGTCTGTTCATTTCTCTTGTTTTTTAGATTCCATATATAAGAGAAATCATATGGCATCTGTCTTTGCCTATTTGGCTTATTTTATGTAGCAGAATACCCTCTAGGTCTGCCCATGTTGTCACAAATGGTAGGATTTCATTCTTATGGCCAAGTAACATTACATCGTATATGTGTACCCCATCTTCTTTATCCAATCATCTATCGGTGGGCACTTGGGTTGCTTCTGTATCTATTGTAAATAATGCAGCTAAATGAGCTAATCAGATTATATTATAGTCACTTTTCCATTCTAAAGACTTTATAATTCTTAATCAAGACCAGTTTATTCCTTTATGATTCTTCTTTTGTTTCCTTCATTTCATCTCTCACTCAGCCTTCCACAAAGTTTATTCTAAATAAGCAGTTGTTGAGTTGATGAATGAATTGCTAAGTGAATGAAAGACTCACCCCCTTGACCTCATCCATCTACTAGTATCTCCAGCCCTTCCTTCCCCTCTTCTGTTCTCCATCCCACCTGCTTCCTCCCATTTAACTAATCTGTCCTTGTCATTTAATTGTCCTTTGCCAGTAATTGAATTTAGGACCCTTGATTGCATTCCTCCCTTTTAAATTAATTCACTAACGGAATCTTTTCTGTTGTGCTCCATTGCTTTCCTGCTGTGTGGTTTTAACTGCTGGTGTTTCGTGACGTGGTTTCCACTTTCATCTCTGCCTTATATGCATTAGACTCCTGATCATGGAAACAGATGAGTCAGTGTTTGTGGAATGGCAGACTTTTTTCCAACTCATCTGGCAAATAAAATTTGAATTACATACAAAAAAGGTTCTTTGGTAATCTGATCATAAATTAGCTGGGCAGGTCTTGGTAGGTAGTCCTGCCCAAGGCCTATAACTTCTTTAGTAAAAGGTTGATCTTTGCCTTACGCCAGTGATGGCGAACCTATGACACGCGTGTCAGAGGTGACACACAAACTCATTTTTTTGGTTGATTTTTCTTTGTTAAATGGCATTTAAATATATAAAATAAATATCAAAAATATAAATCTTTGTTTCACTATGGTTGCAAATATCAAAAAATTTCTAGATGTGACACGGCACCAGAGTTAAGTTAGGGTTTTTCAAAATGCTGACACGCCGAGCTCAAAAGGTTCGCCATCACTGCCTTAAGTGTTTGCCTGTCCATTGTTTTGTGCATTTGGGTGAACACACATTAAAAATGCCTCTTTTCAGACCCCTCATTGACACGCCGAGCTCAAAAGGTTCACCATTACTGCCTTAAGTGTTTGCCTGTCCATTGTGTTGTGCATTTGGGTGAACACACATTTAAAATGCCTCTTTTCAGACCCCTCATAAGTGTAACCACCCTCAACAGAGCACATAATCTTAACTACCCTGTAATTTGATCCCACCTTGCTTTCTCCCACCTCTGCGTAATCTTCCTTATTTCCAAATGTAGAAAAGAAGCTGCAAAACTATTATTCTCCAGAACATTTGAAATCTTGCCCCCTAGCAATTGTCAGTTTGGGTTCAAATAAACTCTTACAAAAATTCTCGGTACGTTTGGACATTTCTTACATTGACAGAAAATACATTTCAAACACGTTGTGCTCATTGTAAACCATCACTCATACGAAGGGAGATGAGTGTAAAGAACTTTCTTTTTACCACCTTTCCCCTCTGACATGAATATCCTCATATTTCATATGGGGGGAAAAAGAGTCTAAGGGTCATGAAGTTGGCCAAATTATACAGGAGGGAAGGTCATAATCAAGAACCCCCACTGAAGAAGGAAACACATGCAGAAATCTGATATTCCTAGAAGTTTGGTACAATCTGATTAATTTGCTGCCCATTTGTTTGCTTGCTCCTTGCTATTTGCCTTTGAAATACGGAAGTCTGACAAATGAATCACCGACAGGAGAAGGTCTCCATGCCAAGGTTTCTCAGTGGCACCAAAACATTTCCTGTTCTCCCTGGGCATCCAGATAAGAGCAAAGCACGCCTCCCCAGTTCTCTAGCCCCAGCCCCAGGTGCTTGCCTGGGAGAGAGGCCCGGCCCTCACCATTCAGGGCAGTGCTGGGAGACTGCCTCCCTGTGACTGCCCTTGATTCTGTCCCTTCCTGGTGAAGGAAGAGGGAAGGCCAGTGGGCTAGGCAGCAGGCGATACCCACAGCACGAGGAAGTGGAATGCACCATAGACAGAGCCAAGAGTTCTCTCACACTAACACCCTAACGCCGAGGAAGGTCCGCCAG
The DNA here is from genome assembly GCF_000327345.1 of Myotis davidii. Lineage (NCBI taxonomy): Eukaryota > Metazoa > Chordata > Mammalia > Chiroptera > Vespertilionidae > Myotis > Myotis davidii. The sequence goes on along the minus strand of NW_006297021.1, from coordinate 6,943,677 downwards.
CTCTCAGGAACTCACAGACCTTTCTTTCTTGTTCATCTCCCTCCCTGGCTAAGATTCAGCCACTGTGGATCCCTCCGCAGGCATTTAGCTGTACAAGGAGAATGAAAAAAATGCACCCTCAGACCTTGGAATTTTTTTTTCTTTCCTTTTCTGTTGCCCGTGAACCACGTTGCAAAGCCAGCTGGCAGAGACTCCGGGAATGTGTGTGAATGCCTGATGGAGAGCCACTGCGCCGTGCAGGCCGGACAGGCGCTTCCAAACATGGTGCTCGCTGATGGCCTGCTCTTTTAGGGCAGTGACCTGCCTGCCACGCAAGCTTTCCTACCTGCAGAAAGACTCAAATGTTTCTCTCTGTTTTAATGGGGGGTGGGGTGAGGGGGGGGTAGGGGTGGGAATCATGTACATTTTAATAGTCCCATGTGCATTTGAGGCAAGTTCCACGAGCACACACATTATCTCTGTTTCCTCACTGCACTTCCTGGGAATCTCAGAAAGCCAAATGTAAATGTTGTGCCTGTCCCTACAGGTATTTTTCCATGGAAAGGGTGATCATTTTTGGTTTTGTTTGCATTCAGTTCTCAACTGGGCCTGCTGATTTATTCAACAATATGCACAGGGTGCCATCGATATGCTAGACACTGTAAGTTTATACTTGAGGACACAGCAAAGAGCAAGGTGGACAGGGTCCCCACATGAGGGGATTTATAAAGGAACGGGGTAGAGGGAGACATGAAGAAAATAAACATAAAGAACCACATGTGTTTTACCTTTTCCCAGTGCTCTGGCACTAGGGAGGAAATGAACAGGGTGATGTCACGGCAGCTAGTTGGATGGTAGGAGCAGTAGATATTATGGGTGAGCTTTTTTTCAATTCCTATTTCAACCTACTTATAGGATCCCATCCTGAATGACAGTTAGGGTGCATGTTTGAACTGAAAGAAAGAAAAAGTTCCCCCACAATGAAAAATTAAAAAGCCGCTCTCAGACTCCCTTGCAGCTAGGGTCTGAACTGTGGCCCCATGTGAGACACATGGAGGAAATGAGCAGCACAAGACTGTGGGTACTTGTGAGGAGAGGAGATTTGGGCAGTTTGGTGGCAGAGGCCTTAGGCTGGTCCAGACTGTTCAGACTGAAGCTCCACAGTCACAGGTTCAGAGGCAAGTGGAGGCATCAAGAATTTCAGAGACACATGTATGTGTACCCTGATGGAGTCACTCACCTGCTGCTCTGACTGCAAAGCTTCCAAGAGGCTTGGGCATGGGGGAGATTTTCTCACTCTTCTCTTGTGGTTACACTCGTTTGTTTTGTATCCTGTTCAGGACCCTGCACTTGAGCCTTTTTCAGCCCCTCCCCAAGAACAACCAGTTTGCTTCTACTCAGAAGCAATGCACCTTTGTCAGGGACTGTTCCCTGCCCTGTGCTCAGTGGCAGGGAAGGAGGAGGGCTGGGAGGAAGACAGCGAGTGAGTACACCTGTTCCTGTGTCTGAGTCTCCCAGGAATTCTCAATGGTCTTCCCAGCCTGCCCTTGGCCTTTGAGAACTTGTCAACCTTTCAGCGGATTTCGTCCAGCCTGCTTCTATGGCGGCTCTGTTTTCCTCTCATGCTCTGCCAAAGGTGAACTGGCCCGTGTCACGCATTTCCCCTCCATGGACTCCTCACTCTTCAGAATTGAGTACACTCAGTTGCCCTACAACCTCAGCTTTCTGATATACAGTCATTTTTCTGTAGATTACCTGGCTTTTTCTCATGGCTCAGGTGGGAGTGGCATCTTCCTGAAGTCACTACATCCTAAGCAGAGGCAGCATTCTCTGCTTCTGCTTCAACATCCAATCCCTGGGGGTCTAGAGTTTGAGTCTGTCTCTGGCAGGTGATCAGAGCACCCACACTAATAGAAGCTCCAGATGTGAAACCTGTTGCTACCTCATTTCTCAAGTGATATTTGCCCATCACTACATGAGGAGCTGAGGATGCAAAGATGGGTGTGCTGCAGTTGCTCACTCCCGAGGGAGGGAGACCACATGAGCAAAGGTTACAAGGCTGTGTGAGGAACACCATACTAGGAATGGAATGAGACACGGTGGGAACGCAGGCCTGGAGAGATGGAACACAGGGGCCCCGAGGAGGAACCACTATATGAATTATTCCTGGAATTTTGAGTAAGAGTTTCCCAGACAGAAATGGTGAGAACACCTCCATAGAAAAGTGTCCCTTCAATTCCTCATTCATGAACAAGAAGTCCACTTCCTGACAGGGCGGGCCAAGGTCAGAGCTCTCTTTGTGAGGTCTGGTAAGTCCACCCCGGTTCAGCGATGGTCAGCTGTGCACCTGAGTCCTCCAGGTGAACTTGGCATTTCTGCGAGGTCAGCAGGCTCCCCATCAACAGGACTAATATCAGGGGCTCTGGCAGGCTGCATTTCACTAAAGCCAGTATTTTTTTCTAAAAAAAAAAGAAGTTTGATACCAATATCTTAGATGCTATCTTTCACACTTGCCTTCTTCATATTTTTAACCTTTAGATGTGTTATGTCTCACGTGGGTGGATACCTGGATGTTAGTTTATTTGAAATACTGGAAATACATCAGCATTTCTCTGAAAAGAAAGGTGATGCTATGCAGTAGTCAGAGGTCTCCCTTTTGGGCCCCTTGGCCCAACCAGGACGGTACAAGAGGTCAGAGCCAAGACAGGAATAGTGAAGCCAACGAGGGACTTGCTACAGTCAGATGCCCAAAGGAGCGTGTGACGTGGGCCATTATTTAGTTGTTGACATGAAAGCTGAGGCTGTGGCAGGCTGGGTTTACACAGAGGATTAGCCGAGTAGAAGACGTCAACTCCCAGGCATGTGAGCACAGTGACAAGTCTGTGGACAAAGCCAAGATCAGAAGCTGGCGACATAGTTAGACAGGAAGTAGATCACGGGTGTGGCCGTGTCTACCTGAGGGTCTTCAGGCTCTACCCACTGTTCCTTTGAGTATCATTTGAGTATCATTTCTGAAGACGTGCACAGTATCCACACAGGACAACATGGGCCATCACTTCAAAAACAGAACAATGTGGATGAGAAAAGCACCACCTATGTGCACCTGAATCTGTGTGCTGGAGGATTTACTTAAAAATATTAAATTTGCCCTTGCCAGTTTGGCTCAGTGGATAGAGTGTTGATCTGAAGACCGAAGGGTCCCGGGTTCAGTTCTGGTCAAGGGCACGTGCCTGGGTTGCAGGCTCCTCCCTGTCCCAGGCCTTGGTCTGGGCATGTGCAGGAGGCAACCAATCTCTCACATGGATATTTCTCTCTGTCTTTCCCTCTCTCTTCCACTCTCTCTAAAAATCAATGGAAAAATATCCTCAAGTGAGGTTAACGTGTGTGTGTGTGTATATATATATATAAACTTGATGACCATACACTCTGAAAGGGAACTTTGGAAATGAACATAAAAGTTTATAATAAAAGCATAAACCTTATTATCCTCAGAAACAGAGAAAAATATTTCAGCAGTAAAAAAGTGTCCTTTTCTTGAACTACTGACTAATGAAATGAGTTGATGAAGAAAGAGAATAGAATAGGAAGAAAAATTGATGTTATAGGGAATTCTACAGGTTGGCAGTGCATTTGCTGGCACCTCAATGCCCTCATTCCTTGGTATTTAAGGCTCCACATGTGCAGGGGTATGTGTGCTGAACCCTGCACCACAAAACTAATCCCACCTGTAAATTAAACAGCTAACCCAGTCTTCATTGTCCCAGCATCTCTCGTTATTTTGAATTTTCAATTATGAATGAAGTAAAAATAGTTGTCAACATTTGCCAGACATGATCTTAAATATCTTGAGAGCCATTATCAAAGAACCCCCAAAATTACTTTAAGTAATTGTCTATCTTATTGAGAATATTCCTTCATATTCCATATCCCAGCACAGTGCCTGAGAAATAGTTCCTCTTGTTTTGTTTCTGACTCTGTGATTTCACTGAGAATATTTTTCAGATGAGGGTGAAACAAATTACCAACAGATTATATAATGTAAGACCAAGTATCATTCCCAGTTGTTAATCTTAATATAGTGAAAAATTCAGCAGTCCAAGCAGTTATTTATGATCATTAACTTTCTGGTATTTTAGTCACCCAGAAGTGATTTAAACCAAGATCAGTTATTTAGTAGGAAACTATGCTGACTTAGGACTAACTCCACTGTTCATTTCTGTTCACACAACATTTGCAGGCTCATCATTTGGTTGTACAAAGGCACTTGACTGTGTCAATGCTCCGGAAATGTGGGTTACACAATTCTTAAAAAAAAAATCCCTGTGAGTTAATCATAGGAAAGTAAGGACATATATCTTCGAAAGTTCAAAGTCACCAATAAGATGTTTCTTTGGGGCTAGAAGAGAGGCAAGGGCATAGAATATAAATTATGTTTATTACTTGTGTGTTTATATATTAAATGTTGTATTTCTAGGTGAAAACCCTAAAACGCAAGATTGAATTAAAGAAGTGTTTGAAATGAGAGCAGGTAAACATGGATTTCCTCCATAGAAACATTCGCTCAGAGTGTTACTCTTAAACTGTTTTCATATACTTTTACTCGGTCCTCATTGTAAGTCTCTGAGGTAGACAAGGAGACATTATTTCCGAATTTAGCTGATAAAAAAAGGACATACATATTTAATGGCGATAGAGACATAGTGTATTTTCCATTAGAGAAGCTGAATTGTGGAAAGAATGGATCATGACTCACTGCCCCCAAAGCTGGATCAGCCCAAGCAGCTGCTGTTACCCAGGCAAGTCAGACAAAACCAGGATTATTTGGGCCTGGGTTTTATCCAGAACATTGTATCAACTATTTCCTTCAGTTTGGTAGCAGTAGAATGCTCTGGGAATCAGATGGTCTCTGGGAGAAAAATACAAAACAAAAACAAACGTCTGTATTTCCAGTTCTTACTTCTGACCACTAGGGTGCAGTGTTGCGCTCTGCATGGCTTGCCCAGTGTCTATTCTAAGAGAAAAGATTGGACCTTGGCCACCAACCTATGCCACACCTTCACCTAAGGTGCACCTAGGACTTCAAGACCACGGCTGTGTCTTTGAATCTGCAGTTCTAGGTGTTTGCCAGCCCTAAGCACTAACAGACCCTTGGGCTCTATACCGGGTAGTGCGGTCTGGATGGAGGGAAGAAAACAGTCTCTCTTTTCATTAACCACACTCTGCAGTGGGGCTCCAACTAAGTCTTTAAAACATAGATATATGTCTCTTCCTAAGTGTTAAATGATCAATCAGTAACTGTTATCATACGCTCATAGGCTTCCAGCTTGATTCATTTCCTAGAGAAAATTATTCCCTTGATCATATTATTAAGTATCAAAAATTATAAAGGACAAGGGAGGAGGAGAGAAAACATTGTCCGCTCTTGTGATTAGCCACTATATAATATCGTAGTAACTACCCATGGTGTCAGACAGCTACTAGACTTATCAAGGTGATCACTGCATAAGGTATATAAATGCCTAATCACTATGTTGTACACCTGAAACTCATATAATAATGTGTGTCCACTATAATCAAGAAATACAATTATAAAACTGCTACATAAAAACACCTATTGCACAACCCTGAGTACCTTGTGCTTTCATTGATGTTCAGGGCTTCCATGGGGGTGCAGGTGGAAAGACGTTCTGGTGGTAGCATGACTATCGAGTGTTCCCAGGAGGATGGGAAGAAGCCTGGAAAAGTTCTTACTGCAGAAAATCAGGAGCCCTCACATTGGCTTCGTGGCCAGTCTGGCCTGTGCTCTTCACACTGCTGACAGAAGATACAGGACAACCACCCATCTTCGCAACGGCTGCCCCAGACCAGGCCACACGGGCGCACACCCCCTCTCACAGGTGAGGCCTTCACTTGCATTCCGGGTTTCAGTGTTTCCCCTCCTGAAGTGACTCTGTACTAGTACTCGTATCCTTCTGGCACTAACCTTCTTTCTGCTACCTTGTGTTTTAAGTCAATTTGCAGAGAAATTAGAACGATAACATTTAAAATTCCATAAGGATGGACTGCAAATTACTTACACAGCTCTGAGCTATGTACTAGAATGTACTTATGCACGTTGTTCTCTACAGGGCTGGCCAGTCTGCGAGTTCCTCCAACACCTCCCAACACTGACTGTTGCCGGTCCTCTCTTCTTCCTACAGACACAGGCTCTCTAGGCAGCCCCTCCCTACAGCGCCCTCTGCTCTGATCAGCCCTTCCTGGGAATCCTGGGGGTGTCTCACCAATACCTCCCACATTCTGCCTTCACACCCTCCCTTGCCCATGCCTGTTCTCCTCAAGTCCCATGAAGGCCAGACCTCCTTAGATAGTTTCTGTCTGTGTTACACAAAAGGACACCCCAAGGGAGCTGGGTCCCAGGGAATCCAAGCGGCCGACCCTCCCTGGGCTCTTCAGTACATCAGGGCGTCCTCTCCCACAGCCTCTCTCTATACATCCCATCCATCCAGGAGGACGGACCAGCAAACAAATCAAAGCTGAACTCTGCTCCTCATCTCGTTTTATACCCACATGTCTGCGAAAGGCCTTCCCACTCCAATCCTCCTGCAGCCACAAACCTCATTCAAATCAACACCAGCAGCTCCCCTCCTGGTCATCTCAGGCATCTCTGAACTCCACCAATTATTCTCTACAGAGGGGCAGATGACAGCGAGCACCCTGCCCAGAAAGGTCACATCCAGGGCTTTGCCTGCTCCTGATACTCAGCAGAGTAAACTGGACCCGGCAGACACTGGCTGAGGTCATGTTTGGTGAGAGTGGTGGGGATGCGTCTGGGCACTGGCCTTAATTGTAGGGCTTACTAAACCTGTCATCTGGTTAATGAGCATTCTGGCAAACACTAAGAGATATCATTGAATCCTTAACACAGAAGTCACATGCTGGGTGAATCATACAACAGAATACATCCTTACCTATTTCTAATGATTTTGCCTTAATAAACTTTATCTCCCAAATGAGACATAAAGCTCTTGAGGTCGGGGACTTGATCTTATATTTCTCTCTCTCTCTCTTTTTTCCTTTCTTACCCTGTTATCTACTCTCTCCAGAGTCTCCATTCCAAGTATCCCAAGTTCCAATCACCTCCTCTGGTATGTCCTGCCCACTCACTAGAATTTCCCATCTCCACCAATCCTCTCAAACATGACCTCCCACTCTCTGCTAAAATGCCACCTACACAGACACCTTTTCTTATTGCCTCACTTCAGATCATACCAGAAGTCCCCCCTTACCCTCTGCCTCTCTGCTTCATTTTACTCTGTGGCATGTAGCACCATCTGATATGCCATGAATTTTTACTTTGATTACTGCCAGCCTTATACTCCTCAATAGAAAATAAGGTCCCTAAAGGTGCTCTTGTCTTGTTTTGTGTTCACTGCTGTAGCTTCAATGCCTAGGAAAGTGTCTGGCATATATTAGCACTCAGTAAATGTGTGAGACTACATTAATAAGTCAATAATTTAACACAGCACTTTCCCAGAGCGGGCAGTTAAGAAGTCACTATGTTTCTATCAGTTTAGGAAAAGGTCAAGGATCCCTTATGGATGGTGCCATAAGAGCCCAAAGAAGCTCATCAATTGTTCAAATCTCCAGTGATGGTTTAAATGTGATGGTCCCAGGCAGCAAAATGGGAAAAGAATGCTTTGACATGAACACTCTGGGATTGGAGTCATGGAAAGCTCTGGCACTAGCTAGGCTTCTAGGATGGTCAGTTCAGGATTCCAAAAGGATGAACAGAGCAATAGTCTTTCAAGCATCCAAGCTGAAGATATTTTATACATGCAGAGAAGCATAAGAGGGTCTCTGTAACAAAGAATATTTCATTGATAACATGTTATGGTCATGATTAGTGAAGCACTGTGTTACAAAATACGGAAAGTGTTTAGTGAGATAATACTTTGCAATATTAACTGTTCCTAATATTTCTCTGTTTTCTTCTAATTCAAGAAACGAGGTAAAAAATTTCCATTGCCCCAAAATACTTTAACACCCCAGAATGTAGGTGTACTAACCATTTCTTATTTTCTTGTTCTTTCTTTTTCTAGCTGTACATTAGATTCCAGAACTTCTTCATCTTGTCACTGGAGGTGTGTTCCCGTTTTGTTTTGGGTGTTTGATGCTGTGCATCTGGGGCCTTGCTAACTCTGAAGTCACCTCCCTCAACCTTTCAAACCTCTCACCTGTTAAAAGCAAACCCACCATTCCCAAGCCCACACCACCAACCACCTGCTCTATTGGGTTCTCAAAGCCTGGGCCACTATCCGCCTGCCCTAATGACCCCAGAAACTAATAGACAATTCAGAACAGTGTCTATTCCTCAGGGCCTGCTGAAATTATTCAAGCTACACCATCCTAGACCTGCCTGCCCTGCCCTGCCTGCCCCTCTTCAACCTTTCCCTGCGTGGCCTCTGTGCTGTGGTGTTGCCTCCTCTTCTTGGGAACTGAGTAACTACCTCTTTTTCAATCATTTCCTGGCCTGTTGGTCCTGCCATACCTAAGTAATTATAAAATCTATATTTTAAGATAGTACAGAATAAAATAAATTAGTTCTTGGCTTTCAAGGGCTTCTAGAGCTGTGGTCCTGGCATATAAATAAGTAACCATTACATTAACAACAAAGTAGGTCCGAAAGGATGGAAGTTCTGTCATTTGGAGAAGAGGACAAGAGAAGAGCCAGAGATGGTGACAGAGGTGCAGACTCAGGAGGATCCCAAACTCACCTTTCCACTCCTCCCCCACCCACCTCCCCCCGAACTCAGCCTGAATGAGAGGCTGAATAGATCCGAAGGGCAGGTTTGGGAACCAAAGCTGAGGCCGGCCTTTATCCTACTTCCTCTCTGGATTTCTAATACTTGGCGAAGATTAGAATACTTATAGCTTCAGAAATGGCCACATAAATTCTTTAAGGTACTATACATTTACAGATGAGAAAAATGAAATCAAAGAGATTAGGATCACTCAATCATTAAATTGATGTATTGAATTATAATAACAATACCCGTCATTTATTAGCTGCCTCCTGTAGGACAAGGGCAGAGACGTTACTGTGTTTTATCCACTCAACCACGTAGAACAGTGCCTCGCACAAAACACAGTCACGGATTAAAGCTCTGCAGCTTGGATCCAATTCTGATTCTGCTCCTCAGGGGCACATATTTCATCTCTGCCGATCAGAAGTCAATTGCATCAAGGCCTATATTTTCATTTTATTTAGTTTTAACATCTGTCTTTAAAAATATTTAAAGCAATAGGTTCACAGAGTTAAAAACAAAACAAAACACAAAAAAACCTAAAGCCTTATCTTGCAGAAATAGCAGTCGCCAGCCTACTGTTTTCCTCCTAGCACCCCACTATCAAGCAATCACTTTTTTAAAAAATATTTTTTAATTTATTTTAGAGAGAAAGGGAGAGGGAGAGAACCATTGATTGACTGCACCCCACACTGGGGATCGAGCCCGCAACCTGAGCATGTGCCCTTGACTGGAATCGAACCCAGGACCTTCAGTCCGCAGCTCAACACTCTATCCACTGAGCCAAACCAGCTAGGGTCCCAGCAATCACTTTTTTTTTTAACCGTTTTAGGCAATCCTTTCAAACAGAAGTAATATGTTTATGTTGTTATTTTTTATAATCAATTTTAGACAGGATCTATTAGCTCACGGTTATAGGAGAGAGGAGTTAGCTGCTAGCTGGGATTAACTGTCTATTGCCACACTATGGCCTTTGCAGCCCCACCTTCACTTCACAGTATGTATCTATTACTTATCAATTCTAGAAACGCTGGCTGTTTCTATTGTCATGACTCCATAGCTTTGGTTTATTACAGAAATAAGTCATGTTCTGTGATGATATTCCTTTTCTCACAAAGTATTTCTCCTTCTAGGAGTTATCTATAAGCCTCTATGTTTTATTTATCTCCATGGTACTCATCACTTCCCAAAATCCAGTGTATCATTTTTATCTCTATATTTCCCTGTCTTCTCTCTGGGATGAGAGTACACAGAGCAGGGATATCTGCCTATTTGAGTCACTGCTGTGATGCTGGGGTCGAGACGTGCTCAGCACACAGTAGACAAATCTGTGAGAAAGCACATTCTGATGTGGAATTAACAGAGCTGTTTACCAATAAGTGATTGAGAAAAACAGAAATCTGTGTCATCTCCCCCAGTAGACAGAGAGGAAATGGAGCCCAGATGGTGCTGCAAGGAGAGAAGAGATGGGGCCCAGACGGTGCCTCGTGGGCTGTGTGGCTCTGTGAGCTGCTGATAGGCAGGCAATGAGGGTGAGTCCAAAGAGGAGGGACGGTGATAGAGGTGAGCTGAAGATACAGTGAGGGGAAGACACAGAAGCAAAAGCAAAATCTCCGTCAAGCTGTTTGTTGATCTGAAACATCCAAGAATTAGAGGTACTAGGTTAATACCTGTTGTCTCACCTGTCCTGAATCAAACTTCCAATAATAAAAATAGTTTGGAGGCAAATGTTCAGATTAATTGATTTTTCCACTTAACATATGATTGCTAGACAATGCATTTTAATTATTTCCTTTTTAGAAAGAGTTTCTAAGTAGCCTTCTTTCCTTAATAGCATCATATGCAGAGTATGACTGATTTATATTTGGATAATATGACAGTGTTTCATGAGCATCCACTGAAGAGTAACTGTGTCAGACAAACTGATGTGGAGGAAATCACTTTGTCTGCAAGGTCTACATTCTCGTCCTCATTTGACCCTAGGCAGCTGAAGGTGACATTTTTCAATGTCACCGTCTTCTAGTCTTCACTATTTTGCCTCTAAATAACAGTATGGGACTGAGCCTTGGATTTCCACAGGCGGTTACTCTTCAACAGTTTCCTATGATGGTGTTGAAGATCTGAAGGTGTGATAGATCTGAAGAACAGGTTTGAGAACCAGAGCCTGAATCTGTAAGAGGAAGGGATTTCTATATGCTGAGCAATCCGCTTTGAATGTATACCAATATCCAGCCCGACTCATGACCACCTGAAATGGACTCTATGAGGACGTAGGGTCCAGACATCTGTAGTTTTTCAACTATCTAGACAATTGTGATGCATAGTAAAGACTGGGAACCATGGGCACGTGTGTGTGGTCCAGGGTAGGGCCAGGCTCAGCACTTTTTGAAACCACAGGTGAGTCAGCATGAGAGCAATGCTGGCACTTACTGAACCAGGGCACCTGCAAACAGCAGGCAGTCCTGGGGCGCATAAAGGAAAGCTAAGCTGTGCTGAACTTTTCACAGAATTACCTTTTAACAAAACTCACTTGGATAGTTCTCTGCTCTCACCTGTAGAGTTGCCCTTCAAACCCACGTTGCTATTTGCGAAAGTATATGGCAAAGTCTGGATGTCTATTAATTTTTTAGTTCTATTGCTTTAATTCTATGTATATATCTCATGTTACACTTGCCACATTAAGTGTATTAGGTTAAATTATAGTTGGTTAGATAATTAGGGAGACGTTCTTTTAAGATTGTGAGTATAAACATTATCTCCCGCCTATGACAGAGAATATGTTTAAGGGTAGTTGGCACAGAGAAGAATGTAAAGGAAAAAAATGAAGTACAGAGTGTTCTATTCGAAGATTGAATAATATGATAAATGGAACACAGATGGAAAACTTGTGATATATGTTCTCTCTGAATCAAATTATTGGAGGGATATTTAATGTTAAGCAGGTGCCAGGAAAATAGAAGGGTATAATGTTGATCACAGAGAACAATGAACTGTAAGACTTTGAAAACACAGAAAAATTACATTTCCTGATAATCCATTAACTATTAGAAGGAATTCTAAAGACAATTTTAGGTAGAGCAAACCACTTCAAGGAGTGGCAAACATGATTCTTAAAATAGGTATAAAATAGTACCAATGAAGAGAAAGATAATCTTCTAACAATGGCATCAGAAAAGACACACTCTGCTATATACTGATATGGAACAAAACCTGGGATATAAATAGACAGCAAACAGAATTTGAGCAAGAAAAACAATGAGGATCCCTGACTACATTAGGATGGAGATTAATTGCTTAAGCAAACAACTTAAGATTATTTCTAGTTTCTTAATATGGAGAAATTGAAAATTTCAAGAAAAACCTCACAGTGTTACATTTTGTTGCTTTTTATGACTTATATTGAAGTAAATTGTATAGCAAATTGAAGATAGTTCTTATTCCACAGTGTGGCTTTGACCATTATCACAAGTATTGCTATAGGCTGCATAAAGCAATGAGTTAAAGGTTATTCCAGGTGCTGTTAACCTGACACATCAGGACCAGGTAGACCCCTCATGACCATTAGTTACAGTTCTAGTTGATGCAGCAGGTGATCAATGAAATGAGCTTCTCTTCCCAAAATTTCCCTGGTCAGTTCTATTCACTTTGATTATTATCTCCCATTAGAATTTTTCCTAAGTGAGAACCTACATAACTTATTCATTTGATCTGTGTGGTTTCTTTAAGTGTTAAAAAAAACACCCATAGGTGAATCTAATAGGTTATATCACTAACATCCAAGATAAGTCTTAGTCTCAGATTATCTCTTCAGTTACAAACATGAAAATCTATGTAGTAACATGACAACTGTCATTCTTGATCACCCACAGAAACCCAGATGTACTGGAAGTAGGGTTGTGTCTAGAGAATGAAAATGTTTCTTTAAAAGTTGCTCTTATGAAAGGGAGAATATCTTCAGAGTCATCTTCAGAGTTTTTTCTCTACATATAGATGCCTTATACTTATTTGGAGAATTAAATGGGAATGTCATCCCCAAAGTTGCTGCCATCTCTATGAGGACTTTGTAAGAGATGTTCAGAAATGGATTCTTACATCATAGGTGTCTTACAAGTGACAGGAGGACTACATTGTACTGCAAGTGAGGAAGGAAATGTATGGCAAAGAGAAAAGAAAACATATAGGTAAGCACCAAAGCACCTGGAATTATTTAAACATAAAATAAATAGTGAAGATAGTTTGTGAGCTCATCTACAGAAGAGGCATGAAAGCCACCCCTTGTCTTTACTTAGTATAGACAGACTTGTTATTATACATAAAATTTCAATATGGCTTCCCACTTATATCTCTTTATTATGGCATCATTTTAAGATTTCAAAAATAAATAGGTGGATTTTTTGGGGGGGGGTGGTCAGGAGAAATTTTGGCTTATTCATAGTCTATATTCAGATTACATATTACAATTTATTTACTTGAAGTTGAAATATCAGTGGAGATGACATATTCAGATTCATGATAGAGATTGGGGTGGAGGACATTGTCCCTCAATGACCTTCTAAGGAACCCAGATGGGTCAGACCATACTATTCACTCTGGATACCGCAAGCAGCTTTACCCAAAGTATACCTCTAAGGGCCAGGCTAGCCCTCTCACCCTCAGTACCATGACTGTTCAACCTGCAAAGGGAGGGAGTTCTGTTTCTTAGGTCAGGGAGCACCGTGACCTATCAACTACTCAAGGTCAGCACTTAAATATCACCTCATGACCCAAACCAGGAGTCTAACAGACACACTTGTTATGCATAATAAAGCCTGGATTTCATGAAAACAGATCTTCTCAGTTACGTCTGCTCCTCAAAATCCAGCTATTATTTACAGGTGTATGAATGAGCAATGACTGTTCTGGGAAAAGTGAGATTGGAAAGAACCAAGAAGCAAGAAAAAATCAGTTAGGAAGAAATGAAGAGAAGGGGTGTCAAGCCCAGAGTCCAAAATTTTGTAAAATGCTGAGAGGGAGAAGTACTAGGCATGTGATAGCCAACAAAGGACCTATTCAGATGCAGGGCACCAAGGATGTTTCTCAGAACTGACACCTAAAGGATAAATGTGAGTTAGATTATTCTGGTTGCAAGTGACAGAAATCCAGTTAAAAATGGCTCTACCAAATTAATCAAATATAAAAAGGAAAACGTTGTCTCGCATATTTATGAATTCCGGGAGTGGACATTACTTCAGGCAAACCAACATTAAATCCTGTTTGCAAGGAGCCTATCTTTATATCCTAGCTCTGCTTTTTTAAAAATATATTTTATTGATTTTTTACAGAGAGAAAGGGAGAGGGATAGAGAGTTAGAAACATCGATGAGAGAGAAACACTGATCAGCTGCCTCCTGCACACCCCCCACTGGGGATGTGCGTGCAACCAAGGTACATGCCCTTGACTGGAATCGAATCTGGGACCTTGTAGTCTGCAGGCCGATGCTCTATCTACTGAGCCAAACCAGTCAGGGCCCAGCTCTGCTTTTTAAGATGTGGACTTCATTCTAAGGCTGATTCTCTACACAATGGCCAGATATCTCTCACAGGCTTGCATTATAGCAAGCCAGCAACCTCATAGGAAAGAGAGCCCCTTTTTCTACAATAGTTCAATAGGAGTCCTGTGGTCAACTCCCCTTCCAACAGCATAGGTCATGTGAGCATCCTAGTGCAATCACTGTAGCCAGAGGTTTTGGGATACACCACTGGTCCAGACCAGGACTATCCCTCACAAGGGGAGCCCGAGGATAGTATCAGGAACCCCTCAGGCCATGGGGGCTGGGTAAAGAGGAATGTCCTGGCTTGCCAAAAGAAAATCAGGACGCTGTGGTAAAAGGACCGTGACTGAGAGGGCAGCAAAAACAACAGATCTTTTCAAGCCAATTTGGACCTTTTTTTCAGTCATTGAGAAGACATTCTGTTTAGAGTCATTGAATTGAGGCTCACTTCACCCACAATTAATCATAGTAATTTGCTTCTGTAAACTTAACAGAAAACACAAAATGTCTCATAAATCACTGCATATTATTTTGTTTTCTACAGTTAGACATAAGGCAGACTTTATAGGCCAAAGTCAATATTATAATGCTGTAAATAACAAGACTAAAATGTCAACGTATTTATTTAGAAGTATGAATGAATTGACTGACCTACAGAATAAAGGGGAAAATATTTAGGATTTTTATGAGCATGAACAAAAGTGATTCAGAAATGGCTCCTAGAGTTTTACACACCAGTGCAAATAAAACAGCTTTGTGAATTTTAAACACACGCCATCGCAAGGAACCTTAGACATTAGAACATGTCTTCAGTGCCTGATGGGATGGGTAAAATCACACTAAATGTAATTCAGCCCTAAAGGTTCTGTGGAATTTGTTCATTCTGGTAAAATAGAATGGGAAAGATTGAGACTCTGAAATCTGGCAACTCCCCCAATATTACCATAACTGAGGAAAAATTCAGAGCATGAAATCTTGTGTCTGTGAGGGAGCAGTTTATCTGAGTCCTTGTTTTTCAGACTCAACATAATTATGCTGTCAGCTCCGAGAATGTAGTGTCACAGTCCTATTCCTGCTTTCCTGGGTTATAATACAGTGGTCATTTGTTCCACCTATGCATCTTCACCAAATAAGAGGATGCTTTACGACCTGAACACAGAATAAAGCTAGTTGAAAGTATTGGAAATCTAGTGGACCAGCAAAAATGTTTCTGCCTAGTATTTTTTTTCTAAATGTAAGTTACATCAATCTGTGAACATGTGATAAGAAGTGACATACAAATAAAATGTAAACTGACATCCCATAAAAATTTTCAAATGGCAGAAACTATGGTTGTTAAAAATATGACAGGACACTAAGTAATGGCATGGGACTTAGAAAGTTCTCCCCTGCTAGTATGACAGGTATTAGATGCCGAAAGTTACTGCACCGTATGCAACAACTAACTATCCAAGAGTGGGAAGAACAGTCCTGAATGCCAAACACCTCTCACCTTGTTTTATACCAACTCTGTCTCATAGATGAGGACACTGAGGATCCAGAAAATTAAGAAATTTACATATGGGTCCTGCTGGATTGTCAGCCTATGTCCTTTCTGCTACACCATGTCACACCAAAGAGCATTGAGAGCCATTTTTGTTGTTCTTTGTAAGAAGGAAACTGCTTCTGTATGCTGCCATGCGCCGCTGTGTAAATTTAGTTCAGATATGTTACTTTTCCCAAACAGCTATAAAGGCTTTACACTCAGTTGTTCCATTTTTAACAGCAGTGAACATATTAAAATAGATTGACCCTTTAAATTTGACGATTCTGATCTAATTCTGTATGCGACATCACATGGTAGATTCTATTACAATTGAGATGTTCTAATTCTCACTACGTATTCCAGGTTATGATTTAACTTGCCTTTTAATGAAGTCAATAGACTGATGACATTTTTGAGGTTTATTGTACCCACAGATAATATTGAATATTGCTGCATATTTATTCAAGTAAAATACAGTGCAAGTCTTAGATATTTTGCATAGTTTTGCCACATTTAAATGATCACTTTATGGGAAGTTTGATTATTAGTAGAGTTAATTTGGTCTACCAACTCTAACACTTCTAAATTTGGTCAATTATTTCCTTAACCAGCCCACCTGAAACTGGACCACCTGCTAACAGCCTAAGAGGAGATGTCACATCTACTCCTGACGTCATCACATCGTGCTTGCTCACTCCACACCATCTCTGACAGTGCACAGTCCATATTTGCCTCTCCCTCTAAGCCATTTCCATTTTGCAAAGCTCAATTTCTGGCTGAAGCCCATCTTTCGGAGGAATGAGGTCACTCAAATATCATTTGCCAGATCTCTCCACCAAAGGACAATAACCAAGGACTGAGTGGAAAATCTCGCACAAAGCCAGATTAGAGTTTGCGCTAATGAGAACGAGGTATTGGTTACAACGATGCTATCTCTCAAAGGCAGCACAGTTACAGTAAATGGTCCAGTCCTCTTCTCCACCCCTTCAAGCTCTCCTAGGCAGACCCAGAGACTCCAAGGCGAGATTTGACCTTGTTTTCCAAGAGCTTTTGTTTTTTTGCCATTTGAAGTGGCCAGTGGAGGTTCTGAAAATGAAGGCATAACATGAGAAAACAGTGGAGGTCTCTGGTCTCTGACCACCACTATGTGAAATGCAATCCATTGTTTCCTGTTATTCAGCTTTGCTCCAATGTGGTAGAGTGTCAAGGTTTTCCAGTAGCCAGAAACTAACCGGACTGGTTGGAGTCCTGAATTTTAGTTCACCATTTGCTCGCTATATGGTTTCACTTAAGTCACTGAAGTCTTCTGTGCTGTATTTTCTTCATTGTTAAAAACTGGAAAAGAACCGATACTCATACCTGCCAAACTCACTTCAGGCATATGGAAGTACTACATGAACATATAAATGACTAAGACTTATAAGATACAAAATATTATGTTTAATATTAAACTAGAAAAAAGACCGTCAACTTTCTAATGACAGAAATTGCAGGAAGAGCATCCGTGACAACATGATAGTATGATAAACCAAACTAACCTTCCCTTGATGTGCATAACAGAAAGGGGTACTAAAGCTGGTACTTTTGGGCACACATCTGAACAGGCATAACTCCCATGAAATTATGCTTTTCCTGGAAACTTTGACCATCTTAATCTTGGCAGAGTTTCGGTAGTATTTTTGGAACTCTGAAAAGACTCGTTCATTTCATTTCCCATGGAAGGCTTTGTTTTTTATACACTGTGTCAGGGAAATCAAAAAAGAAAAAGACAGCACCCTCATACTTAGGATGCTGTTTCATAGAAATGAGACAGTGGGATAAGAAGAGCATCCAAAGGTGTCACCTGTACCATAACTACAATCTATATAGAAAAATGAGCCTTTCAATCTTCATTCATTAATTGTCCATATCACGCTTGTAATTGCATAAATTCATGTTTGCACAATACATGCATACGTCGGCATTTTTCACCTTTAAGCCGTTCCCATGCAAAGTGATTTTATCTCTCTTAGTGGGACAGTGAATCAGACTTCCCTAGATGCTTTCTGCTCCTAAAACTCCTAACTTCTACAGAGGACAAGGGCTCTTTCAGGCGACTGCTGTGACCTAGTCTGAATGCCACGCTGGCTGCTGGAAGAGTTAATTGACTTCAAGGCTGGCTAATGTGCCCCAGGGAAGCTAAAGGGCTTGAGGAAAAGCATCCTGCAGTACTTGATTCTTTTCTCTGACTTGCACTCACATCCTTAAAG
>NW_006297021.1:6924420-6925558 GCF_000327345.1 Myotis davidii | reverse complement strand
GGGGGGGGGGGGGGGGCGCGGCCGGGGAGCTTTAACAGTAGAAATGAGTCGGGGAAGTTGAAGAATTAAGTACAGGGGACTGAGACTCAGTACCCTTGAAAGATGGTCAAAATATAAATCATCCTTTTCCTGCGAAGACTGCCTCTCAGTGGTTTTGCCAAAACAAGTCTCTCAAACAGTAGGAGATTGTCAAGGCTCCAATTAGCAAAACCTTAAACCCCAAAGTCAATTATGTGAGTAATGAAAAATGGTGGCAAACGCTCCTTCCCAGGAAAGGGAAGAATTAGGTCAGCCATTAGCCCTCCTGGTGTGCAGAGGATTAGAGTCTGCCACAAAAAGAGATATTCATGGTCCCCAATAAAGTGGGATTAAAACCCTTTAATGATTATTATTGCCAGAAAAGTTTCAGTAATTTTTTAAAGCAATCAAAGACAGCAAAGGATATTGGATACTTATTCCTCCAAGGGAAAATATAAAAATATGTTTAAGATATTAAGGAAAAGGGAAAGATTTTTAAAAAATGATTTTCCCTCGGTAGGTAGAGCCAGGAATCGCTCACTAATAAAGATTTTGGTATTTAATAATTATGAATAATGTCAACCCCCCACAGGAAAAGGGAGATCAATTTACACCAAAAATAGATAGTACACTCTCAAAATATTACAAAACTAAGGATGAGCCTGAAAAATAATGTGAAAACCCACATATGTCACTAAGTTGGGTAAAGGCTTCAGGCTCAAGATACTTCACAACCAGGATATTTAGTAAATAATTAGAGTTAATAAACATAGGTAGGTATCATCTTAGAGGATATATGAAAGTCACGAACACTCAGGAAATAAATCTTAATAAGGAAGATTACTATTTTGGTAGAGGCTGCTGGAAAGCCATCAAAATCTCTCTTCCATTTCCCATAACACTGGAGTCATTGCTGGGCCCGTAACTGCTCCATCAGACACTGTATTTCCAAATCTCCCTTGTATAAGGCGCAACCGTGCAACTAAGTTCTCATCAGTGAGGATGACATGATGTTTGCCATTCTGGGCCTTCAAATATTGGGTCTGCACACAGGTATTTTCTCTCTGTCTTTGGAGCTAAAACAGGGATGTACCATTGGACTAATGAGGAAAACATTCTA
>NW_006297021.1:6918184-6924309 GCF_000327345.1 Myotis davidii | reverse complement strand
ATATATATATAGAATGGAGGAAAAAGAAGATGGGAGCAGCCTGGTTCCCTGAAAGCCCACATGGAGCCGAATCACACTACTAACCAGCTCACTCACCTCTATCCTTAAACTTCAATATTTAAACTTAAAGTAGGGTGAACAGCCCCAATCTTCTTTGAACAGTCCTGTCTTATGCCTGTTGTCTTGATATACTTATAAATGGCATTTCCTTTCACTTTCAAAATAAATTACATGCAAATCCTATTTTAATTCAATGTATTATGCTGCCTTTTTATATTAGAAGTTTAGCTTCTTCACAACCAATATAGAAATTGGCACCTGGAACTTGTGTGAATCACAAAAGTAATATGTGTGATGAACAGTCATATGGTAGGAGGTGAGGGCGTGTATTTATCAGGTCAGAAGACTAGAGATCCTTGTTATGTTCCGGTTAAATGTTTGATAAAACTTTCCTCTGTGATAACTTGAAAGGCAGACCACATGGACCTATGGGATGTGTAGCCACAGAGTCAGAATGTTTATTTGTATTGGTTAGCCTTTGCCACATTTAGCAAGGTACTACAAGAAAATAAATAAACACAGGCGAGACTTGGCAAGTGTAAAAGCAGAGATGAAATAGAACAGATGGGGTGGAAATACCTCCTGCTTCTACACTTCAAACGGCAGCTGGGTCATAACTCTTGACTCCCAGAGACTTTTCAGAGACTTACCGTTAAGCCAAAGCAAAGAAAGCTCAGATTAAGAGTGTTTGTTCCCTTTAAACTGACCGTTCCAGATGCCCTCAAGACAGGTGCCTTTAAAACGAAGACTGGGGAATGGATCCATGGGGCCAGGCAATAGGAGGGTTTTGCATATGGTGACTACAACCTGGGACTGACTGGAAGAAATAAGATTACTGAGAAGCCCACTACATTTTTGAAACTACAAACCTGGTTTACAAATGCCTGTGACTCTTTGAACCCCAAGCAAGAATAGTGTCCATATCCACTTCAGATGGTAGCATGGCAATGAGGAACAAAGAAGACCCTCCCCAAAGGGCACAGCCAGGGATCAAGAAAGATGATGAGCAAGAGAGTGCCTCCAGGAAGGTCAGGACCAGTGTGGCAGGGTGAACCCACCCAGGATGCACTGGACAGTCAGGGCACAGAATTTACACAATTCCTGCCTCGTTAAGGACCATTGGTGACTTTGCATTTTCTGTTTCCACCCCACCATTGTATGGGTGTGCAGATGGGAAGGGGGCACAGATAATCCTCCTTTTAGTTTCTATCATTGGACGATGAGTACCTCCCTCTGGACCAGATCAAAAAGACTGTCAGTTACCTAGAGAACCTAGACCTTGAGCTGGGTCCAGTATAGATAGAACTTCAAGGGTCCCCTTAGGGATAATGGATGTGTTTCCTGAATGAGAAAATAGTTGGGTTGTGTTTCGAGGTGTCAGAGGGGGATATAGCTAGTTATAACCCAACATTTGTTCCACTTTTTCCTTAAAAGTTTTACCTCCTTTTGGCTAGTGGCCATCCTTCTATGAACGACATTTCTGAGTCTCCCTGCAGGTAGTGCTGGCCTTGTGATTGCATTCCACACATGGAAGCTGAGTGGAAGTGATATCCCCACCCTGGATCAGGGCCTTGAAACATGGAGCATGAGCTCCCCTGCCCACTCCCTCAGCCCAGGGTGGTACCCACAGGGCCTCTACCCAGCTCGGTCGCATGGATGAGGATGCGCTAGACAAGATGGAAGGACCCTTGTCCCTTGCTAGGCTGCATTGTTCACCTGTTGTTCTATGAGGGAGAGATAAACTTGAAGATTTTCATGGCACTGGTTGGGGGATTTCTTTGTTACCACAGCTAAGTCTTGACCCTCACCCATTATAGCTATTCATAAATTTATTCTGTCTGTAGGTCAGATAAAGCCATGCACAGTGAGCCCTAAGTGTTATACCCCATATTGGACCGCCAGACCCACTTGCCACGGCCACCACTGGTCACTGTTACACTGCTGACCAGGCTCCCTGCTGTCTCTACAGCTTCTTGACAAGCTCGCAGTCTCCTGTTCTCACCACTGCCTGCTGTCTACACCACTACCTACAAACTTACACAGAATATAAATGGAGGGACTGGAAATGGAACTCGGGACCATCCAATTCTGGCACTGTTTATCTTTCTATGATACAGATGCTTAATTTTGTAGCTAATTTTTGAATATACTGAAATCTCTCAGGAATGTAAGATTGTTGTGTTTGACATAACAGACATGTTTATTTTGCCTTTCCTATTAGAGGTTAAATTTATTTTGCCAATATTTTGATAACTTGAGCTTTGATATAAATTAAAAAAAGCACAGTATGCCCAGTGCCAACTTCAATTTGTAGGCTTAGGTTCTGGGAATTTTCCATGTACTTCAAGTTATAATTGAATTTTTAGTAAAGCAATATTTTAGGCAAGTATTAGGGATCTAAGATTCCATGACTGCCAGGAATTCTGGGTAGAATATGTCCTTTCATATCCTGACATATACTAAGCAGTGTAAAGAAATAGGTACCAGTCATTCTGAAGAAAAATATACTTCGCAAAAATGTTCTTTGGTTCACCTTGGTAAAGCCCACCCAGTTACCTAAAATCTTATCAGGGAACGTTTATCATCTCTTTATGGAGGAAAATCCAATGGAGGCTGGTTTCTTTATGTTGGTAGCTTGCTAATCTGAAGAGTATATACTTTTCATAATTGGTCTTGGTTTATGTCAGTCCTCTTTTTACCTCTTAGGATCAGGGATGTCTGGTAAGTGATGCTCAATAAACTATGGAAGAAACCAGATGTCTCTTTGTGGAAATTCTCATGGTCAAAGGCAAGGTGGGAGAGTCCGTTTTCCAAGTCCCCACGTGTCTAAAACCTGATGCTGCCTGTGTCCAGCTGGTTCTGTGTGCCCTCGGGACTTGCCTCCCAGGCAGTTGTCTGGTGCTTCTCTATGGGCACGTCTACGGTCTGAAATGTCCATGTGGTTTTTTCCTCTAAAAAGCTCCTGCACTAGAACCTTTCATTATGCCCTTGAGTGTCCTCTGAGCTGCTGCCTGACTTTGAAGGGCAGCAAATTCAGCATTGGGAGTTAGGGGCTAGGGCTACAAGAAAAGAGAATGAAACAATGATGAAGTTGGCCAACTCACAAGAGAAAAAGCAAGGGACAAGGGACTCACAGAGCAGGCATCCATTTACACGGGGACGGATGGCTGTCGGGTAACTGTTCAGAAACAGGCATCTAAGGAATTAATGGAGTCTATGCTGTGGTTCAACCAGAGGTTTCTAATATACTTCCTCCCAAAGCAGTTGTATCACCCCAGGACACAGGAAGTTGGGGGTCTGCTGGGAAACTACTTTAGATGTAAGCATTTTATGTGATAAATCTCAGGAGGCAGCACAGAGGGTGGTTGATGTGAGATTGGAAGGTCAGAAGCCAGTAGTGTGTGCTGTCCACCTCAGCAGGAGGATTTTGCTTCCTACCTCCTACTTTGGGAAACAGTGAATGGGGTGAAATTGACCTTATAGATCCCAACGGTTTTGATGTAGAAGAAAGGGTTAGAGTCCCAGGGGTGGGCAAACTTTTTGACTCGAGGGCCACAATGGGTTCTTAAACTGGACCGGAGGGCCGGAACAAAGGCATGGATGGAGTGTTTGTGTGAACTAATATAAATTCAAAGTAAACATCATTACATAAAAGGGTACGGTCTTTTTTTTCAATAGTTTTATTCATTTCAAATGGGCTGGATCCGGCCCACGGGCCGTAGTTTGCCCACGGCTGGGTTAGACAATGCATGTCAGGGTGATGTTTGGGAAATATGGATCAAACTCTGAATATCAGTTGAATATATGAAATGTACAACACTCAAATTTGAATGATATTTAATGAGTGCCGAGCATTGTGCCACCTTTCAAAAGATTTTTAAATTTTCACAATAAATAAAGAGAAACTGATGCCTTGTGGAATATGATATGGCAAATGAAAAGGAGAGCTTGGATTATATTCAGGGTTCCTAACTCAAAATATAGTGAGAGGCAAAAGAGAATATTGGAAAGAATAGGGGTTTTGGAGTCCTAGCCTTGTCTGTGCTTTATTGATGATGGTGAAGGTAACATCCAAACCTCAACAACCAGCAGTGACATGGGAACCACAGAGCAGAACAATGCTGGCCAGTGCGGGGAACAGATGTGTCTGCCTGCGCTTCGTCCCTGCCAGGAAACCTCGGGGAAGCTCCTTAGCCTCCCTGGGCTTCATTTCTTCATCTGTAGAATGGATATGTTATATCTACTTTCAAAGCTAAAAAACCTGACCTGGCCAGCATGGTGCAGTGGTTGAGTGTCCACCTATGAACCAGAAGGTCAAGGTTTGATTTGCGGTCAGGGCACATGCTCGAGTTATGGGCTCTATCCCCAGTGTGGGGTGTGCAGGATGCCGCCAGTCAATGATTCTCTTTCATCATTTACTTTTCTGTTTCTCTGTTCCTCTTCCTTTCTCTATGAAAGCAATAAAAATTTATTTTAAAAAAATAAAAGCTAAAAAACCTTGTCCATTGTTAAGCTAAATAAATTTGGTTCTGTTTCATTTTTCTTGTGCACAGATTTGACACCTTGGCAAAACTTCAAAACAGTTTGTTCCTGTTGTAAACAGCACTGTCAGCAATGAGCCGTGCACTTCAGAGACGGTGCCATCTACATTCCTAAAGTCAGAGGCCAGTGTTGAGGGGGATAACCTCCACCATGACTTTGTTTAGCATAAATATAAAAACTAAAATTTTCCTTTGTCTAAGTTTTTCCTTCAGGTGGCATGATAATCATATAATTATGACTAGCTTAGTTTTTTTTTTAAAAAAATATATATATTATTGATTTTTTACAGAGAAGAAGGGAGAGGGATAGAGAGTTAGAAACATTGATGAGAGAAACATTGATCAGCTGCCTCCTGCATACCCACCACTGGGGATGTGCCTGCAAACAAAGTACATGCCCTTGACTGGAATCAAACCAGGGACCCTTCAGTCCACAGGCCGATGCTCTATCCACTGAGCCAAACCGGTCAGGGCTAGCTTAGCTTTTTTAGTTATTCTTATCCATTATTACTCCATTATTAAAACAGTGATTAAGCAACTTTATGCCAGGCACTAACTAAGCCAGTCCTGGGATAGGGGGGTGAACAAAGACATGGGCCCTATGCTCCCCAATGTTAAGAGTTTAGCTGTAGAATTACATGCTAACAAGAACTGCAGCAAGAAATATTATTTATCTGTGGTTCTAAGAAAAAAATAATGAAAGATAAGTAATATTGCATAATAAAGAGTTTGAGCAAACCATTCCTAAATTAAATCTTTTAAAATGTTCTTCTGTTCCCAGAAGTTCTAGATGGATGGTCTGAGCTCTTGTTGAAGGGAGAGGTTTGAAGGACTTTCTCAGAAAAAATAATTTTAGTCTAAAAATCAACAGTAAGACCTGCTGTTGATTCGTTTAGACAGAATCCAATTTGATTTACCTCAGTTCAACTCAATAAAACTACACAAACCTTCCTTGAGTATTGCATTAGTGTGGAAAGAAATGGTCCTCTCTCCGGGTGCCCTAAACACTCGCTCCCCCTCCCCAGCCCCGAATAAGCTTTAGACCTGACTTCCAGATTCTGCCACCAAATGCGAGCTCACAAGTGGCAAAGCAACAGGCCTTGGGATGTCTGCAGGAATGAAGCACTTTATCAGAACAATAATTATTTTTATCTGAACACTGGCCTAATGGATGTCTCTCAGTGAATCAGCATCAGAAGTCTCCATTTTTATGAAAATTAATGAGTGAAGTAGGTCGAAGTGGTAAATCTAGACCAATAAGTTTCGCTGTTAAGGCAATTCTGAAACAAAGCGTTTCAGCTCCAGTAAGCAGACACCAGCCTTTTGCATTGTGTTTGCAATCTGCAGCTGAATATGGCTTTGAAGAAAGCAGACAAAAGTCTTGACAGACTCAAAAGAACTAAACTACTCACACAGGGAGAGTGTGTGCTGAGGAAGGAGAGGGGCTGCCCTCGGTACCATGGGTTAATTATCAAAGGTGTATTTTGTACCCCCGATTTTGGAATTGGAACTGGCAGTTACCAT
>NW_006297021.1:6896632-6918072 GCF_000327345.1 Myotis davidii | reverse complement strand
CATATATATATATATATATTTGCCTTTTTACTCAAATTTCAAGAGTATTTTCTTAACTTTATCTTCCAATCCTTCTGTTGAGTTTTCCAAGAGCTTTTTTGTCCCATGAACTTCTTGCTTATAGTTGCTTTTGTTTATTTCTTAGCTACAATATAGTCGGTCTTCACTCTGAATGCTACTGCAGGATTGTAAGCAGAACCATGCAAAACAATCTCAATGGTCAATAGAAAAATGATCGTTGTTCTGTAAACTGTAACAATTTCTTCAAAACATTACAATTCATATTATCAGTTTTAAAAGTACAGGGAAAGAATAAAATAATAAAACACATTTACTTGGTGCACTGTAATTTAAAACATTAAAACATCAAAAATTAAAGTGTTTTCTATCTGGAAATAATGCTTGCCACCTTCTCATAATACAATACTCAGTGAGCATCTTGACCATGTCTTGGTGAACTGTCACACTCTAAGTTTGCATCAGCTTCAAACCATTTATCCTTTGTGCTTTTAGTGTCATGAAATATTTCTGCAAGCCCTTTGATGTAAATTATTTTGCTGATATCACTTCCTGTTGGACATCTTCATCCTTTTAATCACAAACACTTGAATCCACATAATATTTGGCAATTATAATATCCTCTTGCCTTAACCCATCCTTGGAAGGTTGGTGCAAATTTCACAGCAGCATTTTCTGCTCTAGCAATGTCACAAGAAAGCTTAACATTAATCAATCCAGCCAACTTTCGAAACAATAAAACTAGCTTTTATTGATAATAAAAGTTTCTTCTATTCCCTTGTAATCACCATTTTCTTTTAATATGGCAGCTAACATCAACACTTGTCCTGAATGCTAGCCCTTTTTTTTTAAATTACAGTCTTCAATCCGACCATAAGTGACTTTCTGTTCCTAGTGTGATTTAACCCAAAAGATGTTGAAGCCACTTGACCTTGATCTTTATATTTATTGGACTTTTACAATATGGTTCAGGTAGGCCCCTTCTTATCTTGCTAGCAATCACCAGTTCAGTAACCAATCATGGATAGACTTTGAAAGAAGTGATGTGATTGGTCCCTGATCATGGTGTGCATCTAGTATTACTTAGTGGCTATAGGCAGAAGAGTGAACAGAAAAGGTTGTAGACTATGCAATTACCCACACTTAATGCAGGCATACACTGGAGATACTGTGGGTTTGGTTTCAGACCACAGCAACAAAGTGAATATCTCAATAAAGCAAGTCACATGAACTTTTTGGTTTCCCAGAGCATATAAAAGTTATGTTTACTCTATATTGCAGTCGATTGAGTGTGTAATAGCAGCATGTGTAAAAAATTTACATACCTTAATTTAAAAATACTTAATTGTTAAAAATTGTTGACCATCATCTGAGCCTTTTTGCTGGTGGAGGGTCTTGCTCTGATGATGAAAATGCAGTATCTGTGAAGCACAATAAAGCTAAGGGCAATAAACTAACATATGCTTGTATACCACGGTAACTGAAATCTCAGCTGTATTACCAGGGGACCAGTGTTATAACTAAACTGTACCACTGATATTCATGCATACTGGAACCACGCAGAGTGAGCACCTCCTGTGCCTCTCTTATTTCAACAAGGACGTGAATGCTGGCATTTAAACGATGTTCCCATTGTTCCCTCCAGTTTACATTTCCCCATATTGATTTGTCGGTCTGCTTCTTTACCTGTTTCTGGCCTCTGCTTTGATATTAGGTATTTGTCTGATCCACTCATATGTAGGAGTGGGGTACTAAAGACTCATGTGTAGAGCTTATTAAGCGTCCTTCCCAGCTGGGTAGTCTGGCTGGACCATTTCTTAGAGGAATAAGAATATTAATGCCTTTAAGTCTTATCTTTTGGGATGACCAGAGTCCCCAAGAACACTTTTCAAAGTCCTTTCTGGAGAGGATGCACCTTGCTGTATATACAGTACACACCTATCTCTTAGGAGTTGAGTGTGAGAGAGAAGGCCTATTTTCCATGAACCATATTTAAATTTGGTACCTTTTTTCTTACCCATCCAGTCCAGGGACACTCTTTAGTCTTTACAGTGTTCTGCAAAGGTGGGCGTGAGCAGTCAGGCCACCTGCGTTTGAGCCCCATGTGAACTCTGCTTCCACACCTCCATCATATCTCAGCCCCAGAATGCATCTGAGCTGGTGTGTTGTGAATTTGGTTCCTTCTGGACTTTCCCCATCGCTAGTGGAGGCTTCTACTTTCCCTGGTCACTTACCACCTAGCCCCTGCTCTCTAGTTCTCTAAATTCGGTTGCAATTTTCTCAATTCTTTGTCCTTGTGGTTTTATCATTTTTAAAATAAAAACTTTGCCATTTCAGTGAGGCTTTAGGAGGAAGAGAAGGTGAAGTGTATGCAGTCAACTCACCATCTTTAATTTGAAACCTCTCATTTAAAACTAGAGGCCCGGTGCATGAAATTCATGCACTCAGGGTGGTGTCCCCCCAGCCTGGCCTGTTCCCTCTCACAGTGCAGGAGCCCCGCGATTGATCGCCCCAAAGAGGTAGGCCCCTCCCACCCATCCCAGGCTCCTCAATGGATTGCCCCAAAGAGGGATGCGGGAGCCAAGGGTCCCTCCTCCATGGTGGGCATAGGGCCACAGGAACCCCGGCGGAAGCCACGTGGAAGCCGCCGGGCCCTGCCTCCACTGTGCATGCAGCCATCTTTTGATGGCATGAGGGCTTCACGGCATGACAGTATGAGGACCACCTAGGCTTTTATTAGTAAGACTAGAGGCCAGGTGCATGAAAATTCATGCACTGGAGAGAGGGGTCCCTCAGCCCGGCCTGCCCCCTCTCACAGTTTGGGAGCCTTCAGGGGTGGGAGGTGACCCAGCCATCAGGGGAAGGTAATGCCCCCATCATACCTCTGCTGCTGCCACTGCCGGCAGCACAAGCCTCGGCCGGCCCTGGTTACTTGTGCCTTGGGTGGCCCTGGGCGGCTGGGCAGCCGCCATCCGAGGTTTATCCGCGCCTTAGGCCAGCCCTGGGTGACTGGGGGGCTGAGGGGACTGGGGGACTCTGGAGGCAGGCGCACGGAGCTGCTCGCCCGCCACCCCGGTGGGCTGAGGTGACTGGGCACCGTCATCTTGTGGCTGTGAGTGCTGACATATTTGAGGGCGGGGCAGTCAATTAGCATATCCCCTCCTTATTGGCTGTGGGTACCACCATCTTTGAGGGCAGGGCAGTCAATTAGCTTATTCCCTCTTTATTAGATAAGATAATAATGTGCCAATGGCTGCTTTTAAATACCCTGTACTCAATGAGGAAGCATTGACTGAAGTCAAGTCACGTGTAAAACTGAATCTAATATATGGATGGGAGATAATAAAGCTATACAGTTTTTTATTCTTTTCTAATTTTGCCTGCTCCCTATTTTTTCCTGTTACTTTTCTTCTGGGGATGTTAACAAAGGCTTTCCCATTTTCCCACCATTGAGCTTTATGTTTTCGCGATCATAGCCACATAAAATGAACCATAAATATTGTAAGAGCATTTCGTGCAAGAGATTTATAGCACTTCCTTGAAATGGTTTCAGTAGCCTTATTCCCTGGCGCCTCCTGGCATTTTTAATAACCCCCTTAATATACTTTGTCATCCCATATGTTTTGATTTAACGTTGATTATACAGACACACCACCTGACCACTGTGCTATGCGTGCAGTAGACTCAAGGTATTTTCAGAAAGGAAACATAAAACTGCAATTGTTACATTACATCCCTTTTACTAGGCTTCTCCTGGGTAGTTCAGGTAACCCTTTGGAAAATCCAACATTAGACACATTCATCGACAATCACGTCCCTGAGTTTGAAAGGCAGACCGCTCCAACCTGCCACCAATGCCCTCCCAGTGCCCTGACCGCGTCCCTCGGGAACATACACTGAGCACAGTGGAAGGTGAAGGCAGAGGCAGGAGGCTAGGAAGCAGCCAATCAGATGGCGGGGGTCTAAGATCTGATGCCTCTGAGCTGAGCGGCTCAGTCTCCCTTCAGTGCAGACGGGAACCACACGCACCGGTGTGAATGCGCCCTGGGTGGGCAGCGGCCACCAGGCAGACCCGGAGCTAAGAGGGAAGGGTGCATGCCCAGGCAACTCGTTCTGCACAGCGTCCGGCCGGTCAGCGACAGTCCCGTGCTGGAATGTTCCCGTTCGAAGGTATCGCTTCTTTCTCATTGAGCTGCTGCTGTGTTGCTGAGGGATCAAGGAAAGCAGAGATGCTGGCTGGAGGGAGGGCTCCGCTTTCTAGCAATGCTTTGTTCCCGTTCTCAGCCTACACGCCAGCCTG
Organism: Myotis davidii; assembly: GCF_000327345.1. Lineage (NCBI taxonomy): Eukaryota > Metazoa > Chordata > Mammalia > Chiroptera > Vespertilionidae > Myotis > Myotis davidii. The sequence continues at coordinate 6,913,754 of NW_006297021.1, read as the reverse complement.
GGAAGGGGTTAGACTCCGCGGGAGTGGGCAATGGGCAGAATAGAGGAACACTCGCCGTGGCCGAGGCTGACTGTGCACAGCCTTTATGAGGACGGACTCTTTGTTAGTGTTGCTATTGTTCTGAAGATAAACTGGCGAAGAATGCAGCGCTAACATCATCACAGGCTGCTCTGTTTATAGCTACAGAGACCCAGGGGGAGACCTGGGGGGCAGGGAGTTGGGGCGGGGATGCATAGCATAAGGGTCGCTGCAGTTTACCCAGCTGTCTACCAGCCTGAGAGACAGAAAGGGCCACAGCGCTGGTCCAAAGTAGAGAAAGAATTGTGTCACCATGAGGCGGGGTCCTCTGTGCATTTGACACAAGTTTGGTAAAAAGCAGACACTTTGCATATTCTCATCGGGCTTAATACTTCAGATGCCTTAATTGTCATTTATTCCTGACAGCTGGTGTCACTGCCCAAGGGCCGTCGGCCCGTGGGGAGCCCTTGGTTTAGTTGCCAAGGTAATTGGCAGGGTAATTCAATCTGGAGAGAGGAACAAAAGCCCCATGAGACACATATTGCGTTAGGGGCGTGAGGCAGGAGACGGCTTTGTGCAGCGTTTAATTTGGGGAACGGGTCCCTGCTTTTGTCTCTCCTCTGATCAGGTATCTGTTGGAAGACCTGGGTAAAACAGGGACTTCCGCCATGCGTTACATATTCAGAGGGACATGATGATTTCTTCTCTACATTAGGTGAGGCTGAATAATGTATGTGTCAGACAGTACACTGGCGGCCACATGGGAAGGTTTCTCTGGGAAGTTGTTTGCTTTCTTCCCTGGGACACTGGGAATCGCTCCCAGGTGGGTTCTCAGTGGTGGCCTGCAGGTGAGATGAGCTGTGGTCCCAGGGCACAGAAATGAATGAAGGCAAGGGCTGGTTGGCCCCGTGTTCCAGGGATCTCTCAAAAGCATGGCCCACTTAAATCGACATCCTCAGAGCTAACCGTCAGGGCTAACATTTTCATACTGCATCTCAGGAAGCTTTCCTAAGTAATGCAGTCCCTTTGTGTAATTATTTTCTAAAAGAGGGGAAATATTAAGGCATTGATTATAGTTTCTCAATTGCCAGGCCAGAGGTATTTTTTTTTTATTCATTGTTTTTATTCATTTATTTATTTATTTAGGTCTGTGGCGCTAAATACACTTGGCCTCTGTAACATCATCGATTGTGCTCTTGTGATTCACTTTGTGAATTTAGTTTCCCTAAATACTTATAAAGTACACCATTTTATTTACAGAATATGATATAGCAAATAACACTAATATGTATAGCTAACATTTAAAAATCACTACTTAAACTTGAAAATTCACTACTTAGTTATACGTAACACATAATTCATTATGGTAAAACGTTATAAAAATTAAAATTGTAAGTTTTAAGATTCAAATATCAACTATGAAATATAAATAATATTTTTTCATATATGTAAAAATTTTACCTTATTATTTCTGTGTTCAAAAGACATTGCTTTGGAGAAGGCACAGTTAACTAATTAACTGAATGTCCATTGGGATTTAATTAGCAACTTTGCTGAATGGATGAAATATGGAATTAGTATTATTTTAAAGAAGAGGATAAGGAAAGTTAATATCTTGCATTTGAGCTTTAAGAAGTGTTCTGACACCTGCAATTGTGTAAAATTTATTTCTACTAAAGGAAGAATAAAAGGAACAGTCAAAAGGTAATCTTAGACGTAGGGTGAGAGTCGATAAAGCCTTTCAGGACATCAGGAGACAGGGTAAAGGGAATGAATGAATTAAGCAAAAGGAGGGGTGCTTTGCTCAGAGGCAGTACAGGGGTAAAAAAAAAAAAAAAAGGACCCAGACTGGCCTTTGGCACCAGACTGACCTGGCTACAATCCTAGTACCGCCTCCTCCTTCTGTGCAGCCTGGGCAGATTAGGCCCACCCACTGGCTTGCGAGAATTAGGAGTCCACATAATTGTAAGTAGTTCATGTCAATGTGAGAAGGGTGTAATTAAAAAGATGATATCAAAGTCGATTGTGACCTTGTTAGGCCATTTGGGTGGAGACTCGATTACTCCTTACACTTAGAGGAGGGGGTTGACTGCCGGCGCAGGAGAAAGGCTCTTTTTCATCTCCATCCTCCACCCCCTCCATTCTCTTCCAGCTCCTCAGTACTGTCTAGGTCTACCTTTTGAGACCATTGCCTTCAGTGTAATGCATTGAATCCTATTTAAATGCAAATAGCCTTGGCAAGACTACTGGAGGATATTGTTACTCCTTGGCCTGCTGCAGGACCTGGGAGCAGATGCTGATAGGGGCACACTGAGTAGGAGAGAGACTTTTTCAAAAAGTCGAAGGTGGGGAGGTCCAGGCCAAAGGGATACTATTGAGAGAAGAAAAGCTCATTGGACAGTCTAGAAGAGGCTGGAAAAGATCCGATCATACCAAGATGACTTAATGAGTGCCTACAGAGAGAGACCAGGTCCCTGAAAAACATAAAATTAGGCTGTGGGTCTAAAATGAAAGTGGGAAGCCTAGGTAGGCAGCAATCTTAGTGAGAGACAGAATACATCATACTTTGTTTTTCTTGGCCACCCATGAGGATATTTGCTGCAAATAGTGAGTTCATGCTCTTTGTAGAAAATTTATTTACTGGTTTGAAGGGGGAATGGACAGGGGGGGAAAGGAAATGAAATCTAAGAAACACAGCAAATTTTGCTTTTATGGCATAACTAGAGGCCCACCGCGCAAAATCTCGAGAGACCCACACCCGGTGCACCGTGGGACCCAGCGTCAAGTCCCCGCCCACCCGGGCACTGCACTGCGCATGCAGCCCCGCCCACCTTGAAGACAGTTGTGGACAGAGATAAGAATAGTTTCATGCCCTGACCTTTCCTTCTCAGGAGCACTTAAATTGACCTTCATTGGAAGATGAGAATTGAACAGAGCAACTTGTTCAATTCTTACTTGTTCCCATGAAGAAATCACATGAAGTTCCGCAGGTGCATTTGGCGTTTGGTCGTGACGGCGTGACGGCTTGCCAGAGTGCATGTCAGGAGATAACACGAAGGATGGCCTTGTGGAGAACTAACTCTGGCTGTCTGTGCACTCAAGTTAGATCTAAACATAGAACATGGCACAGCCTCTTGAGCAAGAATGATCCTCACATCGGGGAGCCCGCCAATCTCCCCACTCACAGCGACTCAACCGCACTTCCTAGATTCTCACACTTGAAATGAATCTCATTTGCTGCTATGCTCCCGTCTGTTTAGGAATGGTTAGCTCTAGAGGAGGCTACATGCTCTTTAAGGACCAAATATTCAGGGCACTGCCTAGGCAGTATGGGAAAGGGAGGGTCCTGATGTTTCCAAGGTCATTCCCACTTGTGTCATGTCTTAAATTCTACCTTTCGACAATGGTAGAAAGGCAAGCATCTGTGGATGAAGTGACACCATGAAAAGCTATTTCAACTTTTCTGTTCCACCACTTTTCATATCCTGCTTCTTTTTTAAAATAGTTTTGGGGATGTTTGCATGTTTCCTTCACCAAATTGGAGTTCTTCAAGGGAAGGGAGAGAGCCTGACTTCAAATTTACCATTGCCTAGCAAAAGGCCTGCCACCTAGGAAACACACACATATGTATTCACATTGAACTTCCAAGCTACCCAAGTTATGTGAAGGATGAAGCGGCCATATTAATGGCCTCCATTCAACTTCTCAATAAAATTTGTGAATTAGGGAAAAATTACCTTTGTTCGCTATCTCCTGGCATTCTTATGCTATTGCTGATACCAGGGGACTGTGTTTATGCCCAAGCAAATCTGATAAGTCCACACTAATAAAGTCATAGGTCACTCTCATTAGTGTAGGAGCCAAGTGCAGACTGTTTAGTGTCAGGGAGGGCTGGTGAGAATGACTGCAAAGGGACACCACCAGAAGTATCTGCCACCTCCTGGGAGGGGAGTGGCTTCCAAGAGGGGCCAAGGGCAGCAGCTCTGGCCAGCAGCCAGCTGGGTCCTGGAGTCAGGTGAAGGAGTTCTGGCATGAGCCGGGGTAATCAACCCCACTCTGATCATCAGAGGACATAGAAAGCCATTTTTCAGACATCATATGTTTCATCCCTCACAATTCTGTGAGTCCTTCTTATGACTCCAAAGTCTTTGTCATGGGCTGGGCAAGGAGGCCCACTGTGTTTTCCTGAATATGCCTGAAGTGGTGAAGTGATGGTGCCTGCCTGTCAACAACCAGGACTGTGTTATTATACAACAAGGTCATGGAAAACCATGGAGTTATTCTGCTGGAATGCTACTTAAAGTTGTTTTGTTTGGGCATGATGTCAGGAAGGGATCATTTGGAGGGAGCATCTGTGCTTATGACCTGGAAAGCAATCAGTGTAAGATGCTATCCTTGCCTCCTCTCTTTAAACCCCATCCATTAGAATCTTTCCCATGGGAAGGCACAGGGAAACATTTGAATAATCATTTGGCTTCCTCTTGAACCACCTGGTGATTCTAGTCCATTCATAGTTCGTTCACAGAGACATTTGAGCTCCCTCCCCCCAATACCATAAGAACAGACAGCCACCGTTTATAGGTCACTGTATAATTTCTGAAGTGTCATGCAGCCTATTCTTAGAGGGGGGAAAAGCAACACTAATTTTTAAAAATAAGACTTTCAATAAGTCAAAATGTGTATTAAAAATTATTGGTCCTATATTACTTAAGTTTAGAAATATGCCACGGCTCACCAAGCCCAATCCCTTCCAAAATGTGGAATAATCAAGTATGAACTTGGAACTTACATAGATCTTAGCTCAAATCTTGACTGTACCATTTTCAGTAGTTAACCATTTGGTTGCCACATCAATGAAATGAGACTGATATCTATCTACCTTGTATGTCACTTGAAATTTAAAAAGAATAATGAATGTCAAGTATCCATGATGCTATCTGTTGCAGGGTAAACATTTAATAATTTGGAAATAATTCTTTCTGTTCCAGAGTCAAATCCAAATGCGATAGTTGGCACAGCATAGAGGAGACATTTGTTGTCTGTCATCTGTTCTATCTTAGCAGTACTACCTCCTGCCCAAACCAATCCACTGCCTATTTCTCCAACCTTTTTCTCTAGCAATAGAGTTCACAAACATGGTATGCTGTTTTAGTCTGCATCCCAGTGTGTTTGCCTTTACACGTGTTGCTATTTTCTTGATATGAAATTCGGCATGTCTCCCTCTTCCCATTGCCCAGAAATCTCCAGTTCATCATTGAACACATAGCTCAAGGATGATATGCTTCCTGCCAGTGATATTCTTTGTACCTTAAATAAAATAGCTAATATGTGATGATTCTCACAACCCACTAAGTGCTCTTTTAGGTCAATATTTTACACAAGTTATTTAATTCATACTGAAATTCACTGTTCTACTCATCATATATATTGTCTGTCTTCCCCACTACATTTTGATCTAGCTGACTGTATAAAAAAGTAATTATCTTAGCTTGAATGAAGAATGAATGAATGAATGAATGAATAGAAAATTGGATGGGTAAAAGATAGAGAGGCCAAATGTGTTTTAGGGGAGGTGAAACTATTGTCTGAAATGGGCCAATATTTTAGGAAGATAATTCTGAAGAAGCCCAGGAATTTTAGAGAAGATATTATGTAAACAAATAAACAAAACCAGACTTAAGCCAGAATGGACTGATGGAGACTAGAGAGGTTCAGGTAACTGCAGTTCATCTCATAGGAAACATTAGAAATAAGATCAGAGGAGAAGCTAGATTAGGGCATGCCTGTAGAAGACATCCAAGACCCCATCAATTTCTAAAGAAACCAGCCAGATAGTCTAGATAGAGAAAGAAGCAATACTTCTGGAATTAACAGCAATGCACTCAAATTAGCACTTCCATGGAGCTAGGCCATATGCTAAGCACATTACATGAATTGATTTATTTAAACTTACTTTTCAAAACCCACGAGAAAAGGGATTTTGTAATCCCCATTTCATAGATGAGGCGACAGAAGCAGCCAGACTTGTCTAAGACTCCAGAGCTGGAAATGAGAAAGCTTGGATTTGCACCCAAGTCTGCGCAAATCTAATGCTCATATCCTTTACACGCTGCTGTTCTGGCTCTTTAAGTTAACTGAGGGAGATGGCTCAGGCTAGAGAAAAGGCGGATTACTATAGAAGAAAAAACACGGCAATGTTTCAAGAGATTGAAAGCAAAGGGAACTCGAGAAGAAAGTCTTCCATTCCATACTAAACTAATTAGGATTGCAAGGTTTCCCTATCTAGAGAGTGTATCCCCTAAGAGTTCCATTACTGAGGACACGAAGACTAACCACATCCATGGATGGGCTTCCTGTGGATGAGGGAGTAGGGAGACATTGGGAGGGAATTCCAGAAAACTGAAAGGGGGAAAGCTATGAATGCCAGGGCCATGAACTTTGGAGGCAAAAATCACCCTTCCTCCTTTGACCCCACTCTTACTGTGGGGTGTGACTGCTGAAGAATGGGGTGGAAATTGGAGCAGTGACAGTGACAAGCTATGGCCCAGGGACTCATATGTTGGGCTATTGTCCGGGGAGATTTTTCTGATTTTATTGCCCTAACCCAGAGAGTCACTGATGAAGGATGATTTCTGGAGTCACAGAGCAATCCAATAAGCCACATTTTGCATTTTATATAACTGAATTACATGTGCTTTATCTGCTTGACAAAATGAAAAGCTAACTGGCATTTTGGGGGAAGGTTTTATTATCTTATTCGGCCCTTCACATTTCACATTCTAAAGACGTGTGCTATGAACTATGCCTGTTTACACAATTAGGTTCAGATATACAATCAGTGTTGAATTTCTCCCATTAGCATATTTTTGAGAAGAATGAATCCATTATTTGGAGGAGAAAATTCAGGATCAGGAGGTAGGGGTCTGTTTATTATTTTGTTTCATTGTGTTTGTATTCCCTTTGCTGACATTTTGGTTAGAACACTATCTACCAAGGGGAAATATTTTCAAACATCAGCTGCTCAATAAGTGTCACACATTGATTTTTTTGGAATTCATATCTCTAACTCTCATCACAAGTTTTATGCCTCACACATTTTCAGATTCTTTCAGACAGCTAAACATACAAGCATATTTGTGGGGTTATTGTACGGTCAGTCCACCTCATTTTCTTCCACTCCCGCCACTGCCTTAGTCCACAATCTTAATTTTTGTTTGTTTGTTCAGATTATGGCAACAAACCTGAAACCAACCTCTCAGCCCACTCCCATCAGCCTGTGCATAACCACCAGTGCTCTCTTTCCAAAACTCAAATTGACTCTTGTTAGTAGCTTCCTTAAGCTTTTTTAGATCACTCTTTGTTCTCAGAATAAATTCTAGTTTCACTCATGGCTTACAATCTTTCCTGGTCATCTCTCAACACATGAGATTTCCCCCAAATTGTCTCTGCATCCCTCCCTCTATATTCCACACATTTTGAGCTTCTTGTAGGTTGTCAAACATGTCTTCTTTTTTTTAAAAAAAAATTTTTTTTAAATACATTTTATTGATTTTTTACAGAGAGGAAGGGAGAGAGATAGTTAGAAACATCGATGAGAGAGAAACATCGATCAGCTGCCTCCTGCACATCCCCTACTGGGGATGTGCCTACAACCCAGGTACATGCCCTTGACCGGAATCGAACCCGGGACCCTTCAGTCCGCAGTCTGACACTCTATCCACTGAGCCAAACCGGTTTCAGCCAAACTTGTCTTCTGATCTCCCCACCCCAAGCCTTTCTGAATGCTGCTGCTTCTACCTGGAGCTTCTCTTCCACCTGCTCATTCCTGTCACTTCCCTCCTCCTACCCCTAACGCCTCCATCTTGGCATGTCACATCTTGCAGCCATCCTCCGCTCATCCTTTCCACTGCTCACACACTTACACAAAATGGATAAGATGACCTTCCCCTGGTCTCCTTCAGCACCCTATTCATTTTTTTAACATACAGATCATGTTTTGTTTATGTTTGCTTGATTCTCAGTAAATGTTTGTGGAATGAATGAATGAGTAATAAGAATAGCAAGAATCCTCTATAATAAAGATGGCAAAGAAAAATGTGTTTTGTAAAAATATAATAAATGGAATACTATAAGAAGATCTGTAGATTAAATCAAGTACCAGTATACTGTCTAATGTGCCAAAGTTGGACAATGATCAGGAAATGACATGGGATTTGAAGCATCATTTTTCATTCATGCTATAAAATGTTGTCCTTTAAGTGTGCTTTCCTCTGAGCTAACTTAAGTCAAAATTTTCAAGGCAAACTTTTAAAATTTTCTAATTAATAGGATTACATCTTGTATGTGTTGATACTGCTATGTATACATTCCATTTGGCTTCCTCATTTATTCAACATTGCTCTGCTAAAAGAGAGCTGATAAAGTTAATAAACTTCTCAAAATTTTAAACCTCTCATTGCAGTAGCTACTCTATTGACTAGGTGACAGAATCAAATAGGCAGATTAAGCCTCCAAGCAATCACAGAGCTTATCTTTTTTGCTGGTTTCTGTTACCTACTTTTTTATTAAATTGATTGGGGTGACATTGGTCAACATGAACATATAGGTTTCAGGTGTGGATTTCCATGTTACAAGATCTGTATATTGTACCATGTGCTCACCTCCCAAAGTCAAATCTTCTCCTGTCACCATATATTAGGGCCTATTTTTCCCACACCCGCTTCCCTCTGGCAACCACCATACTCATGTTCATGAGTTTTAGTTCATATATGGGATATAAAACTGAAATTCATGATCATTTATCTTAATAATTGCTGAAGGCCAGTATTCTATTTAATGTTCAGGGGCCCTTTCCAAATCATACTGATTTTGAGTAAAATGTGGAGAGCATTGGCATATATGACCATTTTGTTTAATGTGATTCACAAGCTGCAAAGGTCTTCAGAGCATTAGTGATCTTATTTTTGGAGCATCCTTCAAAGCCTTGAAATCAGGGCCCTTTCCCCTGTGAATGGTTAGATACTACTTTGGAAGAATTCAAGAGGGGGTGATGTGTAACAGATGTTTGACACAAATACTTCAGCTGTTGATGGTGGTACCAATTCTAAACTTACCTGTGCTATAGGATTAAAGGGAATACACAATATTTCATGGTTGCTGAACCCACCATAATATTTCTTGGCCTACTGATGACTTTCATGAAACTCACAGAATTATACTTTTTATACTCCTCCTCTTCATTTTCTAGGACATAAAGTCACTTGATCTGCATTTCATGACTGATTTCAATGAGCTTCACACACGTGTTGCAGAACTGTTTTGTATGTCAACACCTCCTTGTTCAATATTTATGACTTTGTGGCACATTTCAATTTTTTTTGTAATGTAAACTGTGTAAATGCATCAAAAGTGCTGTGTGATTTCTGCACTATGTATTATGGATCTAAATTATAGACATGCTATATCTTTATGGTATCTAATTCTATTAAACCATACAAATTCATAGCCTTGACTTATCAGTTAGAAGTAGAAGATATGAAATTCAGATCCTTTAATATGAAATAAAATTGAGCCTTTAAGTGGCTTGGCCAACATATTAATGGAAGCATAAGTGTTGGAGCCCAGGTCTTGATATTTCCAAGCCAATATCTACACAATGGCTTTAATATTGTACCGAACACCTGCCTTTGAGGCCCTCAAATACATTTCTTGCCAGTCACTTATTAAAATTTGCATCATATTTGGAAAAGGAAAGTAGATGGATATTTAGGCAATATTACAGAGTAGGGAATTTTCATAAAGTGGTTCCCAATAAAGAGTGCAGAATGACAAGCATAAGTGGAGCATAGCTTTGGAGAGTATTTTTCCAGAACACCACCACTAGTTTTGCTTCAACATTGTTACATTCAACATTCAAACAAATATTCAGAATTTCAAACAAATAGAAACGTTTAAAGAATGGTATATCAAATATCCACTACCTCGGTTTTATTGTTAACATTTTTCCCTATTGCTACACCCTATTTGTATGTGTTTTGAAGAAACATTTGAAATTAGGTTGCAGACATCATGACGTACTCACTCTAGATATTAGATGACCAAAGAGTAAGGGTGTTATTCCTAATAGCCTCAATTCCATAATGTGACTAAGAAAATTAATAGTTTCCTGATATTACCGAAGGTCTATTTAATTTTTAAACTCCTTTGTTTCTTTTTGATTATTTTATTCTTTTCTTCTCCAATCAGATTATATTTAAAGCTAGGCATTAGCCTCTATTAATCTAGTATATTCCACACGCATACTCTATTCTCCCACCATGACATTGACTTTTTGAAGATAATGAACTAATTGTCTTGTAAAATGTCCCATAATCAGAATGTGTGTGATTGTTTCATTATGATGTTTACCATGTCTCTCATTCCCTTTGTCTCCTATAAACTGAAACTCGTTCTTACAGCTTGAATAGATACCGTTCATATGTTTTTGGCAAGACTGTGTCCTAAGTGACGTTTTATGTGTCATCCCATCTGGGGGCACGCACTTTCATGATGTCAAAGTTCATCATGCTGCTTTGATATTTTGGTGACTGCCAGAGGAGATGAGGGGCTTGGACAGGGGTAATTAGAGGTCATGGGTGTGGACATGGTCAGATGTCAGAGGTTTCTGATCATATTGTGGTGGAATAATTCTGATATATTATGGTGGGTTAAGTATGTGAGGAATAAGGGTAAATGACAGAGAAGTGAGTTTGTGGGGAAGGAGTTTAATAAATTTATAATTCAGTCTAGGCCTTGTAAAGTGTGAGCCTCCATTAGTCATCCAAGTGGTAACTGGAATGTTTACACCTGTCTAGACATCTGAGCAGTTAGGGCTGGAGATATATGTTTGGGAGTCATCAGTGTTTCGATGACATTTAGACCATGGGACCATCTGAGTTCAGCAAAGGAAAGAAAACACCAAGGACTGAGTTCTAAGGTATTCCTACATTTAGAGGTAGAAAATGAAGAAATGGTCAGTGATATAGGTGTAAACCCCAGAGAGTGTGTGGTGTCCTAGAAGATAAGAAATGCTTCAAGGAGAATGTCATCTGGGTTGAAGCTACTGAGAGGTCAAGTAAGAAGAGGACTTTGAATTCACATTTGGATTAGACCAGATGGAGAGTGTTGGTGACTGTGACAAGAATGGTTTCATTGGTGTGAGGGGATGAAAGTCTTGCTGGAGTGTATTATCAAGAATATGGGAGCTAAGAAAGTGTAAGCCCTTGCTGGGAAGGGGATGAAGAGATGGGGTAGCCTCTCGAGGGCGATGTGGGCCAAGGAAAACACTCACTTTCTGTTAAGATGGGAAATATGACAACATATGTGAATGCTTATGGGACTGTTCCAGTGAGGAGGAAGAAACCGGTGATTCTGGGAGACATTAAAAATAATTGCATGGGAGAATTTATTGAGTTAGTGAGAGAGGTAAACCTCCAGTATACAGTGGACTGGTTTATCTTATACAGAGAGAAGGAAAGACAGTTCAATAAAATGGGAGAGAAGAGGAATTTTGGTAAAGTGGTGTATTTGGGGTAGAAAATGAAGTCATTCTCACCAGAATACTTCTATGAAATATAAAGTAAAGTCATCAGCGGACAGTGTGCCACTAAAGAACAAAGATTGAAGGATCGAAAAGAAGATCAAAAGTTATCAAGTAGTTCTGTAGGAGAGTGAACATGATATATTTACTGGGGAAGGAGGACAGACCACTTTGGGACATAAGAACAGCCCTAGAGGTTCTTTTTAGAAAGGATTTAGTGTTGTGTGTGCTCTTTTGCTCAGGAGATATGCGGGTGTCCACCTCTGAAGGTAATTGCTAAGCTGGACCAGTAAACATTGACAGTAAGAGATTATGGTGTTACTATAGAGCAAGGGACTTGAATTCAGGCACATGGTTAAACAGCCATTTCGCTTTCTCCTCAAAATACCTCTGTTAAGAAATTATATCAACCCTATCACATGAATGAATCAATAGAAGTTGAGAAACGTTAACTCACCCACGATTATTCAGCTAATAAATTACAAAGAATGATATACTCTACAAAATGACACTGCCGACATGGAATACATTTCTCAAAGGTTTAAGAAGCACTTTCACCTAATTCTCTTAAAGTAGTCACCCTCACACTACTATAAAACTAGGGGCTTTTCCTTAAAATTGGATTAAAGTAACAAGCAAACACTAAACTCTATCATAATTAAAAATCAATCAAGTTTATAAATTTATTGAAAACACTACAGGTGTTGAAGTGTTAAAATGTAGGCCTCCAGTTCATAACTTATTTTTTTTGGTGAGTAAATAGCTATTTTGCACTGTATTAAATATAGCTTATTTAATGAAATCAGAAGGAGTAGACAAATGTTGGTGCAATATAAATATTGTGATGTATTTATCTTAATAAAATTCTAAATGCCAATTTATCACAATGCATGTTTGAGTTTAGACTGTAAATAGAGATCAGTTTATTTCTGTGCTGGTAACAACCATTGCACAGACATGGCTTCAGGTAAATAAATCTATTCTATGATAAGTTTTAAAAAAATCAATCAAATCCCTTATGAATAGAATAACTTATCGTTCAAGAAGACAACTGTGAGTGGAGGTTCAATTAAGTTTAGAATAAAAATTAACATGCTGAAGTTTTTAAGAATGTAGCCCTATCCCTCCCTAAGAAAATGCATTTGCTTTATAAAGCATTCTGTTTAGACACTCCTGAGCAATTTCTGCCTCCAGTGAAATTGATAACCAGTCCTGGGCTGTGCTGTCAGCAGTGAGAGCAGAAGGTGGGCAGCAAGGGGAACCTGCTATAAATTGCATCTCTATTAACCACGATGACCAAATTGGGACATGTGGCTTGATGAAGAGACAGAATATTCACAATTAGGATAATCACAGCAATATGGGCTTCATGGTTATCATACAATTACCAGTGGTGCAAGGGGTCAGCTCGGAAAACTCAGGCTTACAATTGAGGTCAAATTTGGGGGATTTACTTGAAAATTAATTTCTGAATATGTCACACCTGTGAACATGTAATGCTCTGCCTTGAAAGCCCAATCACCAACTTCTCCAAAATCTCCCCTTTCTGAGTTCCCATACCTGCTGGATATATATTTAGTGGCTTTCTAACATATGTGCTGGCTTCATAGGATGGTCCATTGCCTATGCTGAACTCCCCAAGTGTTTGTAGTCCTGGAACCTAGTAACATCCCTGCTATCAGCAGGCCCTCAGTAAATGCTTGCTGAAGGCTCAGAGAGAGGGAAAACCTGGGGCCAACCATAGCCAGAATGAACTATGTCCCTTGCTACTTTTCCTGTAGAGGCTTTGTGCTTACTTCTTCAGGTGCATCTAAATCTGGGTCTCAGTTTGAATAGCACTTGCCTCCTCATTGAAAACTTACCTGTGCACTACCTTCCCCCTTCATTTTCAGAGATAACTTATGTCTCTTTTTCATCCTCTCCCATAAAGCTCCCAAATTACACCTCAATTTGAAGGTTGGTGCCTCTCTGGAGAGTTAATCACATTTTCACCTAGACACACACCTCAAAGACAGCCCACTTCCCTGGTTTTTAACCAGATAGTTTCAAATGGCTGATAATTAACCCTATCAATGCCCTAAAGTTGTATGTCTCCAGAACGCATTCTTAGGGACTGACAATGGCTACTCAGTTGTTCAAATGCTGTCCTCTTTGTGGTGTTTATTCTGGTGGTTAAATATCTTAATATTAGTCAAGCACTTGGAATGGTGCAGGTACATAGCTCCATTTATGCGTTTGCTATTACTTTGTAGTCTCTACATTTCAACAAGCACATGAGGACAAAGCAAACTGGTGCAAAAATCAAGGACTCCCTTAAACAAGTAGTCTCTTATTGCTTTTATCCGAGTTCCCATTACAAACAAGTGGCATTTAAGCATGAAATCATAAATGGGAAATTTTGTAATGACAGTAGAGACTCAGTCCCTGCTTAGTGGGGCACAGGCATGTGGAAATAGAAAATATGTCGGATTAAACCCCATGTGTCTTTAAGATAAAGAAAAGCTTCTCAGTTATTTGGCTTGGTTTTTGTTACATGGCCCATTGAGCAACTGGTACTTTGCCCATTGGTTTGTGGGTAGGAATTATGTTGCTTTGTATTTTCATCAAGAATTGGAGAAAGAACAGAATATAACTTTTGGTTGATGGTTTATTTTAATATCTCTATTTGATCTGAAATTTAAAAAGATAAAAATTTTTAAAAAGATGCTACCAAAACACCTAAAATGCAAATTAGGCAACAGCTGCTTGACTCTGTAACAAACTAACCACAAGAGTCATGATCAAGTACCTTGTACTTAGAGGAGCCTAGGAATGCATACTGGGAACTAGTGCCAGGAAAAGGGACCTCGTTTTGAGTATCTACTCAGGCTCAGATGTCAACTGCCTTATTTTCTCTCCAACATTCTTTATTAGTCGGTATGTAAAATCTCACATTGCTTTGCAGAAGGGTAAAATTTTCTTAAATTTCAGAAAATGGGATTGCTTTATTCAAGAAGGTTATCTTCATTTGACTTTACCACTAGAGTACCAGCCCCAGGTAGCAAGGAGAAAGCCTTGGTCATATTTTCATACTTAGGGGCCTGCAGAGGTCGTACCACCAATAGTGGTACTCAACACCACCTGTGAGGTGAATAAATGAAAGAAAATCCTTTTTATGTATATATATATATAATTGATTTTTAGAAAAAGAGGAAGGGAGAGAAAGAGAAAGTTGATGTGAGAATGAAACATTGATCAGTTGCCTCCTGCACACCCCCTTGAGGGGACCAGAATTGAACTGGCAACTTCTTGGTGCACAGGATGACACCCAACCAAGTGAGATACACCGGGCAGAGCTCAAACAGTCTTTGAGTTCTGTATTATCCCATCAGGGCCTGAGGGAAAAGTCATGAGGGTGAAGAGAGAAATCAGCAAAATTTCACCTCTTTAAAGAGAGAGCCTTCTGGGAATGAAATCTACTGGGAAAAGTTTGAGAATGTGTCTCCCCTAAAGATTTGTGTTTTTTCCTATGGAGAGAAATGCTTTGAAGAAGAAATTTTAAATTTAGAACAAAACTAGAATCTCTGGAAGTGTGCACCATAGTAGGCTAGATATAGAGTTAAGAGCCAATCAGAGGTCAACTTCTATATATAAGCTTTGAAATCTTTTCAAGAAGGATTCTAATTTTAGGTGGCCTAATTTCACCATAACACCACTGTTATCAGTTAAATTGTGTGCTCCAAAATTCATATTTTGAAGTCCTAGCCCCTAGTACCTTATAATGTGACCTTACTTGGAAATAGGTTGTTGTAAAATTAATCCATTAGGATGAGGTTACATTGGGAGTATGGTAGGTACCTAATCCACTATGACTGGCGTCCTTATAAAAAGAGGGAGCTTGGACACAGATGCACACACATATGAAAATGTCAAATGTCACATGAAGATGAAGGTGGAGATCAGGCAATGAATCTACAAGCCAAGGAGTGCTAAAGATTGCCAGCAAACCACTAGCAGCCAGAGAAGAGGCAGGGAACACCTTCTCCCTCACAGCTTTCAGAAGAAACCGACCACAACTAACCCCATCGACGCCATGATGTTGGACATCCAGCTTCCAGAACTGTGAGATAATAAATTTCTGCAGTTGAATCACAGAATTTGCGATAGTGATAGCAGTCCTAGCAAACCAACAGACCCATAGAGATCCTTCAGTCACTGCCCTGATCCTCTCAGAGCTGCTGCTAACATACCATAGCTCACAATAATTCTGCAGTCACCCTGCAGAATTTCTGTAACTTTAAATTAGACATAAGATCATTGGGCGGATGGTGTTTTCACCAAGATGTGAAAACATAATTATCCATGAGCAATGCACTGCCTTGGAGACAGTGCTGGTGCTGGTGATTCAGACCTTCCCTGAGGAAACTGGCCATTAGCAGTCACGGGGATGGTCCATCAACGGTGTCTTCCTGAATATTCATCACAGCATTGAGTGCATGGGACCTGCACGTCTTCTCCACAGTGCAATGATATAAATGCTCAGTTAAGAGAGGAACACAATTTTAGGAGGAGCATTTTGAGCCAGGGAAGCAGAAGGTGTAAGAAGAATTCTGCTTTTCTCATGAGTGTCAAGGGGTTGATTAGAGAGAGCTGAGAACATCGTAGAAGGATAACTGACGAATGATCCTTAAACATCTGCATTTATAACAGAGATAATGTCTGGAGAAAATTTATGAGCTGCTAGAAAAGGGTGTGTTCCTGTCGGATGACTCACAGAAAGGGATTATGGCTGGCTGAGGAGACTGAGTCCAGGGTGACCACCTACTACTCCAGGCTTGCCAGTGAACGCAGCCCTGATATTACCTTCAGGTGACTCTGTGCTTGTCACATTTTCTAATAAAACTTGGCTTTGGGTAGAGAGAAAAGGCCACACAGTTGGTTTAGATCCTTAATGGTGCTGTTTTGGTAGAAGTTAATGGGTCTATTTTTAGTCAACCTAGTGCTTAATGTGTGGGGAATTTTTTTTAATTATTTAATGACAGCAATAGTCACTGGCCACAGTATACATCACCATCCTTGCCATCCATGATTAAGAGGTGCATAGAATCACAGCCCTTCCTACTTGATGGCAGTGACAGCCGACACTGTAAAAACTGTGTGTGGGTTATTAAAAGCTGACTTAGCACCCTCTCCTAAACCCCTAATGCCCTCCACACAGTTTCTCCAGATTCTCAGGTAATCAATCTTCTTTTTCCTCCTGTATGAACTGCCTTCCATTCCTTTCACAGAGCTGTTCATCTACTTCTATGAACTCTCATTTCTTCTTGATTGTGGGAACTGAACTCCATCCTGCAGTTGGTATTAAGGTGTTTATTTGTTTACATATAAAGTAAGTTTCCTCCATAAGAGACTGACCAAGGCAAGCTCACATATGAATCCTTTTTCTCCCACTTTTACTTCCTAACTCTGAATGTCTGTTAACTTAGAGGCCAGACCCTATATTTATACACCCTTGTTAAATTTCTTCTCTCTTTCTTTGTTGGGTTT
>NW_006297021.1:6861412-6895692 GCF_000327345.1 Myotis davidii | reverse complement strand
TGCTGCCTATAGAGTCTTATAGGATTTTTATGGTTTCCCATCTTACACTTAAGTCCTTTAGCCATTTTGAGTTTGTTTTTGTGTATGGTGTAAGTTCCTTTTTCTTGCACGAATCTGACCAAATTTCTCAGCACCATTTATTGAAGAGACTGTCCATTGTATTTTCTCCTCCTCCTCCCCCTCCTCCTCCTCCTCCTCCTTCTTCTTCTTCTCTCTTTTATTTATTTTTTGTATAAGTATTCTTATCATAATCAGACTATAAGCTTTTCCAAGACCAAAATTTCCTCTTTTGCTCCTGAAATAGTGTTGAGGATATGGCAGTTTGCTCAGCAAACATTTGTTGATAGATCAAATCTTCTCTCCTTTCCCACATTCTTGCACTCCCTCCTCGTTCCCTCCTTCCTCCTTTTTCCTCCTCTATTTTAAATAAGAATGAAATCATAATAATACCTTCTTTAAAGTAATCATTATTTATTCAGTTTTGCAAAGAATTAGTTACATAATTATATCATAAAAAGTAAATATGTCTAATCAATTTAAATATATTTTGTGTTATTTTTTATTTAGTCAACTAGAGGCTCAGTGCGTGAAATTTGTGCATGGGGGTGGGGGTCCCCTCAGCCCAGCCTGCACCCTCTCCAATCTGGGACTCCTTGGGGGATGTCCGACTGCCGGGATTGGGCTGATCCTGGGGATGCCTGGTTGCCCCCAGCTGCACCCACCCTGCCGGCCTGGTCACCCCACGCAGCCTGCTGTCCAGTCGTTTGGTCATCCCTCACTAACCCACCTGCCAGCCTGGTCACACCACACAGCCTGCTTGTTCAATCATTTGGTCGTCCCTTACTAATCCCCCTGCCTGCCTGGTTGTAGTCAGCCATCTTGTGAGAGCATGAGGGTTAATTTGCATATTACCTCTTTCTTATATAGGATATGCCTCTTACTTCACTATTAATGAAATTATGTTTTAATAGGGTGGGTCTACTAATGCATTGAGTTTTTAGAGCAACATATATTTGGCCCTTGGGCTTTTATAAAAAATATTTTACAAGAATACATTAATTAAAAAAGGGAGAAGTAGAAGTTCACAGAATTTCTTATACATGTCATTGTTACTTTTTTATCACAGAATTCTGCCTATTTTTATTTTATAGGGAGAAAATTATAGAAACTATGATTTTCACATTGTTTGGAAACAAATGGCTAGCAATTCAGGGAATAGGTAATATTTCATGAGTTGTATGGCAGTGTAAAAAGAAATATTTTATCAAAACAGAGAAAGCTCAAGAGATTTGAAATCCCCCAATTTAACACTATATTCTAGTGTTATAGTAGAGAAACACCCCCCACCACACACATGAAATAACAAAAACTACAACTGTGTGTTATTTTGTTATATTTGGGGGATGGGGAGGTGCATATGTCAAACACCCCAATAAGCAAGTACAGAATTACCAGTTTCATAAGTTTTCGGTATAATATGTTGATTCTTATAGAAAAATAATGACAATAACAACTGCACTCAATAGAGTCTCACATGCATTATCACATTACTCCTTATAACCACACCAGGAGGCCAGTGCTCTTATTATCTCCATTTTACAGATGGCGAAATGAGGCCAAGAGCTAAAGAAACGACCCATAGCTTTTCTCCTTTCAGTGAAAGAATATGAGACTTAAACCCCAGATACTCTAATGCTCAAAGTCTTGCTTTTAAAAATATCTTTGCTATCTTTAAAAAAAAGTTGACCTTTGGTAGAACATCAAGATGAGAGTTTTGATTGGACACTGTTTCAAACTCAATCCTAAAAGACTCTGGAAGCTGGAAGATGGTGACTTAGAGGTTGGGTCTTCCTACATCATGTGACATTAAGTCCTTGAAGCCCCTCAGAACTTGTTTCACACCCTCTGAGTGTGAACTGGATCAGATGAGCCCACAGTGGTCCATGGAGCACTGGTGGACACGTGGACACCTACCTGCCTCAGAAGTCTTCACCTGAGATCTGCAGAATCAGAAATCTTGCGAGGCGATGCCTAGGAACTCACAAGCTTCTCTTAGGATTTTTATGTAAACTAAGGTTTAGAAACCACTGTTTTAAGCATGATTTCGTTCTTTTTATAGGCAGGAGAAGATTTCATTCAAATGTTTGAGTTTGAAAGAGAATCACTATAATTATGATAAGCCTACTGTTGCCAACTAGTAGCCTGAACCAAAGCCCCTTTTTCCTTTGCTTAGCAGTTTGTTTTTTCTTAAGGAGAGTTTGAATGCCCACACAGAGAGGTGCTCCCTCTATTTTATTATACTGCCTATAACTTCCTAGCTTGTCACACTTTTAAGACACCTGGAAAAAAGGATATTGTTTTAAATGGAAATCAATAGATCCTGAGATAAATGATGAAACTTCTGGGACCCTACCTGCCTGGCTCTCCCACAAAGTTCTTGCCTTGTCTACATAGCAGTTTTTCTCTTTATTTATGGGATTAGACAAAGAAGGAATGCTTAGTCTTTTATTTGCTTCTTCTTAACCCCAATAAGTGACTCAAAAGGGCATCCTCATATATAATTTGCAGGCTCAACCCTTCCTGATAAAATAGCAGGAAAAGATCGGAAAAGAATGTAGTAGAAATATGACTATTTTTCAGAAAGTAGGGGAAGAGAAACAAAATCTATATTAATCTGAGAAGACAGCATTTCAAGTTAAATGGATCAGACTTCAGTGTCATTTGATGATTTTAAAAAAAAAAGTATAGGAATTATGTACCCCTTAAGCATTCATAGTATAACAAGAGTAGATACAATGGCTTTGGAAGGAATAGCTAAATCAAAATTCATCAAGACACATTTTGGGGAAAAGATCAACTATTTGGTGAATTATAGCAACCTAAAGAAAAAAAAAGATAGAAATAACACATAATCTTAACTTTACACAATCAAAGTAATTAGAAGTATTTAGGCTTTTAATTTCCCACTAAGTATATGTAGTTTATAAATTAAGGCCTAATAGAATTTTGACTAATACTGGTATTTTACTTAATTAGGAGTCTTTAGTCAAGGACTGAGTGCTGAAAATGTTTTTTAATAAGTTAAGAAAATTAAACAAATAATAACCCCCAAATATATGAAAATAAATTAACATGATTTGAAAATCATTAACGTATTTTTTTAAATCAATAACATAATTTTAAAAGTAAGAAATTGTAGCTCGGCCATGGTGGCTCAATGACCAGGAGGTCACAATTCAATTCCAGGTTGGTGCACATGCCTGGGTGCCTGGGTTGCAGACTTGATCTCCAGTAGGAGGTGTGCAGGAGGCAGCTGATCAATTATTCTCTGTCATCATTGATGTTTCTCTCTCCCTCTCCCTTCCTCTCTGAAATAAATAAAAATATTTGTTTTTTTGAAAAAAGTAATAAATTGTATAACCTTCTTTATTAGACTTTTCCTTGGTGGGGGGCCTGCATAGAGCGGTCTCAGATTTCCTCTGCTGGTTATTTAGTTATTTGTGATTAAGATTTCTTGGTAGAGTTCACGTCAAGGTCACAATGGGTGACTCTCTAAGGGCAACCACTATATATTCAAAAGTGATTGTAAAATTCACTTTATTTCACTTAGAAATAAAGAAAAATTCTAATGATACACCAAAAAGCTTTTAAATGTGTCATTTAACCTAGCATTTGCCCTACAGAAACCAATCAGAGCTACTGGTAAAGATAAATCCATAAGGATGTTCATCAGAGCCATATTTAAATTAAACTAGGATAAAATCAAACCATGTTCCAAAACTAGTAGCTTTGTTTTAAGAACTTAACTCATATAATAGAATTCTATGTGGTTATAAAAAAAAATGTGGTGTGAGCATTTCAAACAACATGCCCCAAACTAAATCCTTTCAAACCAAATCTCCTCCCATCATCCATGAATGAGTAAATGTTTCCACTGCCAATGAGATGTTCATTCCAGAAGCCTGACAACTGTCCTTTCTAACTCTGTATCTGAGGGTGGAGCGACGGTACAGGGATCACTGAACCAAGAAGGTATCTTGAGACCAAAAAAATGAGATAGACAGCTCCATAGACTATAACAGGATTTACTGATGGGGGTAAGTCATTTACAGGGATAGGATCAGAGTGGAAGCCGACCCCACAGTCTGCACTGCTCACCTCTGCTACTGGACAGTTGTTACAGTAAATGTTTGGTGGTATCGCTAGCGTACTAATGATTGACAAGACAAAAGGACAAAGAATGAAGCACAGGCCCAGAACCATTCCCCTGGTGGTCTTATCATGGATGATTGCTTCCAGTTGACTCTGGCAATATATCTAGTTTGATATTTATCTCGGTTTCATGCCATTCTGGCAATTACTGCAAGAAACTCCATGGCTACAGTGTGTAAGTTTAAAGAGCACAGATCATCTTTACCAATAAGGCATTGATATTGTTGCCTGAAACTAGTTAAGGTAGTCAGAATTGACAGCACGAAAACTTGAACAGACAAAAAAGCAGGAGCTTCAAAGATGGGGTCAGTCTTGTTCACGTCAACGTCTATAAATGCTCCCTTATGTTTTCCTCTCTCACACCCAACACAGCAGCAAACTCTGTAGCACCAAGGCCCTGCCTCCAAGACATATCTTGAGCGAATTCACTTTTTTAAATTTCCCTGCCACCACTCTAGTCCCATTCACAGTGACTTCTTACCTGGGAACTCTGATGTAGCCTCCCCAATACCCTCTTGGCATTGTAGCCAGGATCATCATTTCTAAAATGTAAGTCAGATCCTGTTCACTCCAGTGCTTGAAGCCATCAGAGGCCCTCCATTTGCTTCACCCAAACCCCAAGCTTGGCATCTGATCCTGCCTAATGTAGTCCTTGCCTATCCCTCAACCTCATTTCACACTGCCTTGCTCTCTGCACTCCGGGAAGTGTCGGTGGTCCTCCCTCAAAGTCTTTGCATGTGCTGTTCCCTGTGCTTAACACCCTTCCCTCCCATATACCATGCCCTCTTTCTATCAAGAAATTGCTTTCTTATCCTTGGCCTCTCAGCGTAAATTCTGTTTTGTCAGAAGAAACTTCCATGCTCTGGGATATGGATTAGGTTCTCCAATTGTTCTTATTTGTTCCATAACCCTGCACTCAGTTGTACATTTTGTAAGTGAAATATCATTTCAGTTTAAAATCTGCTTCTCTCATTAGATTGTAACTCTATGAAGATAGAAGCATATCTGCTTTTCGCCCCAACTACCTACCCCACACTTACAGACAGTTTAGAGCAGAGGCTGACACGATCGTCACTCAGTAGCATGTGTAGAAAGGGTAAAAATGTTTGACATTTTACAATTATAACATATTTTCAAATGTACATTAACCTCCATATTTTATACATATTTTGAATATGCGACTCTAACTTAAGGAATATAAGCAAAAGTTTATTTAATGGTTATCTCTGAGGGTATTGTACACTTAAAAATATATTTGTTTTCCAATTATCCACTGAGTACTTTCATCTTTAAAATTAGACACAAGCCCAGCCGGTGTAGCTCAATGGCTGAGCGTCGACCTATGAACCAGGAGGTCACGGCTCGATTCCCTGTCAGGGCACATGCCTGGGTTGCGGGCTCAATTCCCAGTGTGGGGCATGCAGGAGGCAGCCACCTAATGATTCTCTTTCATCATTGATGTTTCTATCTCTCTTGCACTCTCTCTTCCTCTCTGAAATCAATAAAAATATATTTTTTAAAAAATTAGACACAATATTCTATTTTTGTTTTTGAGAATATCCCATTCCTGTACTAATATGAATTCTGACCACACACCATGTCCTATGATATAACTAGGCTAGGGGTCCAAGATATTGTGTTTATCAATTTCAAATCCAACTATACATGTACATATTTATCACTGGCATTAGGATATATGTTAAATTCTCAGAAAATAGAATGGCTGTTTTTGGAAAAAAGTCCAACATAGCCTCAAAAAATCACACCATACACCAGAAAAATTGAACTAATAACAGACAATGAGGATAGCATAGGTACAAACAGAACTATATTCTTAGATCATGGCAACTTTCTTTTTGTTTGTTAATTTCAGAATTCAAATAAACTTAAATGGTGGCATCTTTGGAGCATTAATATGGTCACTGTTTTAGTGCCATAAGTGTGTATTAAAAAGCCTTGTCAGGGTGATAATTGGGGCAGGAACAAGTGCTTTTTCCATCCCTACAGTGAACCTGAACAACGAAGGCAGGTACCTGGTCTATCTACTCAATGACGCCACTCCTATACTCACTGGTGGTATGCACTCCTCCCTTCTCTAACAGCCCTGTCCCCTGAATTAGACTCAACGCTCCTTGAGGGCAGAAGAGAACCTTCTGTACCTCTGTATACCTATCGTCATATGCATAGACTGCTTAACCCACTCACATATTCATTTCATTCACTCGTTCACCTCACACATGTTATTGAGACCTGCAAGCTGTTATTCACAGCTCTGCTCTAGGATTTGGAGATGCAGCTCTGCATAGATCAGGTCGCTGCTTTCCTGCTGCGTCCATTCTAGTGGGTATTACACACCACGAAGAAATTAATTAATATCTGTTAATTTCTTGATTGAATGGCTGTTGGAAATTCTTGTCCCAAGAATCAACTGCTTTAAAAGATTTAGGAAAGTATTTAAGAAAATAAGACACTTTTTTTCTTTTGTGGTGGTTCTTAAAAAATAAAATTAACAATTTTTTTTAAAATTCAGAAGCTAATTTTAGAACCCTAATACCATATGTAAGGAAGAAGATAGTGGATATGTCTTTCTCTCTTTTTGTGCCTTTTTTTATTTATAAATGCACAGTAGTGTGTTGTTCAGCCTGCATTCCAGAGTAATCATCACCATGGAAATTAGTATTCATTGCCAATCAGATCTCAACTGGAGTTCCATAAATGTTTTATAAGAAGGTTTATATAAAAGAGTATTATGACGGATCCAAGAGATGCAGGGCATACTCTTCTACTATGAGCCACATAGATTCAAGGTTGGCCAGAATACATCCCAGGAAGAATATGGAAGAACATAGGAAAGGACACACTCAACTTGCTTAAGATCTACTCAGTATCTGCTGAGCACCCCAACATAAAGGT
Source organism: Myotis davidii (assembly GCF_000327345.1). NCBI lineage: Eukaryota > Metazoa > Chordata > Mammalia > Chiroptera > Vespertilionidae > Myotis > Myotis davidii. Next base: position 6,888,567 of record NW_006297021.1, on the reverse strand, counting down.
TATTCCTTTAATCCCCACAACCTCATGGAGAGTTAGCAATAATTATTGCCAGTTTACAGAGTAGAAACCGAAGCTCAGAAAGATTGAGTAGCTCTCCTAAAGGTCCTTTGTCCTTCATCAGAAAGCTTCTCCAGGGCTTGTATTAGGAGAGAGGTGATATGAATTTTAAGTGTGAGTTCTCTCAATTTACCAGCTTGAAACCTTAAGCAGGTTACTATGAGAATAATACCTATTTTGTGTGAGGATGTCCATTTTTAAAGGAAAAGTTGCATGAAATCACTCTGTAATCCATAAAATACCATGGGAACTATAACAATTACTACATGTTAAAAATATGAAAAATCTATAAAATATGAAAATAAAAATATTTTTTTAAAATGGAGACGGAAGATAATCAGGTATCTTTTATGGGGAAAAGAGAGGGTCAATAGCTGTCATTAATCAAAAACAAATGTTGTGACAGGTTCCAGAAAAATGAGAAAATCACCAGAATATGATTGATTTCTACAACTGAATTCCATGACTCATTCCCGTGAATTCAAGGTGTAAGAATGAGACGGAGCCTAGCATGAAGAAACAGACATGAGGCGTTCAGTGACTTGCTCAGAGACAGAGGCAAAATCAAGATCCCTGGCTGCTCCCCCCCACACACACTGTGGTCCCCCAGCCATTAACACACTATAAATCATTTCATGTAATGGGAACGGAGTAGTGAGAGGGACTGGTGAAAACCACTGTTATCAACAACCTGCTCGATGAAAATTAAATTGATGTCTTGGAAATTTTCACGATGAAGAATAACCACACAGTAGTGCTAACCATGATCTTTAAAGCTAAGTACATTACAGCCCCATCCCCCTCTAAAGCCAACACTAAAACTTTATTATGTGTAGCCACCACATACCTGATTAGGGCTGTGGCAACTGGTAACTGAACCAAGGGCTTAGTCATTAAGGAGCCATGACTCTGTTCCTCAGATGAGAATGCTTTCATCCAGTGAACAAGTCCTATTTCCCCAAAATTGACTGGAACTTGGGGCCACCACGTGGCTTCACACAATCTGTGATACTCCTGTCAAAGGTAAAGCCATAGTGGAGCAGTCTAATAATCTCTGGGAGAAAAGGATCTGAAGAGTGTTGACACTTGAAGTGCCGAGGAATGCAAGACTTCTTTCCTGGAAGACCCAAAGCATTCCTGTGAAATCCTAGTGGGTTTGCAAACCAAACATCCTGCATGAAAGAATTGGCTAAAAATAGCAGTCAGCATGGTGGCACATTGATACCAGAGGAAATGTCAATGGCTTTGTAGTACCTACAGATCTTTATAAACCTCTGTCTCCTCGTGGATATTCTCTCGCCTTCTTACTATGCAGTAAAAATTAACCCAATTCTTCTTTTCTCTCCCTCTCTCTCCAAACTTTGTTGTAAGACATTTTCTGCCGGGATAATAGGGATACCTTTAATAAAATATTTTCCCCAAACCACCATTCCAAATCACTTGAGTTTCTCTTCTTCACTTCCATAAACAACTCATCATTAAGAGATAGTTAATTTGAACAGCTCCATAAGAGATAAGATTCCGTTTTGAAGTGACATTTAAAAAAAATGACAACCCTACAGTGATTGTCAAGTACCTACAACTATGCTCAGCTAATCCTCATGGTATTGCTGTTATCCCCAATTTAGAAAGGGCTAAGTGCAGAGAGATTAAAGCTGCCCAGTATAAGATTAAAGGGTCGCTGGCTAACATCTATAAGAATGAGAACCATGGAAAACTGAAACCCACAGATAAAACTGAAATGCTACTTAAGCCAAGAGCTACCTGTTTTGCCCGCCTTCTCCCTCTTTCATCTTCTGTGTCCTTGATAAAGAGGAAGCCAGGCTGGTAATTGCCAGGGAAGGAGCCAGCATTCTCCTGCAAGCCCTCTGATTCCGGTGGGCTGAGCCATCCCCCTCAAAGAGAGGAGTCCCACAGCTCTCAAGCATATTTACTATCCAAACCTTCCCAACAGGAAGTCTCATTCAGTGAATGAATCACTGAAAAAGCATTTTGATGACCCGTCTTTAGGGCTATCATATCTTGTGAATTTGTGCAGGTGACTTTTATTATAATGTTCACATCAGCAAAAGAGAGAATAATAACGTTCTCTCTCTCTCGATTTTTCTCTTTTCCTTCTTATCAAGATTCACAGTTTTGATTTGATTCAAATTCAGGGTGGATTTTATTAAATTCCAAGACTTCATTTTTTTGAGTCTTTGAAACATCCTACTGTCTTGAGGGAAACTAGTGAAAATTCATGAATACACTGTTTTCTCATAAATTTCTTTCAAGTTGCCCATGTTTTTAAAAATAAAAAACATTCAAGATTTAAGTTACATCACATGTGGAATGCTGAGCTACCAGACGCTCTCAGACATACAACTCTATTCTGCTCTACTTGTTCACTTTCAATCACTCGAGCCCCTTTAGGAAGGATGGAATGGGGGTACTTTGTGTGGCAATGCCAGACGAAGCAGGTTCTGTTACAAGTTCCCTGGCTGAAAAAGTACACTTTCTTTCAGCGCTATTGTACATCAGCTGTCTCTGGTTACAGCCCAAGTAGCTGTATAACATATGACTGGACTTGCTGCTAATGCAGGTACACAAATCCTGGGACAGAGACACCTTGTGCTACGGTAAAATGATCCGCCCCAGGCTCCCATTAAGTCATCCGGCACACAAAATGGGAGCTCACATCAGAGATGGTGGGAATTGGCTTGCATTCTGATTTTTATCTGGCCATTCAAAATCTTTAAAAGAGAGGGGATTGAAAAGTCCTCTTTTGTAGAAACTACGAATCCCATTTAAATAATCCAGACTCTCCTGGATTTAGAAGTAGGAGTCTAAGGTTGTGCCACTTTAATATTTAAAACAGTTGGATATAAAAATTTAAAATGCTTATCATTATTTTTAAACTGAATTTATAATAGTTTCTCTTAAGATTGCTTTTTATCCAATGTAAATGACATATGGTTTGCATTTTCCTTAAATAACAAGACGAAGACTATCATTATTGCCATTGTGACTATATAAGAAAGGGCAAGCATGGGCAAGCAAGGTCAATACCTCACTATGTAATTCACCAGACATTACTGAGCATCAAGTGTGCCACCTTGGACGGGGTTTCCCGGAGAGGCATGACATGGAAAGATGACAGGAAGAGAATGAGATGTCATGGAAATAAAAAATGAAAGAGAAGAGAGGAGAAGATAGCAAGCCCATTGTATTCCTAGTTATCTCAATCTAGTAACGTCTCTGTGAAGTGGTCTAATAGCACATACGGTCACATTGCTTCTTGTACACGATACGTTTTACCTTTCTCATTTTGACTGTTTTTCCAGACCAGAAATTAGAATTAATTTTTAAAAAATCTCTTCAGACAAACACTGGCCTAGACATTTTATATTATCTCTTTTAATTATTATCAAGTGCTTAGGAAGAGGTAATATTAACTTCATTGCTCAGATCATGAAACTAAGACTCAGAAAGTTTCAGGAGTTTATTCAGAAGCACAGATCTACTAAGTGGCTGAGATGAGATTCGAACCAAATTGTCTGGCTGCAGAGCCTGTGCCCATGTCACCACACAGAGCTGTCCACAACGACACGTATCATCTGCCTTCAGCAGAGCATCCCATGGATGTGAACATGGAGACAGTGAGGCCTGAGACGGATTCAAGGCAGACTGCTTATGTGATAAAATATCCGAGAGGTCTTTTCCATCTCCAAGGCAGCTGGAGGTTGAACAAATGTATGCTTGGAGACAGATTGGCTCTGCTAGGTCTGAAGAGAAGGGATTTGATCATACCAGAGGAGTTCATGAAAGAATTCCTACACCATTCTACCTTCTCACCAGCAGTGCACAAGGGTTTCAATTTGTCCACATCCTCACCAACACACACACACAACACACACACACACACACACACACACACACCCACACACACACACACACACACACACACCATCCTAACTGGGCATGAGGTGATACCTCATTGTGGTTTTGCTTTGACTTTTTCATAAACCTTATCCACCCTCATTTTAAACTATCACAATTTCACTCTCTGCTTTCTTGCTACACAAATTCATATAAACCTCTCTCCACAGGGCCTTCCCATGTGCTACTTCTCTTCCAACCTCCTTTCACTCCACATTCTTTCTACTCCAGCTCAAATACTGCTCCACAACCAAGCCTTCCAACTGCAAAGGTCAAACAGCCAAAGAGACCAGTGTTGGGTTTTCTGTTTAACCTTCCCATAGAGCTGTGTCCCTTTCATTCACAGCATTTGCCTTGCTTTGCAATTATACATTCAGTCAAGTGATTATTTGATTAATGCTTCTCCTCCGTTAGATTTAAAGTGTGTCAGGGCAGGACCAGTTCTTTATTTCTCATCAGTACAAGACTAACAAATGGAAAAGTTTAGTAAATATTCTAAAAGAAAAGAAGAAGGAGCTAATGAGGTGGAGGGAGGGAGAGATGAAGGGAGGGAAAGGAGAGAAATGTAGAACAGCAAAGCAAAATAAATAAATGTCAAATATCAGTGTGTGTTACCACCCAACCTGCTAGTCTTTCCTCTCCTCTCCTACCCAGTCTAACTTAGTAGATGGCTCTCTTTTCCACACTGCACAATGATATTTTTCATGCCATCATAATGATATTTTGAGCTGATTATCATTTAGGCTTCTAGCCAACAGGCAAAATGTTCCCAAGACTTAACAGTTTAGCTTAGCAAGGTGTTAGATAAAACCTGTGTGAGTCTGTGGTACTGTCCTTAGAGGAAGACTTATGTGGGATGAAACTGAGCACAGCAAATGTTTCTTTGAAAATAAATGCTCCAGCCCTCTCTGAAATCGATAAAAATATATTTTTTAAATAAAGAAGAGAAATGCTCCATTCACATCGATTCAGCTCTCCCTCAAAGCCATTGTTCACTTGGTTCACTTGATTATGTAAAAACTAGAGGCTGGCCTGCCCTGATGGGGACTGAGCAGGCTGGGCCGGCTGGCGGGAGGGGCCACAGGAGGTTGGCTGACCTTGCCCCCAATGGGGGGCAGATGGAGGGCCAATGGGGGCTGGGGCCAGCCAGGGAGGGCGGGGACGTGGGAGGTTGGCCAGCCAGCCCTGCCCTCAATCATTCGAGGTGATGGGGCCTATCCAGGGAGGGGCTGGCTGGGGGAGGGGCCACGGGCAGTTGTGGGGGCCGATCTGAGCCCTGATCAGGCCAGTTGGCTGCTGCAGTGCGCATCATAGTGACCAGTCATTCCGGTTGCTGGGCTTTTATATATATAGATGTTGTCAAAAGCAGCAGAAAGGCCAAACAACATTTTTAAATAAATGCAAAATCAAAAAAATGGCCTCAGCCACCTTGTTCCTCAGAACATCCTTTCAGTAGAAAGCTTTTCCCTTTCCCTCACTGTCCTTCACATGGGTCTTGAGTGCCCTGATTCATGACACAGGGGAGCTTCTTCATCTACAATTGTTCTGCCACACGTCACCGTCACCAGTGAACGAGATGGAAAAAATCCATTTGACATAGCTCAGGCTTTCTCCTACCAGTGGGACACCAACAGCTGCATGAAGTCATTTCCAATTAACTGCAAATGATTGTGTATAAAAGTTTCAACACTATTTTAAAATGATAATAAACAAAGTCCCGTGACTGGTTACAGAGGTTAGGTAAAGATGGTGGGTCGGGAAGAGAGGATGGGAGTGGCAGAGAAATGAAACAAAGCTGCCTAACAGTCAGGCTTGTGGTATTTGTAAATGTCAATTGGCACTGAGAGATGGATGAATTTCAGAACCTCAAAACCCTAAGAATGCATAATCTTAACTTAATAGATTCTTTCAGGCCCAGGCTACCACAGTATTTACAGTCATCGTACATTCATGGTAATAACATAATAGCACCTTTCATTCCCAAATCTCAGAAATTTGCACATTTATAAGCTAGCAAGTTTTGAGCCTGTGATGAATAACTTCCTGGTATGTGCCTATGTAACTTGCTATAAAACAAGTGATATAGTAAGTGGCTTCTTTTAGTAGAATGACAACTATGTGGACTAGATTATAAAAGCATAGCTTTAGGACAGGGTAACATCATGAAAATACTCTGCCTATGGAAATTACACTGGGATGGGGAAATGGGAGTGTAACAAGTTTTTCAGCTGAGTTTTAGTAAAAGAACAATCAATGCAGTAATAGAATGTTTCTTTTTCCAAAGTTAAAAGGAGAGAAAATACACGTATTCTAAATTGCCTAGAGAAAGATGGACCCGTAGTGTTGTGTTTTTTTTTCTTTGTATTTTGTGTGTTTACTTGTTGATTGCACATGTTGCATCTTTGGCAAAGCTAGACGAAGCTTGTTATTGTCCACAGTAAAAATAACCAGTTATCGGCGACGGAATTTCAGGCAGGGAAAGGAGTACTTAAAAACCTCCCTATTTGAGGGCTCAAATGTACTCTCCTTTTTTTTTAACCTTTGTATGTAAACAGTTGAACATATTTGAAGGTATGTGCGCTAAAAACCTTAAGAAAGCTATGGTTTTTATGAGGAGCTGCTGTAATTAAATTCAGAGTTAACCATCTCCCACAGGGGAATAGTATAAAGATTAAGTTATGTTTTCTACATAAACTTTTAAAAATGTAATCTTCAAAGCTCAAAAAATTTTATTTTTCTGGGAATTCATTCAAAGTAAATCACTGCAATGAATGGGTCTTTGAAAAGTCATCCATATATCCTAAAATCCAATGATGAGATTCTACTTTTAAGATCCCAAAGAAAGCCATTTCTTGTTAAGAAATTTTTTTTTTTAATCTCACTGCTGCCTCACTGGGGTGACCAGCAAATCACCATACTCTTCAGAGTCAGATCTAATTAAATCCTCAAGAAGAAATGAAATGGGAACATTATTGGTGGTAGGTGATTGCTTCAGGTTTTCAACACAATAACTGAGATCAGAGAAAAATAGTACAAATTACAAGTGTAGATAAAAGTCTATTTTAACTATATTAGATTTGTCATAAAAATGAACAGCACAAGCTGTGCTTGTCATAACAATCATGTGGCGAATCTTTCGGTATAGCTTTCACATGTCTAGATGCTGGCCCATTAGGTCAATATAATAGTAAATCAAGATACATAAACATTCAAAAAAGTTTTGGACAGAATGAATCTCAATTGTGATGTTTTATTGGATGCCATCTCAGATCTCGTAAAAACTGGCTTTATTTGGTTTGTGTTTATTTGTTCCGTCAATATATGTGACAATCATGAATGCTTGCTTATGTAATAAGATATCACTGTTCGCTGGGTCTCAGGAACGCTATATTCGTTTGTTTTTGTTTTCCCAAATGGATGAAAGAAGCAAAACATACTCATATTTTTTTTAAAAAATTTATTGCAGCTTTTGGATTGCCATTCAAATTGAATCAATTTCAACACAGCAATTCAATTCAATTCTAAATTCAATCCTCCAGCACTTTAGAAAATGAAAACGACATTTTCCATGAGTCATTCTTTGAATTACAAAATGTCCATCATCCAGGAGAGCTTGTTGTAGCCATAAAACTAACGCAGCACAATGCAGGTGTTAATGTCCGCGGTACCCGCTGGTTATTTGGTAACATCCAATACTGAAAGGTTAGTGCCGCATGCTTGTATTTGATGTCTAACATTTCAAATTGCTCATGCCATCAAGTGCTTAGTCAGTGGATCAAGTTTTTGTTTTTTTTTCTTGACATTCCCCAGAGGGAGAAAAGTTTATTTTTCTTTATAATCGCAATGATGGAATGGAAGACTTTTAAGGAGAAGCAGCTGCCAGGATCACAGTGGTAATCACACTTCTTCCATCTGGTTCAGCTTCTCGTGTTGGACACTCTCCCTTCTCTCCCGCACTGAGCGAGTAGAATCTCTTAGAGATGGAAAGTATGCATCTCTAACACCTACAGAATATATCAACTGGACTGCATTGCAGAACACTGGCATTCTCTATAGGACAGAATGTTCTTCCTACTATTAAGGCCTGGGTGAGACCTTAACATTCTAAGTTAGCATAACCTAGAGTCTTTGTCCTACTTAAGTCCATTTCTTTCTTAGCCCAATGGAGAAAAAAAGAAACTATATAGAACTTTTTGATATGCATATTATCCACTAACAACTTCCTTAAATTAACACACTTCATCTCCAAGTAAAAGCAAAACCAGTTCCTCATAAAAAAAAACAGTTTTTGAGAATTAAGAACGTAATCATATAACATTAATCATGTCAAATTTTACTTCCTTGCTAATTTGTTGTCTCACAAAAAAATAACTTAAATGAGTAAAACTAGGGATCAAGACAAAAGGTTCTATACTCTTTATTGGAGTTTTATTATTTGAACAAAACCTGTGCTGTTCATTTCCCTCATCTGCTTTTTCAGGATAAAATATCTGCCCAGTAAATAGGCTATGAGAATGAAATCATGAATTTAGGTGGAAGTCTTTTAAGGATAAAAGCATTAGGTGATGGAAAAAATAAAATTTTAAAGTTTTTTTTCAAAAAAAGAATAAAAGTATTTTGCTATATTAGTTTTGTCATAAAGTAAATGAAGAGCTCACCAGCCATTTGCCACAGAGAAAGATCCTTTGATCTGGGACTGAAGGTTAAAAATCAAGGCTCTTCTTCTGAACGGATTCTCACAATGAGTTTCACAAATGACATCGCTCCACAAAGACTTAGCATTGGATGGGCTCTGAGTTCAGGATACAATTTAAAAGGTTAAGTTTTGGAAAAAAGAGATGGAGACAGTCCTGCGATAAATACAATGGGATTCTTTAAATGATTGAGAAAGTATACTAATACCCAGACCAATGAGCACAAAAATCTCAACAGAAATTTTCCTTGAAGTTTGGCAAAATAAAAAGGGGAATGGGATGCAGTGGCTAGAAGGATGGTCGTATAAAATGGGAGGCATTTTGTAAGTTTTCTAATGATTAACTGGGCCTCTCTATTTTGTAATCCACATTTCTTTTCAGTGGGAGATAGAAAACACAGTGAAAATGGAGTACAGTGTGGCCAGGCCTTTATCTCCAGTTAATACAATATATTTTATAAATACATCAGTTAGGGCACCAGCCGGATTCTACTGCTACTATTTGTGGTACCATTCAGATAGAAGAAAATAGGGGCAGTGGTGGGAGGAGCACGGTTATACAGCCAAACTGGTCTTATCAGAATTGGGGCTGAATCATGGACAGGGTGTGTCTTATGATTTCCTGTCATTGTCTCTTGAACAGGGTTAAACACACAGCCAGGCGTGATGTTGAATCAGTGAAAACTGACTAACAGAAACCAAGATGTAGCAGAAAAACCAACCTGTTGAGAGTTAACATTTCTTCGCCTGCTTCTCTACTTTAGAGCTCATGATTAGTTTTCACAGCATCAGTTATTGAATCGAGTGGCAGTGAAATAACATCCCAACATAAGCCTCACCATTCTTCAGAATCCTTGGCTGTGGTTATAAGATGATAAAGCATTGCTTGAAAAAAAATTTAATATATGAACTTGATTTAATTTATATCTATAAAGAGGGGAAGGATAGCAGAGGAATGGGAAGTGGGAACTTTTATATAGGTTGTTATTTGGGGACTATATAGGTTATCCCAAAAAATGTATATATACACTTCAAATAATTATAAAGGCAGTGTTTATTAAAATACATTTAATTTTCAAAATTGAGCTATCAGCTAGTAAAGTGTGTATACATTTTTTTGAGCCTCATACATCCATGTTTCATTGCCCATCATATCTATCTTTTATCGTGATAGGATGGAGGCTCTGTCATTGGACCAAAACAGGGCTGCTGTATTCCACATTCCTGGGCCCAGATCACTTTACTAAAAGTTTTTCCTAGTTTTTAGAAACATTCGCCAAAATTCACTTAGTTAAGGAGTCACTGCATTTCATAGGTCTGAAAAAGTATCTCCTGAGTGAAACACAATACAGCGTAAAAATCATCGCCATACCATCCTTTTAGAGTCTCTCTGGGTTTACTCAGCAGACAGACTCATTTTCCAACAAATCCTTTCAAATTTTTGCAGGTTAGCAGTTCATCCAAAAAAAAGCAAAAGCAATATCCTGCGGGTGTGTTTGTTTCAGAAGAATGTGTGAAGAGATAAACATTTCTCTGCCAATGGCCTCCCAAGGTAGATTTCCCACAATTACCTCCCAAAGTTCCTTCAATGTTTCATTAGACTTTATAATTAGCTATGTTGAGAACATAGTTCTAAGATGGTTCCAATTCCCTGAAGAACAAACAATTGTGTATATGATTATGTTTACCAAGAGAAAGCATCGTCTAATGAACGTGTGAAAACTAAGGCACCTTTATATAAGGAGAACATTTGAAATGAGCTAAATTAAACTGTGCAATTTAATACATGGTGGGGTTGGCGGGGGGGAAGGGGAAGAGAGAGGAGGCTTAGCTACAGGTCTATCACTATATCTTTACTACGTCTCCATCTATATCCCCTGCATTTTTCACTAAAGACCTGAGATAGCTTAACAACCCAACAAAAGCACTATGAAAGGATAATACATGATTTCAAATAAAACATCATTCATCAAGAAATAAAGTAAAGAATAGGCCAAAAAAATCACCAGAAAACAACAGAATGCAAATATGCAGGCCACAAAATTTGTTTCTTGATGGTCCAAGTGAAAATCAAGACTTGGCAATTACATTATAAAGACTATACGTAAGTACTGGAGAAAATCTAAACTTTTTCTACCTCATAGCACTACAGTATGTTTCTTATATGACGTTTTACATTATAGAGCTCCAAATGAGATAGTAGGTATATACTAGTATACATAAATATTGGTGGGTATATATAGGAATAGAAATTAAAGAAATAAATAAATACTCTCCAAATATGTATATTGGATTTGAGACAGTGACTTCTTATAGTTTCTAAGCATAAAAGCTAACATTATAACATCAAACAGCAACTCAGGAAAGACATTTAAGGTGGGGAAACAGACGACCAAGGGAATTGGGTCTGAACCTCCACTATCCTGTGGTCTGGCTTCAACAAACGATGACCACTGAGTGTCTAAAGATAAACAGCAAGTCTTCCCAACAAGTCTATATATATTTGATTATATTAATAGAATATTAATATCAATATCCCCTCTCTCCAGTAGGGATTTGGGGCATAATGAACAAAAATCATTTATTAGAAGATCTTTGTCTTTTTATATAGATACAAATTCGTGCACTGGTAGAGTCAAGTCAGCCCACCCTGATGGGGGCCGATCAGGGGCAGGGCTGGCCGGGGTGAGGGTCTGTGGGTGGTTTGTCTGCCAGCCCCGCCCCCAATGGAGGGGGCCTGCTGGGGGGGGGGCAGCAGGGACAAAGGGGCCCTGATCATTCTGGTCATTCCACCGTTTGGTGGCTGGGCTTTTATTATATCGGATAATATCATATTCAGATGTATTAGACTCATGCATATAGTCCAAGATCTATATAGAATCATACAGATGAGGAGGAAAAGAATTTAAAGATGGGTGCATGCTAACCACAAACTTATTCTTCTCCAGAATACTGTCCCACATATCTGTGGGGAACCTCTGCCTATAGGCCTCAGCCATCCATATGTCAAGCCAAAATGGATTAGAAATAAATTTATGAAATTATGATGATAATTACAACAATTGCCCCGCCTACTACTTACTGAGTATCTGGCACTATGTGACATACCTCACATTTATTACCTCAAAACTTCACACTAATCATGAAGAGCCCAAGATTTTCCTTTAAGGATTAAGGATTTTGAATTCAGGATTCAGAGATACAAATCATTTCTTACAGCATACCCCGAGAAAGACCCCTGAAACAGATAAAGCTATGGTCCATTCCTTTTAGTTCTTAATCATGATTAATGATGATGATGTCTAATATTTATTACAGTTGTATTTTGCACCAAGCAGTCACTGCATTGAGAACCTCCCAGAATGCAATACTTGCAATTGCATCTGATTTTGGAAACATATTTTTCACAATAATAGCCCATAAAATACATTTAATTTTCAGATGAAATTCATGGAATCGGTGCTATTGTTACAGATGAGGAACCTGAGGTTTAACAAGATTAGGTAACTTCTCTAAAGGCACTCAACTAGGTAATGACAAAGCCAGGCTCCAGCTCAGCAATTAGGACTTCGGAGCAGGAGCTTTTAATTATTTTACCCTAGAATTAACATGCTGGTTGGGAATTATGCATAAAGCCCAGAAGAGCTCAGCCATTTGCTCTCGACAGAGGTGGACCAAAGACTTTTACAAAATCAATAACTTAGGAAAAGTGATAGCAGCTTTAGCAAGATACAGAAAACAATCCGGATTGAACATGCATGACGACATACATCTCAGACCACCCCTATCTCTGACTTCTTCCTCACAAGAGAAGCCTCAGAATTCCCCCAGCAAGCTTTTCTCCCTGTCCTTCCTCCAGAGCACTCATTGACGGCAGTCTTTCCTAGAAGAAACCTATCAAAAGTTTAGATAGTAAGTTACATTTTAAGAAGGATATTTTAATTTGAAAATTCCTTGGTGTTAAAATGTCAACTTGACTCCCTTGTTTCACAGACTTGGGTACTGCCAAGTTGTCATTTCTTTCCAAAGATGATCTCTTATAACAATTGTCTTTAATAACTGTTTTAGGGATTATACTCATTAATATTATAGTCATCATTGTTGATCCTAATATACTAGAAAATATGTAGTAAAGTATTTAAAAATAGTTTGTCTTTTTGTCTTGAAGTATTCAAAGTGACACTCAGAAACTGAACTTTGAAAAAGCAATGTTACTTCAAAGCACTATTTTCATCAGCAGTGATATCTCAAGAAACATTTTTAACCCAGATTTTAAAGAATGCATAGAAGTATATCTAACATGCTTTAAAAATACTATTTCCTGATGCAATTTACAGAGAAGAGGACAAAGTACTTCCATAACAATTCAGATAGATAGATGATAGATAGATAGATAGATAGATAGATAGATAGATAGATAGATAGGTGATGTAACAGCCTCTTTTTTTTTACAATAGATCTTTCCTTATGATACCTATACTTTTACTAAGGGACTATTTCATATTTTTAAATGGGATTTTAAAGTTAAATAAGCAGAAAGCATGCAGTGAAGGCTCTTTTCAGCACAAAATTTAGGTTTCAAATAACATGGTTACATTAATTTTCTGTCCAATTAAACTTTAACCTGGGAACCTTGTTTGTTTCAATGCTTGCCTCACAAGAATTGTCCAATAAATACACATTTATCTCCCATGCTAGGGAGTTTGTAATTCATTGTTTGACACCCTACTAGTTATTTTGTTATTTGCTTTAGTAAGAATAAGTTAGTAAATATAAATTTATCTTTGCACACTAACCAAAGATCTATAATCATTGTTAGAAACATTGTTAAAAACAATTGTGTAGACATAAGAATGTGAGTGGTTCGTATGAATACATAATAACCTCTAACTAGGCCCTCAAATTTTTAAAACATTTCTGCCATAAGTTATTTTATTGTAAATTTACCTTTCCAATTTGTTGGATAAAGGAAAGGGAAAATCTGATTTTGGAAACATATTTTTCACAATATATGTATTCTGAAAAGATGGATATGACATTGTATTTTAGACTGACTAAAGGAATTCCAAAGCTAATTCTTTAATAAAATTAATAAACGCAAGATAATTTTCTATCTTGTCTCATTCAACTGAGATTGCAAATGTCAGATTTGCACCAAGTGAGGTCAGCCTTGACCCAGAAAAAAGAAGACATCAATAAAGGGTGGATGAGACAATTGAACTGCTTTCACCAGACTACCCTTGGGCTCTGTATTAAACTCAGTCCTTGCTTTTAGTGGCTGAATCAGATTCTTGGTCTGAAATGTTATGTTTCTTTCTTCTTCTTTCTCGTTCTCAACACACACACACACATACACACACACACACACACACATACACACACTCACATTTACATACAGAGCATTACAGCAAACGGCAGGCAGCTTCTGTCTTCCAACATAATTAATCATACATTTTGCAAATAGAAAAGCATTGTGTACATAATACACATTTGTCCTGGTATCACTGCCTTGCTGCATTTGATCATTTTTATTACTATTATTATTACCATTCATCATCATCTGCTCCTAGTTTTGTCTTAAATTCTTTCAAAATTATTGAGAAATGAGGTTTCTGTCATTTTGCAGATAATCATCACCATAGCATAGCAGTATGAATCATTTCATGCCCAGGGTGGATTTCAGGTGAGACGTACAGAGCTGACTCCTTTGACCTCCACGTAAATCCAAGTCGAATTCTCTTTGATATGAGAACAGGATTAGTATACTCTTGGCCAAAGAAATTCCCATTGTTGACCTAGAGTCTAGATGGTTCTCTGTTCGGGTCTCACTATGTAATGGGCAGGTCTGTTATTGATCACAAGTTAGGATATGTCTAATTTAATCTCTTACTGGTGTGTGTAGTATTTGATTTGCCTTATGTACTGTACTATTTTTTTTTTTACTTATGAACTATTGACTGAGTCTAAGTTTCTCTTGCATCTGTCTTTTCCCTACTAAACGACTCTCTCTACAGTAGATCAGATCTCATCTATCTTCCTCTAGCATAGGGCGCCCAACTAGTTGCATTATTTTTAGCTTCATTGCTTCCTAATAAATCTTCCATAGTGTCCATGGATGAATGCTTATGGAATGAATAAGTTAATTCATATGGCTGTAAATACCCTTGGTTGGGATGTGTTTGGTGCTGTACTTATAGGATTCTAATATAACATTTAGCTCACCCAAGCACAAATCTACGTATTCAGAATGAATTTGGTAAAGAGGAAATTTTACCTCATTTTTCCAACTCTAAATGTCAAACCCTTGACTCTGCTCCACACTCTTACCTCTGGGAATTCCTGGGAGTGTTGGTTTGTTGGTTTCTATGTGGGTTCTGAACTCAGTGCTTCACAAAATAAAAAAGGATTATCAGGAATGACTGAATCCACACTGAAATGAAAAACATAAAAGCGTTGTGTATGTAATACACATAATACTTAAGAGTCCAAGTCACTGTGCATTCTTAAAATACACTGAATGGACCAGAACCACTGAGAACCCTTAACCATGTAACTAAGGAATAGTTTCTGGCCTAGTCCAACTTGGATCATCTTTAGTATGTCCAAATGATCTTGTCTGGACCAGATTGGCTGCTTCCTACCTCTGGGCCATTGGGTGTGAATCCAGGATTGGTTGTGCAATGCCATCTTTCGAATGCAAGCACTCTGTAGGAGACTGATCTGATGATGCCCATCTCCTATGGTCCAGAGCAGGGCGCCATGGAGATTAGCATCCTCTCTGTGCACTGAGATGAGGAAACGATTTTAGGTTCCTTTAGCTGTAAGAGCATCTTCCTGCTTTAAATATGAGTGAAAAAGAATCCCTCGTTGAACCAAAACATACTTTTCTTGTGGCTCCACTGAACACCCCTAGGCAGGAGATGTGATTTGATCACACCAAGCAAAACTGTGTGGCGTATCCTAGGAGTTGCCATTATTTAGATTTATGGTCAACGCACCTTAATTAAAGCACACGATGTCTTGGCCTCTATAGTGAAGCTCATGACGTCCAAATAATATTCTCTTTGCTTTTCCTGAAGATATGGGTATCCCATGCCAAACTGACACCTTTTTCATGCCCCTCCCATTTTATTGCAAATACATCTTTGATTCCCCGCCCCCTCCCGCCCGCAGAGATAAAGACCAAGCAACAGGGCTAACATGCACATTGATATAGTTTAATTTTTGTTTTTTATATAGTCTATTTTTAATCCTCAACCAAGGGTATATTTTATTGATTTTAGTGAAAGGGGAAGAGAAAGGGGGAAAAATTGATATGAGAGAGAAACATCCATTGGTTGCCTCCCAAACATACCCAAACCAAGGATCTAATGCACAACTTAGGTAAGTGCCCACAACCTTTTGGTGTATGGGACCATGCTCCAACCAACTGAACCATCTGACCAGAGCTATAATCTTTGTTTTATATTTATTTTGCCACCTCTCTACTAACCCCAAACAATAGTCTCTGAAACACCCAAGAATTATTCTTGATATTTTCATTTTTTCTCACTCAGTCTCCCATCATCAAATGAATATTTATTGTGATGAACTGAACTACTGAATTAAAAAATATTTCCTTTCCTTCCTTACAGATATGATATTAGTTCAGGCCTTTCTAATTTTGACATAGACTATTGAAATATTTTCCTTTCTAATCTCATGTCTTATATTACATCCTCTTTCATTTCCCCTCTGTTCAGTTGCTAGAATGATCTATTTAGAATATAAACCTTAAAACTTACAATGGCTTAGGCTACCACTTTGAATATCACATGAATAAAAGTATTATCAGAATTGTGCCCTATCATCTTTGTTATCTTCAAGCAGAAGTAGGATGTTAATAAGAAAATATTCATTGTACAAAGTTTATTTACATGTCAAAAAGTCATAGTAGTATAGTCACTATGTATGGGAAGAATGTTAACCTCTGCTATGGAACTGCCAAACCCTTTAGCTTTTCTAATTCTCTCATATCATGACTTGGACCCTTATCCCTAGATATTCCATGATTTACTCATTGCTACATGTACTAGGCTGTGGGGTATAGCCATAAATTCAATATTTATGGTTGCTATAGATACCTACAGCTTTTCCAATGGTTCAGCAATCCATACTAATCACTGATATGTGATAATTTTCCCCCATAAGTATGCAGTATTTGTAATGGAGGACAGGTATGTTTGGAGTAGCTGAGAACTGTTGAATGAAATTCATCAACACACTGGTGTTACTTCCCAGTGAAGTCATCTTTCAAATGAGACCCCTCTGACTGCAGCATTCACAGAAGATATAGCTCTCGGTTAGTGGGTACACACTGCATGTGCCTCAGAAAAGGATACAAAGAACACCCCGTGGGGGTCACCCAATGCCCCTTATCATTTTGTCTATACCACACAATAGTTCTGTGTTTATAAAAAGCAGTAAATTGAAATTAGAAGGAATTCCCATGTGTCAAAACCAATTAGCTGTTTAAAGAAAATGATCCCATAATGTGTAACCTTGGTCTATCTGGTATAAAATATTGTTCCCTAAGTTACATTGTGCTTGTGTTTCTGAAAGAAGCTAGCTCAGGAAAATTCCATTGTTTGAAGTTTTACCTTATCAGTATATTAAGGTTCTAATTAAGCTAAAAATAATAAAGTTCTCAAATATTTCTACTTCCCTGGTGTTCTTCCCTTTTTAGAGTTCTCCTCATTCTTGTAATTGTTTGAGAAGTACAAAACTCTGCTCTTCCACCATCCTCAGAACTTTCCCATTGCTTTCAAAATTAACCTTTAATGTTGTGTCCATGATTAAATGAAAACAAATATCACTGGCATTTCCTGTTCCCTGACCTACGTTTCCAGCCCCACTGAGGTCAGCTCCCACAACAGCCTGTTCTTGCTGCAAAAGTTACTTCAAATATAATCTTTGCTTTGTGGGCGGAGTGTTAACACAGTCATCATTAACTATTATTCTCTTGAGTCCAACAACCCATTAATTCTTGCACCTGCAGAATATACTAACAGCAGCTAACATGTCTAAACCTTTCCTCAGCGTCTGTCTCAAATTTAAAACTAATCAGCAAATGCATGAAATTCTCCATTTTCTTTATTTCCTTATGTATGGATCCATTGGAATGTATCTTTTCCATCCATTTCCCAGAACAAATTTATTAATAAATTTGGTAGGGAATCCACTGGAGTATATATTTTACCCAACTCCATTTAAAAATCATTGCCAAATCTTAAGCTTTTTTTTTTTTTTGCCAGTAATCATTTTACCCTTCCTTAGAGATACATAATTATGGCGAAGTCTATTCACTGGTATTTCAAACCCCATCACTCTAATATATTCTCTTTTTAAAAATATATTTCTATTAACTTCAGAGAGAAAGAGAGAGGGAGAGATAGAAACATCAATGATGAGAGAGAGTCATTGATTGGCTGCCTCCTGCACACCCCTACTGGGGATCGAGCCCACAACCCTGGGCATGTGCCCTTGACCGGTATCGAACCTGGGACCCTTTGGTCCACAGGCCAACGCTCCACCCATTGAGCCAAACCAGCTAGGGCTCTAATATAACTTTTAATCAGTCCTTACTATTTTCTCTGATGAACTATAATCCAAGTGAAGGTTTGCACTACTAATTTGGGATCAAACTTTTTCAATAATAATATTTTTGCAAGGAAAAGAAAAACTAAAATTTCATTTCTTTAAAATAATTATTAACATTACAGCGTGCTGAAGTCGCTGTTATTCTAGTTTCTTATTGTTCAGGCTAAGTTCTTAGAGAAGAACCCAAGTCCTTCAGCCTTGTCTGATCAATCACACAACATACTGCCTGGGACCATGGACAATGAAACCCAGACACTTGCGCAAGGAAAGCAGCCAAGTGCTGGGAGCAGATTGCTAGGGTTCCTGACTGGCACGGTGCTACTACCTCAGATGCCGCTCCTGGGCCCATGGTCACTGCAGCCTGGAGAATGAATGTTCATGCCACCACTGCACTTGCCCCCACAGACTCACCTCATTGGGTTACTTCTTCCCTGTTGAAAGCCTGAGGCTGAAGCATAGGCTGAGCTAGATTACAGGGCCAGAGAAGGTGTGTGCCTGGCCTTTTCAGATTCTGTACTGGAATTGTTCAATAGAGTAGGTATTTCCATAGCAGGGAATTGCTCAGTCACAGGCATTGAGTTCAGACGATGCTGTGCTACCAAAGCAATGTGCACTGTACATTGACCTTGATGTAGTTGGTCGCCTTTGCTTCCAAGTGATATCTTTTTTCCTCCCCAATCACTCTAAGAGCTTGGTTCAGGGTCATAATTTAAGGTCCCAGTGAGCCTGTTACCCTAAGCCATTCTTCTTTCTTTTCCATGTCTTGTGTTCTTGGAAGCACTCAACTAGGAAATCACAGTTTACCAAGTCTGAAGTCAGTGGGGGAGGAAAAAAAGAGAGGCATATGTACTGCTATTTGTAATACTTTAAACAATAAAATTAAACAATAAAATTAAAAATAATAATAAAAGTTAGCTTCATATTCAAAATATTTAGATGCTAAAATAAGTCACTTGTTCCTGTTAAATAAGAGAGAGAGAGAGAGAGAGAGAGAAGCAAATGTGCAAGGTGATTGGATGGAGGGGTCATTTAAACACTGATGCTGTGGCAGTACTAGGTAGTGCACAAAAGGAACCGGCCTGACAATCAGAAGTTGTGGGGTGGGGTGGGGTCCAGGCTCTGTCATAAGCTCATTGTGTGGTCATTCCCCTCCTGTCTCTTCTGCAGGAAAATGCTGGGCTGGGATGAGACGGCCTCCAGGCCCCCTGCACTCTCTGACATCTATGATTTTCCAGTCACAGTAATGTTTGCTGTAGCAATGGGGCGTGATGTCTGGGATGATCAGGTGCTTTGTTCCCTCAATGGAGGCTGAGGCAGCAGTTTTATTGGGCACAAGCTGAGCTGTGTCAGCACAATGGAGCTGATTGGCTGGGCCCCAAGAGCAGACCCCAGAGAGATATTGATTCTGACAGGCAAACAATTAAAGAGGGAAATAGGTGGCTTGTGGATAAGACATCTGTGTGCTGGTGATACCCGTGGTCCAGCCTTCAGTGTAACACGTGGTTTAATTGGGGTGGACAGAAATGCTCTTAAGGCCGTTCTGAAGAGGAGCTGGAGAATGTCTGTGGAACTAGAAATATATGCTGAAATTTTCAAATCTATTTTAATTTTTCAAGACTTCCAATAGTAGAAATGACTTTCTCTTTATATTTATTACTTCTGAAGCCAAGTAATATGTTGAAAAATTAGTCAAAATCTAATTTTAACGTTACACGAGTACACTGGAGGCTGAGAAGCATCTGACAAGCTCTACGCCCCCTTTTCCCCAACACCTCCTGCCAACATTTTCTTCTGCATTTCATCCTTTTGCTCTGTGCTTTTTCATATTTGTCTCCCTTAATATATTTCCATACCATTCTTACTCTTTCAGAATATGCATATTTCTATGATTTTGTCTACCACAGACTTTCATCATGTCCATGACTGAGGTGCCGGGGTCGGGGGGGGTGGGGCAGACCACTCAATGTCACAGAGGATGATGAAGTTCTGCAGTGGGTGTGTTCCAGCACCACAATCAGTCCCTGGTGCTCACCCTTGATGTGGTTATGGGCACACTGTCTGGTGTATTTCAACCTACTTCCACCAGGCTCAAGAGTGCAGATGTCAGGACCTTCTAGCAAGCCTTCTTACCACACTTGTCTCTTTAGTATATGTACAGGGTGCCCCCCAAAAATGTACACACACTTAACAGCTGACAGCTCAGCCGATGTTTCTTTTCTTCAGTTTTAACTCATTGGAATTAATCGTTACTCAAAATGTGTATACAGTTTTCGGGGACACCCTGGATTAGTTTGTTAGAGCTGCCATAACAACATACTATAGACTGTGTGGCTGAAACAATATATTTCCATTGTTTAATTCTGGAGGCTAGAAGTTCAAAAGATCAAGGTGCTGGCTGGTTTGGTGCCCGACTTATGGAAGGCCACCTTCTCACTGTTTCCTCACCTGATCTTTCCTTATGTGTGCAGGTGGGGATGAGAGAACCCTTCCTCTTCTTATATTCACTAATTACTGAATCTTATCACCTCACCTTCATGACCTAACCTAGTCCTAATTACCATCCAAAGGCCCATCTCCAAATCCTATCATATTAGGGTTTAGGGCTTCAACATATGAATTTGGGGCAGTGAGAGGATGCAATTCCGTCTGTAAGAGTATAGTACAGCACAAAGACAGTCTATTTCCCAAGTATAACAAGGCCTACCTCTTCATGCTCCTTTCTCATGACACAACAGAGAAAGCATAGACTTCCGTCACCTGCATGCATGAGTTCTCTATTCTTGTTCCTCCACCTCTAGCATCCTTAGCAAATTCAAGGCCGATCACTTCATTAGATCTCGATAAAAGCTGGTCATAGTGTCTGAACCAGAGAAGAATGTATTACATATTTTCCTCATTCTTGTATTTTTGATATTACAGTTGTCCTTTTACTTCAATGTTCTTCTTTTTTCTTTGTGGTGGAAGTAGAAATAACACAAAATTTACTATTTTCACCATTTTTAAGTGTACAGATACATGGCATTAAGTACATTCACATTGTTGTGCAACCATCACCACCATCCATCTCCAGATTTTTTCATCTTTCAAAATTGAACCTCTGTACCCATTAATGACTCCTCATTCTTCCCTCTCCCCCCACAGCCTTGCAATCAGCATTCTGCTGTCTGCCTCTATGACTACTGTAGCACCTCATAGAATTGGAATCTATGATATGTGTCCTTTTGAAACAGAGTTAGTTTACTTAATAATGCCTTCAAAGTTCACCTATATGGTAGCATGTGTCATAATTTCCTTCCTTTTTAAAACTGAATAAGATTCTATTATATGTAAGCATCACATTTTGTTTATTTATTCATGGACACTTAGGCTCCTTCTTTGTTTTATTAAGAAGGAATAACACTTCTATGAACATGTATATCCAATCAAAATGCTTCTTAATAAAACAAATCCTTGGAATTCTGACACTGCTCTGAGGAAGAATGACATTGATTGCTTTGGTGATTGCAAAAAGGAAGTGTTGCAAGCTGTCTGAATGGATATTTTGATTGTGTGTAACCTTTGACCTTAAGGATACCTGACACAATTCTAAAACGTTAACAACTTCGTAGTTCTTCCATAGCTGATTGTCTTCTTTAAAGTCTTTTTTCTTCTGTATATGCAGATTAATTTCTTAAGCATTTGAAACATTTCAATTTACTTTGATGCTTAAGGATTTATAGTACAAACAAGAGTAAAAAAAATTACCTGGCATCAAATTTAACATAAAATGAAATATAAAAATAGTTATGATGTTTTCTTAGATTAGATTTCAGGAGATATAAAAGTTCACTTATATTTTCTTTCCTGGTGCAACAGAGAAATGTTAGAATATAGAAAATCTTAAACTCTTAACATTTAGATCTGGAAGGGGTTTTAGAGACAATTTATTCCTATCCCTCTATTTCACAGTTTAATAAACCCAGAGAGCTTAGATGATTTCTTTCTTTTGTTCTAGTCATTCGTTCCTTCATTCATTACTTGTGTGTCAATGGTGTATGCGACAGTGTCTAATACTATAAAGCATACACAAATTGATTATAGTTTTGTTCCGACCCTTAAGCAGACTATCTTCTAGCAAAATGGAAACTCTGGGCATTGAAATTCAACAACGCTGAGTCACTGCTATGTTCAGGCCAGTGTGCTAAATATTGAAGAAGGCGCCAAGATGAGAAGGAAGGCATACCCACGCTGAGTGAATGCACATGCCAGTGGTGGGACAAGATGTGAATATGCTGAACTGTTAGAAAGGGCCCACGGGAGACACTGGGCACAGTGGGGGCTTGAAAGAGGTGGGGGTCACATCCATCAGGGGAAAATAAGTGACTTCTTAGAGCTGGTACTGCAGCAGGCCTCAGAGTACATGGATGAGCTGAAGAGGCAGAGGTGAGAGAATTGAGGAAGAACACAATCAAGAGAGGAAGGCAGGAAAGACTGAGGCTTTGCGGGGGCTCAGGGAAGGAGTGGAGGAGGTTTTAAGGGACAGGCTCCCTCATGGGCTCTCTCATTAAGCTGTAGAGATAGAGGGACCAGTTCTAGTCCTGGTTAAACCTCAGAATCCTCATTTATAAAACCACAATATGACAGTCCCTGCCAACTAGGGTTATTGTGGAGATCAGAGGAGCAATGCTTCAGTGTCTGGAACACAGAAAAGCTCCCTAAATGTCAGCCATGGTAATGACTTTCGTATTGCAAAGAGCATTTTGATGTCAGTTGAAGTAAAGGGAATTGAATATAATTAATTCAATAGAAAATGGATAGTCATTAGAGGATTTTGTACAAAGGAATGATATATTAATAAATACATTGTTAAAAATTAATCTGTCAGAGTTCTCTAAGAACAGGCGGAATGAAAAAAAAGCAGGAGATAGAATATATATTGGCGGTAATGTAATAGCCCAGGGGAGAAGTAAGTAACAAGAGCCTCTTTATGTCTGTTGGAGTAGCAGTAATAACCAATCAATTATATTGATGTTAAGGGAGTAAAATTGGCAGAGGGGGAGGAGGAGGATAATGCCACTGATTGGGTACAGTGGAATGGAAGGGAGAATCAAAGATGAACACTTAGCACCTAGGTTACAGCTGAGAGGGACATTGAAAGACAAACTGGAGTTCAAGGGGAGGATATTTTTGGTTGTACATATGTTGAATCAAAGAGACCAGCTAGGATGTCCAAGACACAGCCCACAGTGGAGCTGAGTGCTAGGTTTGGGCTCAGCAAGGTGATGCCCTAGGAGCAGGAACTGGACTTCATAAAATCACAAGGGAATTTGAAAGAACAGCAGATGGGAAGCATGAAGACTGGGTTTGAAATGATTTCTAATGGGTAAATGGTGAGGCATTGGAAGTGATCTTTAAAAAGGAAGTTAAGTAGGATGGTAGAGAGCAGGACACTGTTGCATTTTCTCTATTTTAACATGTTTTTCAAAATAGAGCAGGTGCAGACAGAGAGGGATGGATGGAAAATGATTTCCAGAAAGAAAAATGGCGAGAGCAAGGTCCCAGGGGAGGTGATTAAGATGCAAAGCCTAGACTCAAGGGGTTAGCAGCTTTCTGTGTTAAGGGTTGGGTGGTGGAGCCATGTGACTCCCTATTATGCTGGTTGGAAGGGAGACAGGAGGCTGCTCGGGTCAGGCTGTGTGAAGAGGAGCCTTGAAGCATCATCAGGATTCTAGTTCACTGTGACTAATGGGGAAGGGAGTTCCCGAGCATGTGTGAACAGCTCTAAGGAATCAGGGAAAAAGCAGTGAAACATAATCCAGGAGGGAGAACACTGTATTAGTTTCCTGTGGATGCTGTAACAATTACCATAAATGAGATGACTTAAAGCAACAGCAATTTATTCCCCCAGTTTTGGAGGCCAGGAGTCTGAAATCAAGGTGTCATCAGGGCCACACTCCCTCTGGATGGCTGTAGGGGGAAATCCATTCATTGCCTCTTCCAGCTTCTGGTGCTGTGAGCATTCTTTGGCTTGTGGTTGCATCATTCTAGTCTCTACCTTCATCTTCATGTCATTTTCTCCCCCGTGTGTCTATTTCTAATCTCCCTCTGCCTCTCTCTTATAAGGATACGTATGATTGTATTCAGGACCCTCCCAGATAATCCAGAATAATCATATCTGCAAAGACCCCTTTTCCAAATAAGGTAACACTCACAGTTAATTAATTCTGGGAATTGGTAGGTGGACATATCTCTGGGAACCATTACCAGCCCAGCACAAATACTTTACTGGACATGACAAATGCAGTGAGAGTTCAAAATAAACAAATTAGGACAAGCAATATGTTGGATGCCAGAGGAGAGAAATCTAGAAAGGCAGGTTTCTTACAGTGTGTGCCTATCAGAATTGGAACAAAAATGTCTAACAATGCAATGTGTACATGTATGTTACTGTGTGACCGAGCCATGATAACTCAGTAAGACAAAAAAAATAAAATAAAAAACACCTCTTTCTACCTAATAACACCTTAAGGATAAAAATTTTGCGATACAAAAGTACAGATTTGTAATTGGATTATTTGTTATTAAGAAGGTCAGTGGTCACATCTTCTTACTAACCCTCCAGAAAATATGAAATGAAATGCTGCCAACATCTCTCCAGGTTAGGGTACTCTGTGTGAGAATAACCTGTTTTACTTAGGTTACAGAAGCTTGTTTTGCTAAAATACCAAAAATAGCATATTTCAAGTCACTTGCAAGAAAAATATTTGTAGGAACTACAAAGTCTCTGGTCCACAAACCTGCTTACCGCATGGCATGAACTTACAGTGGCCAGCTCTCCAATAATGCAGGCCTCAGTCCGGGACAGCCCTCCAGTTGTGATTTCCCCTTCCTGAAGCCAGGTTGTGGTTCTTAATTAAACAGTTTTCAACCCTTTAAACAGCCAACTCTTTATAACAGTCTCAGAACTGTGTAAAGAGGGAAGTATGTAATTTTGTTTACTCAAAGACTTCCTCCATACACAGAGCACCTTCTCTTCTACCCTGTCCTGCTCACAGAGGGAAATGTATTTTTTCCTCATCCCTTGACCTGTGAGTGTATATGTAGGTGAGTACATCCACGTTCTCACTCAACAACCACGCTTTGTTACATGGACTCCATCCCTTGCTCCTGGAATGCCTTCTCCTGCTTCCCACCCGATGGACGGCTGTCCAGGCTTTGCTAATGCAACTCCTGTGCACCCGCAAAGCTGGCACTCACCTCTCAAGCAGCCCCTTCTATCTCCAGGTGAGCTGGATGGTTCTTCCTCTGACTGAGCTGAAATCTGTTTTTCTGTCGTTTCCAATCATTTGGTCTAAGTTAGACCATTGGGGGCTCACCGAACAATAAGCAACTCTCTTTCCAAGCCCAGCTCATCAAATGCTTGATGTCCCTTCTTGCCACATAGTTGGCTCCAGGCTAAATGACCCAGATCTTTTCAATCAGCCTTCACACCTCCTAAGTCCCAGTCCTTTCATCGTGCTGTTTGCTTTTGTTGTTAGTGATGTTCTAAATCCCTTTTCGCGTGTCCTTCTCCACACCGAATCCCGTGTCCCAGATTTGACCTGAGCAGAGGATGGCGGAGCAGAACCAGACCACATCACAGTAACAGCATGTGTCTCTCCACAGCCAAAAATACCGGAGGCTTTCTGATGCCACCTCACGTTTTCTTTACAGAACAGTGTCTAGCAGGGACTTTAAATGCCTTGGACAGGGTCCTGGAATAATTGGCCTCAATGCTTTCACAGTAAATTCATAATTTTCCATCTTTGCCCGTGGACTTGCTGTGTCTACTTGCTACATATTGTATTTGTTTGTAAATACTTGTGTTTACCAGGTCGACATGTGGTTTGCCACAGGCACTGATAAGAGCAGACATGGCTAATGGCATGGGTTTTCTCAGAACTTTTAAATGGGAACAAGTTGAGGATGCTGCCTTTTGGTACTTATATGTTACAATAGAGAGTTTTACAATCACACATCATTGACTTTATAGAAACTTATACGGATAAGACCAAATTCTTTTTCTCTGAAAAGATATCCCCAAAGTGTAGTGGAGTGGGTGTGTGTGAAGCACGATTTGGCATTTAACAGACTCGCTTTTTTCTCTCTATAGAGATGCCAATGATATTTCTACAGAAATCTTAAACAGAGTCAAGGATTTAAGTCCATTTCTATATTAGTATATATTTTATTCTTTTTAAACATTTTGAAGAGCGTGATGAGAAATTATAAAAATAACGAGTTGGTTCATTTTCATTTGTTTATATATGGTGATATAGATGATAGACCTAAAGAGATCTTGAAGTTAACCATGAAAGGCTACTTTTGAGCTGTAATTGGCTGTGGTCCTATCCCATCAAGCCGATGGGTCTATAAGCACGGAAGTGGTCTGGGTGAAGATGTGGCCCCTGAGCTATGGTGGGTGGCCCTAGGGGGTGGCACTGCGCCTTCACTCTGGTCTCAGCCCTCTCTGAAATGCTCGTTTATTCCTGGGCCATGTCTTATCTTTCTGAGGCAGGAGTGAACGTCTACCTCACTCTCAGGTTATATAGTTAATATGACAGCATTGTGCCCCTCCCCAGCATCCCATCTGAAGCCTACAAAACCAAACTACATCCCAGCTTAAACCTTAATGGCTTTCAAGAAGAAGCCTGGAAACTGGTTCTGATCGTCTATAAGTTCCGTTTTGTCAAACAGCACCTTCTCCTTTTCTAGCAACTTTGCTTAAATGCGTGAGGGTTTTTTCCTCCTTCCTTTTGCTACCATTCCCAAGCTAATGCTCACATCAAGAACAGAGGGTAGGTTGATCTGTCAGTGTAGTCAGTACTAC
>NW_006297021.1:6852578-6861349 GCF_000327345.1 Myotis davidii | reverse complement strand
AAAGCAGCAGCATGGCTAGAACTTTATTACTAACACTAGAGGTCCCATGAATGAAATTTGTGCACTTGGGGATGGGGAGGTGTCCCTCAGCCTGGCCTGCACCCTCTCACAGTCTGGGACCCCTCCTTCCTTATTGCTCGCCTACAGTGGAGGCCGGAGAGGCTCCCACCACCACCGCTGCGCTCGCCAGCTGTGAGCCCATGGCTGAGCAGCACTCCCTCTGTGGGAACGCACTGACCACTAGGGGACAGCTCCTGCATTGAGCCTCTGCCCCCTGGTGGTCAGTGTGCACCATAGCGACCAGTCGTTCTGCGTTCAGTTGATTTGCATACTAGGGTTTTATTATATAGGATTGTTGTATTAAATATGTAACTATTTCTCCCAAGGACTGAGAAAGAATTATGTTAATACAATAAGAGAACTACCTAAGGAACTTTTTTATTATATGAGCATTCCAGGAACACAGTGACTTCCTGAAAGACTAAATTGTTAGAAGCCTCTTTGAGTCAAGTCTGTTTTTGTAACTAAAGAAATTGAGAGATCATGTGGGAAGTGGGTCCTGTCCCGAGGAAAGTGTTTCTAGATGAGTCTCCTACCATCTACCTGCTCTGCTCATGGACTGACACCAAGAAGAAGGCTGGTTCAACTCCCCAGTGAAATCAAATGATCTTACCCCTACTTGGCCCTCAGTGCCACGCTGTGCTCCTTTTTCCTGATCTTATGAATCATTTCCTTTGTTTTGGGCCTTTATTTTTGAGCTTTTAACAAAATGTAGTAACTTTTGTTTTACTAAAAAATAGCACATAGTAAAAAGTAGTACGAGTTCATTTTAAACATCAAGCAATACAGAAATATATAAAGGAGAATGCAAAATGCCACCCAAAGTCCCATCACCCTGATACGTAACTACCATTAATGCTAATTGATAAATATTAATAATTATCTCTCCAGAAGGACATCCAGATAGAAAAGATAAATGGGAATAATTTCCATATGTAGGAACTATAAGCAGGTTAATTTAGTTTTTAAAGTCAGATTTATTGAGGAATAATTTACATTCAGTAAAATTCATCTCTTTTAGGTATACAGTCCTATAAGTTTGGACAAATACAGTTATATAAGCTCTACCACAATCAAGATATAGAATATTACTGTCACCCTGTAACATTCCCTCATGCCCTTTTCCTTCCCCCAGCTCCTGGCTAAAACCGATCTGATTTCTGTCTCTCTAGTTTTGCTTTTTCCAGAAAGTCTTATAGATGGAATCATACAGGATGCAGTTTTGTGTGCCTGATTTATTTCATTAGCCATAATGCTTTTGAGATTCTTCCATGACATCATATAAAACAACAGTTTATTCAGTAACCTGCTGAATGATATTTCATTGTGCCAATGAAAATTTTAGAGCTTTTCAGAGGATGTTAATGAGTTTTTCCACATTCTTGCTTGCACCTAACTTGCTAAAGTGGAGAAAACTTATTTTGAAAAAAAATTTACCTGACATACATGCAACTCTTGCATTTTCTTCATCATGAGAATCAGTTGGCTTTTCTAAATAGAAAATACTATCACCAGCAAGAAGAAGTAGCTTAGTCTTTTCTTTTTCAATGCTTATGCAAATTACTTTATACCTTAGTCACTTAGTCAAATATACTAAAACCCATCGGGGTAATAATAATACTAAGAAACGTTGTTGTCTAGTTCTTGATTTTAATTGAAAATATTTTAATGTCATACCTCTTTGGATAATGTTTATTTTTAGTTTTTGGTAAAGAGTTTCTATATTTGTCTGTCTCCATTTATTTATATTTTTAATGAGCAATGATTGCTGAATTCTGCCTTGTCAGTATAGGTTTGTCCTTTTTTTCATTTTATGAGTTTAGGATGGATAGTTGTATTTTTAATGATCAAATCAAATATATGTGATGCTAATTCTTGGTTTACACCAAATAGAGAATAATAATGTTTAATATGGCTTGTAAATGCATTCAAACTGTTATGTAACCAGTAATTTCCTGAGAAAAGGAACTTATTAAACAAGTCTTTTCTTGTTGTTTTTCTACTTATCTTAGCTTCTTTATAAAAAGATAATCTTTAGGGGTTTTTTTTAATCAGCTTTTACTTTTATATCTAATGTGTTTAACAGATTGCAGATTGTAGTAATAGGTTTTATCTCTCTGGCCCTTTCATGGATGGTTAATACATGACATTATTCTGGCTGCTGTTGATTTGTGCCCCCAGGAAGCCATTTTTAAAGGAAACATCATTATGCTTTTATTCTTCATGATCCAGAGGTCATTACAGATAATTTTATTCTTTTATTGAAGCAGATCTCTGACTTATGGCCTCCTTATCAAAAAAAATTGCATTTCAAAATCCTAAGCTACAACCATGACTACAAAGAATTAACCAGTTAAAAAGATACCTTGTTATTTTAACCTCACCAGCGCATTTTGTGCATTTTGCGATTCCTAAAGTTAGATTTGGGGGAACATGAACTATCATTTGGTAACACTCTAGTTTGTCCAGTACAAACCTGTGCCTGTCATTGCAGCATCCCATTGGGTTTAGCATTTGTCCCAGGATTTTAAATTTAACTAAATTAGTATTATTGCTGTTGTTAACATAAAATGTGTTAACATTTACATTGCAATAAGGTTTGTTAACACTTGCATTGAAATAAGCCAATAGCATTTAGATCTCTGCTTTATTCTCCCAGGCTCTGCCACGGTCTGGTCTATTAGTGTGTGAGGCACATGAGCAGAGAAAGAAGGCGTATTTAGAACAGGCTAAATCTGAAAGCTGACCAGTGATACCTCTTTGCTCTCTCAGAAAATTTTTGGACATATTAAGGCCAACCCTTTCTTCTCAACTATAGACTGAAGGGTACTCAGTGATGGACGTGTACAAACAAGAGACATGAGCATTGAGGGGCAGCTAACTCCTCCCAGTCTCCATGGAAGTATAAATTAGTAAACCCCTTTGTGAATGTGAGAGCATTGTACCAGTGAAGATCAAAGTTTAAAATGTATAACATGTTTAAACCTTAAAGTAAGAGTGATTGCAATTTTTCTAGGATTCTGTCATACCTAAGTACTTTGCAGTCAAACCAAAAGTTGTACAAAGCACAAAATACAGAGGAGACTTGTTTGTCATGGGTTAAAACGGAAAAGAATAGTAATGATTACCCGGGGTTGGGAGGTCGTTGATTAAAGTAGAGCATTTCCATATTATGACATATGATGCAACTTTTCAAAACAAGAAGATAGATTTGTATATACTGAGGTTGAAAAAATGTCTTGAAAGTCATGTTCTTAAATGAAAAAAGACAAGGCAAAGGATGATATGGACTCTAGGATGCCATTTGTGATCAGTAAAGTCACACCTGCATCCATATGTCAATGTGTAGTCACATGCGTGTGTGAGCGTGTACCTGAGAAAATTCCTGGAAGGTGCAGGCACACTGCTCATAAGATTTGCCTCTGGAAAGAGGAGTTGAAGATTAGGGCTAAGAGGATGACTTTCATATTTATTCCTCTTGTATCTGTATTGTTTGAAAGATTAACAGAGACCCACATGTGTATAATTTTTTTTTAACTAAACATGGAAAAAAGAAAAGCCCCTCTCGCCCAACGGGAGTGGCTCAGATGGTTCAGTGTCATCCTGGGCACCAAAAAGTTGCCGGTTTGATTCCCAGTCAGGACACATGATCACATGCCTGGGTTTAAGGTTCCATTCCCTGCTGGGATGAGTATGGGAGGAAACCAACAATGTTCTCTCTCACATCAATGTTTCTCTCTCTCTCTCTCTCTCTCTCTCTCTCTCTCTCTCTCTCTCTCTCTCTCTCTCTCCTTCTTCCTGCCTCTCTCTAAGCATGTCCTCAGGAGAGGATTAAAAAGAAAAGCTACTCTCTAATAACTGCATCAACCCATGTCCTTCATGTGCAGATTCTCAATTACAGAGTGACACAGGTTGACCACAAGGGGAATCTAAATGCCTCCACAACCTCCAAGAGAAGTTTTAGTGTTGTTGTTGTTGTTCTTATTGGGTTGTCTTTGTTTTGTTTTAACTAGGAGAGCTTTAACTTCAGAGTTGGGTAGATTGTAAAACAAGTGGCTCACGTATACCTCCTGGGATGAGAATTTTCAGATGATCTCCAAAAGAATGACTCCCTTAGATTTGCTTTGAATCCCCCCTACACTTTCATGATGAAATCTGGTTCCATTCAACCAGGTATTCAGTTAATAAAAATAAAGACATTCTGAATTTTTTTTAAAAAAGAATGCTTGCACATAACATGCAAAAACAAAACAAAACAAAACAAAAAACAAGGTAGGGGGAAATGTGATAATAGCTATTTAACTTTGGAATTAAATAAATAGCCTTGTCCCTGTACTGGCATCGAGGTCATTCACACAATTAGAGCCAAGGGCACCTAATGGGAGGTTAATGTCAGCAGTAAAGGAAAACAATCATTGCAATGCTCAAAGTTACAGCAGGATTTATTTATATTTAGCTCTTTCATTTAAAAAAAAACAACGAACTAATAAAATAGCAACAGAGAGTTGAATATGTGTGGGGAGATAGCATTAGAGAATGCCTAGGCCCTAAAGTTGTTGCTTAATAACTTAAGCAGGCCCTTAAATATGAGTTTTTTAATTTCAACAAACAATAGATATTTTAAAATCCTAAGTATGTAAAAATGAGAATAGAAAGTCATCCAACCTGCATTTGTTGAAGCCTCACTCTGTATCAGGCCCTATTTCAGGTGCGAAAAACACCCAAATTCCTGCCCTGGGTGGAGCGGGGGTGGAGGAGTGGCGGGGGGAGCGGGGAGGACTTACTTTCTAATGAGCAGATTCTCTGTAAATCCACTATTCAACCAGAACTAAAGTATATAGTTTAGGGAATATTATCTCTTCTTTTTGTATTTATTTATGTATTTTTTCACAAAATTGGAACTGTGATGTTTTACACTTAAACTAATGTAGCCACATTTTCTATATTACTAAATATTCCTCAACAGCATTATTTTCCTGGCATCATCGTGTGCCAAGTGAACTGTAGTTCATTCAATCAGTCCCTATTGTTTCAAGTCATTTCCTTTTTTTTTTCTTCATCATAGACAACAATATGATGAACATCGTTGCAGATAAATCTCTGCACAAGTCCAAGACTACTTTTCAGGATAAAATATAAGAAGGGAAGTTGCAGGATAAAGGGTTCCAGGATAGTTTTCCATTTCTGGTGAATTAGCACATTATTAAGTATTAAAATTAATTCTTGATATAAACCAGCAAACATTTACTAGTACATAAAGGTAGAAATTTATATATCTTTTATTTAATTTAAATGAAGGGAAAATTGTGTTATTTGATTTATATTAGTTCAATTACTTAGAATAAAGTTATGTTTTTATGTAGGTTATGTTTTTATGTCTATATATTAATAGTTCTCCTTAAGAAAATAGCATAATTTAGTTTTTAAACTGCTCCCCTGCTGGCCTGACCACCTCCAACTGCCCTCCCCGCCAACCTGATTGCCCCCAACTGCCCTCCCCTGCCAGCCTGGTTGCCCCTAACTGCCCTCCCCTGAAGGCCTGGACCCCCCAACTGCCCTCCCCTGCTGGCCTGAGCACCCACAACTGCCTTCCCCTGCCAGCCATCTTGTGGTGGCCCCTTGTGATGACATGGGCGTAGCCATTTTGTGACTGTATGGGCATGGCCATCTTGTGATGACATGGGGCAGCCATCTTGCGTGAGGGTGGATGGTCAATTTGCATATCACCTCTTTATTATATAGGATACCTTAATTTAGGGAACAAATTATTTTTAAAACCATAGTTTTGAACAATATTCAAGATAAATTATGAGTATAAAAGTGCATCAAGCCCCAGTCTTTCTCTAAAGTATTGATTTTTTTATACAAAGGCAGACATTGCAATCACTGCTATATGACCACCCCATCCTGCTGGTCAGCATCTGGCAGAAACAGATACTCACTCCCCTAGATTTCCGAATTATGACCACAACACCCTTTCCTGAGTCAAGGTTTTTAAAATTTCAAGTTTAATTGCACTATAGTATTAAAAATTTCTTATCTGGCTAGATTCATGCTGGAAATTCAAGAGGCAAGGCGAGTTTGTTGACAGCTGCCTCTCAGGAGAAGAAAAAACAGAAGCAGGTGTCATGAAGAACATACTTCTCCATCCCATCTCCATAAGCTCCCAGGAGGTGAAAGACAAACATGTGGTACTGGGATTCAGTCTATCACAGAAGATGAATAGCGGCTTAAAAATAAAGTCATTGCAATGACTATAAATGATAGACTCTACAAGAGGGGAAGAGAAGTTGGACCACTCTGTAAGTCCTTTTCTGGATGAACTCTTTTGCACAGAATTAATTTTATAAGAGCATTTATGTAACCATTCTCTTAGAAAATATTTATTGAGTCCTCTATATGCCAGATATTGTGCTAAGCACTAACATACACTGATGAATAAAACAGATGTGTCAAGCTTACCTACCATCAATTCATCAGCAAACAGACCAGTAATTCATACCACAATGACTCCCTCCACTACAGATACCCCATGAATATGAAGGTGTGATCAGTCTCACCAGCCACTGCCCCCATGGAAGGAAGCGATTATGAGGTGGAGAGAGCTCCCCCTTCCAGAGAGAAGCCTGTGGTGCCCACTTCTGTGGAATAAGATGGAAGTGCAAGAGAAAAAACACAAAAGCTCCTTTCCCCTCCCCCTTCCTTGCCCTCCTCCCTCTCCCCTCTCTCTGTTCCTCCCACCTTCTTCTCTTGCTCTTCCTGAAGTTAATCCATAAATAATCTTCAATTTAGGCTCTGTCTCCACAAAGTTAAATAAAAGATGAATAATTTATTGTTGCATTTTCCGAGCATCTAAAGAATTGAAAACAGAATGAAAATATTTCCCTTGAAAGCTGGTGGCATGTTTTTATTCACCATCACTGTTCTTCATTGCCATCGTCATTGGTCATTTACAATATTTAGTGCACTCCAAACACACATGTTTACATGTAAATCTTGTAAAATTCTCACAGCTCTACAAAGGGCGCATTATTGTCCTGTGTGAACTGATGAAGGAAAATGGGGGCCAAGGCTATTTATGCAGTTTGCCCAGAGTGGCGCCGTTGATAACACACAGAGCCCAGATTCCATCTCCCGTGCTATAAACCATGCACCAGCCTCCCAAATTAACTGCAGTTACTGTAGCTTACGCCTCTTGGATAACAGCTGCCTATAGAAGGAACCATTGGATTTCTCTTGTTTCCCTTGCATTTATCCCCCAAATAAATCAAGACAGAATTTCTATGAAAGAGTAGCATCCGAATATGAGAACAAGGGAAGATACCAACTCGATATACTTTTAAAGCCTATTATACATTTTAGATAAAAAGTTTCAACAGAAATCTATGCTACTTCTAATAGTTCCTAAAGGGAAACCTATGGGAGAACCCCGGGAGAGAGAGGTCAACTCTGCATGTAAACCAGGGACTGTCATTAGCCATGGAAAGCTGCTATTTGTCGATCCAGAACTCTGGCACAATATCAGAGTTCTGTGTGTCAAAGGACAGGCATACTTCCAAACCAGAGCTCCTCAGGTGAGAAGATCTCTGAACCCACAGAACCTGCACACAGACTTCAGCCATTAACACCAAGACAGCCTGTAGGTGGGAAAAGCAAAGGCCCATGGAGTCCCGGAGCACACACCCACCACAGTCACTGTCATAACCACCACTTCTCAGCAGCAAAAGCCATGAAAGGAAGAAGATGCAGAGCCCCATGCAGGAGGAAGCCATGCATGCAGGTCTCAGGAATTAGAGCATTTCAAGTGTCCACAGTTACATTCTATTCCTTCTGAGCATCAGGGTTAGCCTCCAGTATTTACAATTTATCAGGGCTTGGTTGCTTTGTCAGGGCTTTTAAACAAGTAAAGGGGAAGCTACGTTTCTGTAGGAGCTAGACATTCCTTACAACACTTGAATAGTTACTTAAATCCTCGTGTTGTTCTAATTTGTAAAACCTACGCTATTCTGTTTGTACTGTACTGTAGGACCCTTGTATCGTAGGATTGTTTCATGGGCTCAGTGTCATTTATTGTCAGTCACAGGCACTCTTTATTCTCAGAACTGAATGTGCTAAAAAAGTCTCGTGTGGCTCACATTTTGTTAAGGTATAAGAAAATATAATTATGTTTGGAAAGTGCCTGGCACTATCCAATTGAAAGACTATATGGAAACATTGGTTTAGGTTTAGGGGTATATACTATTGTAGTTTCATTGATGCAAAACATACATACTAATTGCTTTTTGATAATTGCATTAACTTTCTTTTTTAACTTTATTGAGATATAATTGACATGTTACCTTGTGTAAGTTTAATGTGTAGGACTTGCTGACCTGATACCTTTATATACTACAAAATAATTACCTTTTAGCTTTAGCTAATACCTCCACCACATTGCATAACCACCATTTCTTCTTTGTGGTGAAAACATAAGACCTACTATTTTAGCAACTTTCAATGATAGAGTACAGTGTTATTGCTATGCATTAGACCCCAGAACTTACGGTATCCATCTTACAACTGCAAGTTTGTACTCTTTGACTAATCTCCCCTTTTCCTCCAACTCCCAGCCCCTGGTGACTACAATTCTACCCTCTGTTCCTATGAGTTTGGCTTTTTGTGATTCCACATATAAATAAGACCAGACAGTATTTGTCTTTGTCTGACTTGTC